>NC_045993.1:5943379-6249149 GCF_010909765.2 Amblyraja radiata | reverse complement strand
GGGGCAGACTGACGGAAGCGTGGCTGCCAATCTGCGCCTACGGCCCCTCCGACCACCACCAATCACTCACACACATTCACACACATTCACACACAGGCAAAGGTGGGTGAAGTGTCTTGCCCAAGGACACAACGACAGTATGCACTCCAAGCGGGATTCGAAGCGGCTACCTTCCGGTTGCCAGCCGAACACTTAGCCCTTAGATAGAACACTTAGATAGATAGATAGATAGATAGAATCTTTATTTGCCATGCAACCAGGGTTGGTGGTATTTGGGTTCGTTACATGATGGTACACTGCTTTAGTCACATTAACACATATAACAACACAGATCACAGTAATAAAGTGCATCCATACCACATCACAAATCACAAATCTCACCAACAGAACATAGTGCAAAAGAACAGACAAAGACCATAGACAAGACACTATATACATCAAGAGTCCTTAGTGTTGTCTGTCATTGGAGGGAATTGAGTGTTCTTATTGCTGAGGGGAAGAAGCTGTTTTTTAAAGGGGGTGGATTTTGTGTGGCAAGTGACCTGAGGAGCCTCCCTGAAGGGAGAGACTGGAAAAGGTGGTTTGCTGGGTGGGAGGGGTCCGAGATGATATTTATTGCCCGTTTTGAGGTACGTTGGAGGTAAATGGAATGGATTGAGGGGAGGGGGAGTTGATGGTCCTGGAGGCCTTGGAGACAATGCGCTGTATTCTGTGTAGTGAGTGAGTGTCAGTGTTTCCGTACCAGTCTGTGATTGAGGAGGTGATGATGCTTTCGATAATGGATTGATAGAAACGGACCGGGAGGTGTTTGTGGACTCTGAACTTTTTGAGCTGTCTGAGGAAGTATAGGCGTTGTTGTCCTTTCTTAATGACGTTTGCATGGTCACTGAAATTCTCCAGGCAGGGACACCAGCATGGTTAGCATTCTCTCCTTCATTCACAGATTATTGCATCAAGTCCCTCTCGGGTATTTGAGAACCTATCCTGCTCTGTCTCCCACTGCAAAGGAGGAGTTCCACATAGTTGGAAATGCCATCATTTGGACGAAACATTAAGCTAAAGGGCCTGTCCCACTGAACGAGGTAATTCCAGAGCTCTCCCGAGTTTAAAAAAAAATCAAACTCGTAAGTACGTAGAATGTACGTAGCGGCTACGTCGGAGCTCGTGGATGTCTCTTAGCGGCTCGCAATGCTAACGGCAGGTACTCGGGGAAACTCGGGAAGTTTTTTCAGCACTGTGAAAAATGTCCACGTGAGCCCCGAGTACCTACGAATGGCTATTACCGTAATTCTCCGAGTTCGAATCGGGGGAAACTCGGGAGAACTCTTGAATTACCTCGTACAGTGGGACAGGCCCTTCAGTCTACAATCTGCCCTCTTAGAAGGACATACAAAATATCCAGGGCAAAAGAACCCAGAGATGCGCCCGTTCGTGGAGCTGCCTGGTGCGTTATCTCTCCACCAACATTGCTCCACCATTGACATTAGTTTTCGAGAGACGGCGTGCAAACTGGCCCACCAAGTCCGCGCCGAACAGTGATCACCCTTGCACTAGTTCTTATTCTGGGAACTAGCAACAATTTACAGAAGCCAATTTGCCTACAAATCTTCACGCCTTTGGAATGTGGGAGGAAACCAGAGCACCCAGAGAAAACCCACCCGATCACTGGGGAAAAAAGTGCAAATTCCGTACAGACAGCACCCGTAATGTGGATCAAACCTGGGTCTCTGGCGCTGTGAGGCAGCAACTCTACCGCTGCGCCACCGTGCTGCCCTCGGCCATTGTGTCATTGCTCTTTCTGGGAGCTTGCGGGATCATCAGTCAATGTCCTCTCTGTCCTGGGCCTCCTCCATGGACAGAGTGAGCACCACCGGTAATTGGAGGAGCAGCACCTCATATTCCGCTTGGGCAGTCTGCACCCTAGCGGCATAAACATTGAATTCTCCAATTTCCGGAAGCCCTTGCTGTCTCCTCCCCTTCTCAGCTCTCCCTCAGCCCTCGGGCTCCTCCTCTTCCTTTTTCCTTTCTTCTCCCCGCCCATCCATCCACCTGACATCAGTCTGAAGAAGGGTTTCGGCCCGAAAAGTTGCCTATTTCCTTCGCTCCATAGATGCTGCTGCGCCCGCTGAGTTTCTCCAGCACTTTTGTCTACCTTCGATTTTCCAGCATCTGCAGTTCCTTCTTAAAAACTATCACACTTCTGCTGGATTTCCATTAGAACCAGCTGGCGATTGTGTGCAGACCCTGTCAATGACGACTGTCATGTTGCCAGTGGACAAAGAGCTTGTTCTCATCGATTGGGTTCAGCCACGCAATGATCACTATAGCAGAATAACAGCCACGAAAGAGGAGTGAGATGAACTACTAAAAATAAAATGTATCTGCGGCAGCTTAATGAGAGTACTGTGCAAGATTCTAAGTTTAGCCAAAGGAAGTCACACAGTTACTGATGAATCTGAGAAGCTTTATTGCTCCTGCCACTGTCCTTTGAGGGCAGAGAGAAGGATTGAAGCAACTCCACTGGCCTTCACGCTCCTTCTCTTGTGCCACAAAGCCATGCAATGTTTTCCTGAAGTCGTCGAAATCACGCATGCTTTCTCCTCTTTGACTCTTTTCAGATCTAGCACAATGGCACAGTCTCCTCTGCAACAGTAGGCAGGACTGAATGCGATCCTTCTGCCCATTGGGCAGTTGCCAGCTCATTGGGAGGCCTTTACACTTGGTCTCGGTCCCCTACTCTTGCTCAACGCCTGATAAATTTTTCCGAGCATCTATCCAACTCCCTCTTGGAAAGTTGTCTTTGAATCTACTTCTATTGCCCTATTTTGGGCAGCACGTTCCAGATCACATGCTTCTTTCTTTCTCTCCTCTAGGTACGGACTTGTTTGGGCTCCTGACCGGCAATGTCTGACAATTCAGCCGAGTGACTGCTCTTCTTGGACGGTGAGTGAATTATGTGGGAGACCTAAAGCATCACCATCAGATTCAGGTGTGCCGGGCCGAGCCACTTTGGTCTCGAACTGTCGATCGTCGAGCTCGAACACTCGGGTGGACCTGGCCGAACAATCAATGCTGACCTGGGTGGTCAGCTGGTGGGGTGGAGCGGACGACGGAGTTATGCCCCTGTCCCACTTTGGAAACCTGAACGGAAACCTCTGGAGACTTTGCGCCCCACCCAAGGTTTCCGAGCGGTTCCCGGAGGTTGCAGGTGGTTGCCGGAGGTTGCAGGTAGTGGAAGCAGGTAGGGAGACTGACAAAAACCTCTGGGAACCTCCGGGAACCACACGGAAACCTTGGGTGGGGCGCAAAGTCTCCAGAGGTTTCCGTTCAGGTTTCCTAAGTGGGACAGGGGCATTAGTCTTCACAAAAGATCCTATAGCAAGCAAGATAGGTCACTCGATGAAAAAGATGTAGTGCGGTCATGGGCAGATTCATGGGTAATTTTCGGCCCCATTTCCGTAACCGGCTAACGTCTCCGCACCAAAGATCCCATAGGATAATAGTGCAGAGACGGAAGCCGGTTACGGAAACACCCTCGTAAAAATAAAATTTATTTGGTAAAAATCTTCTCATTTTCAGAATTTTAAATTTATTAACACAAACTGTTCCCCCGCAACGTTGATTACACTGCGGGTCGGGTCGGGTTACGGAAATGGATGAAAAAAAGGCCCACGTTCCGTTCCGTTGCATACTACACGTCAGCCCATTGCATTTAGCAGGAGTGGTCTATCTTTCTCCGCTATAGGATCTTTGGTCTTCACTTCACAGTCAACATATTAACACACACACACACACACACACCTTGCCCTTTTGTACTAATTGTTGAGTTGTATCGTTTAAATATTAAACTGAGAGTTTATACAACACGTGGACCTCTTCACAGGGACAGTTTCTTCCCAGCTGTTATCAGGCAACTGAATCATCCTACCACAACCAAAGAGCAGTCCTGGACTACTGTCTACCTCTTTGGTGACCCTCGGACGGGGTGGAAGATTGCAACTTTCATGTGGTCCGCCCTGTTTCGACTAATGCAATCAACTCGACGTGCACAGACGGAAGATCAAATAGAACATGTTGTCCCAACAACTTTAGGCTGTGCACGCCACACGAAAGAAGAAGTGACCCTCGGACTATACTTGATCGGACTTTGCTGGCTTTACCTTGCGCTAAACGATATTCCCTTAGCATGTATCTATACACTATGAAATGTGTAAATGGATTGAGTGTGATCGTGTATTGTCTTTCTGCTGACTGGTTAGCACGTAACACAAGCTTTTCACTGTACCTCTGTACACGTGACAATAAACTGAAGTGAAGCGTATCCCTGATGAGCATGCCTGTGTAATGCCTGGACCGCTCGACACTGGATTAGCGACAAGAAACCCAATCTCTCTGAACCAGGTGCCTAACAGTAGCTCTTGCTGTTAATTTAAAATACATTAAGGATTGAATTTACATTCTGTGGGTGACCTTGACAATGGAGTCTCTGCTGTTGTTTAGGAATCCTGTAAAATGTTTCAACCACGGTGGCACAGCGGTGGAGTTGCTGCCTCACAGCGCCAGGGACCTGGGTTCGATCCTGACCATGGGTGCTGCCTATATGGAGTTTATATACGTTCTCCCCGTGACCTGCGTGGGTTTTCTCCGAGATCTTCAGTTTCCTCCCACACTCCAAAGACGTACAGGTTTGTAGATTAATTGACTTGTATAAATGTGAAATTGTCACTAGTGTGTGTAGGATGGTGTTAATGAGCGGGGATCGCTGGTTGGGGCGGACTTGGCGGGCCGAAGGGCCTGTTACCACACTGTATCTCTAAAACTAAACAGTGGTGGGACCCCGTAAACCAAGGGTTCCCAACCTGGGGTAAATATGCCCCCAAAGGGTAAATTACGCCTACACAGGGGGTAAATTTGTTGATTCTGGATTGGTACATATTTGTTCTCATTGACTGACTGTGTTTGGTTGTGGTATCTGTTCATCATTAGTTCATCGGGACGACAGATGGCACAATGGGCTAAGTGTTCCGGCTGGCAACCGGAAGGTAGCCAGTTCGAATCCCGCTTGGAGTGCATACTGTCGTTGTGTCCTTGGGCAAGACACTTCACCCACCTTTGCCTGTGTGTGAATGTGTGTGAGTGATTGGTGGTGGTCGGAGGGGCCGTAGGCGCAGATTGGCAGCCACGCTTCCGTCAGTCTGCCCCAGGGCAGCTGTGGCTACAGAAGTAGCTTACCACCACCGAGTGTGACTGAGGAGTGAATGAATAATGCGATGTAAAGCGCCTTGAGTATTAGAAAGGCGCTATATAAATCCCATCCATTATTATTATTATTAGTTGTTCATAAATAAGTGAAGTAACATTGTTATGTGCTATTAATGTTGCCGGGGGTAAACAGGACGAAAAATGTTGGGGACCCCTGTTCTTAAGAACACCCCAGGAAAAGAACGGTTGTGACATTTGCATCCTATCATCCTCATCTTTGACTGACCTCTTGGTCGCTATTATGAGGTTCACAGGAGCTCAATGAAGTAGGCACAAGAAACTGCAGATCTTGAACAAAACACACAAAGTGCTGGAGGAACTCTGCGAGTCGGACAACATCTGTGGTGGGAAATGGACAGACGGGAGGGAGGAAGGGTCGCTGGAACGAGGGACAAGGAATGCTGTCTTTCAGTCTGAAGAATGTCGTATGTTGTAGGACTTTCTGCTGACTGGTTAGCATGCAACAAAAAGCTTTCCACTGTACCTCATGGCAAGACACTGGAAGTAACTACGGATGCAGGTTTAAACCAAAGATAGACACAAAACGCTGGAGTAACTCAGCGGAACAAGCAGCATCTGTGGAGAGAAGGAATGGGTGACGTTAAGGGTCTCGACTGCCCCAAAATGTTGTATGTTCATTCCCTCCATAGATGCTGCCTGACCCATCGAGTTCCTCCAGCATTTTTTGTTTTGCACAAGAGAATAGTCTGCAAGGCCCACTGTTCAATATATCATGGTTGATCTGTCTCGGGCCTCAACTCCTCCACTGTGCCAAACATCCCCCCAAATATAAGGACTTTGGACTTCAAAATACGGCGACTGTGCATTTGTGAGTTGTGCAAAAGAATTTCACCGTGCTGTGCAGGCGTGGCAACAAAGAACCATTGCATGGAACCCCGACCTTTCGAAAATGTATCAAACCTCACTTAAAAACTTCTACAGACTCCAGCCCTCACAACCCTGCATGGCAGAGAATTCTAGAGACTCACCACCCTCCGAGAGGAAAAATCCGAGTGTCTCGCGATGAAACACAATCTTGGAGCTGTTTAAGAAGGAACTGCGGATGCTGGAAAATCGAAGGTAGACAAAAATGCTGGAGAAACTCAGCAGGTGAGACAGCATCTATGGAGCGAAGGAAACCTTCGCTCCATAGATGCTGTCTCACCCGCTGAGTTTCTCCAGCATTTTTGTCTACCTTGAAGTTGTGTTCTCCTACTAATGCAAATTCTCCTACTAGTGCAAGTATCTCCACCTACCCTGTCATGACTCCTGAGGATTTTGTATGGAAACGTAGAAAATCGGTGCAGGAGGAGGCCATTCGGCCCTTCGAGCCAGCACCGCCATTCATTGTGATTATGGCTGATCGTCCCCAATCAATAACCCGTGCCTGCCTTCTCCCCATATCCCTTGACTCCACTAGCCCCTAGAGCTCTATCTAACTCTCTCTTAAATCCATCCAGTGACTTGGCCTCCACTGCCCTCTGTGGCAGGGAATTCCATAAATTCACAACTCTCTGGGTGAAAAAGTTTTTTCTCACCTAAGTCTTAAATGGCCTCCCCTTTATTCTAAGACTGTGTGGCCCCCGGTTCTGGACTCGCCCAACATTGGGAACATTTTTCCTGCATCTAGCTTGTCCAGTCCTTTTATAATTTTATATGTTTCCTTCAATAAAATCTTTCTTCTAAACTCCAAAGAACATGGACCTCCTATTTTCAATGTTTCATTGGTCTTAAGCATTGGAATTCCATCTGTAAACCGCTCAAGGCACTTATTGTCAATACTTCATACTTAGACTGTATAATTTTTTTAACAATGTGTTTGTAATGCCTCAGGGGACATTTTGTTACAACTCCAGAGTCCTATTGTCCATGTGAATTAGACGTTGATAGTTGGCCCTGAAATGTTAATTCTGTTTTCTCTTCCCACAGACACTGACTGACCAGCTGAGTGTTTCTAATGTTTTCATTGTAATTTGGATTAGATATTTACTTGTGCCCCTGGCTTTGAAATGGGAGGATCTGCGAACCTATTGAAAGGATGATCTCAGCCGAGTTAGCCAAGTCATTCTTCCTCGAGTAATACTATTCGCATCAGGTTAATTTATCATTCATTTCATTGCTATTAACAAACCTTTCTGTGCATAAATTGGTTGCCCACCAGGTATGAATCAGAATAAGAATGCCGTTCATTGTCATTTAAACATACAGGCAAGAGATTAAAATGTTTCCCCCGTCCCCCACGTATACACAGCTAAAATTAAAATAAAAACTAAAACCAAAACATACACCTAACCGGACAAAAGGAAAAAAAAGGCAGACAAAAAAAGGCAGACATTGGCACATCATGCCCTAGAGTGAAATGCAATCAAGGAATTACTTTCGAAGGGCGATCATGGGGACAAGATGGCCGCTGCCGTGAGGCCCTTCGAAAGTAATTCCTTGATTGTGTTTCACTCTAGGACATGATATTCCAATGTTGTTGTTTTTCCCTGTTGGTTTTGAGTGCAATGGATCTTTCCACTCCAAGAACTGAGCCTGAATTAGATGACTCTCCATTACAATATCGAATGATAGAGCTGCAAACTGTGGGAACAGGCCCCGCGGCCCAGCTCATCCACGCCGACAGTGTTATCCAACGGAGCGGGAAAGGGACCTGATCGTTGGAGTGTGTGGACGATGGTAGATGGAGTGGGTGGGGAGAAAGCTGGATGAGAGTGAGTGGGATGTATTTGGGGAATGAAGGGTATGTGTGAGCAGCTCTGGAAAGGAACATGGATAGATGAGGTTGCGGGTCAGGACTTTCATGTTCTCCAGAGGTGCTGCCTGACCCATTGAGTCTGAAGAAGGGTCTCGACCCGAACCATCACCTATTCCTTCGCTCCATAGATGCTGCCTCACCCGCTGGGTTTCTCCAGCATTTGTGTCTCCCATTGAGTTACTCCACCACTTTGTGCCCTAAAGCGCCAAGTTACACTAAACTCCTCTCCCTGCACGTAATCCATGTCCTTACATCCAGTGTTTGTAACCAAGGACATATTATTAAAGTGATACATATTTAAGGTGCCAAATTCATATTTTCATCTGTTTCTATTTTTGTTTTCAGATCTTTCCATCCGCTGATCTGGACGCGCGCTCCATCTGAGCCGATGGACTCAGTACAAAGTGGGAGCGGGATCATGGATTTCTCATCCCAGTTCTTGCTTTGAATCCATATAATCTCATCATCCAGTGCCTTCAACACCTCATGACCAACACCTACTCAACAAGTAAGCTTGTAAGTTGCAGTGACCAAAAAATGTTATGATATTATTAATATGTTTAAGATGAATCGTGGGTCCACCTGGCAGATCTTTTCCCATAGCCGACTTCCGAAGCCGAATTTCCTGTCCGTTATCTCGCCCCCCCCCCCCCCCCACGGGCCCGTGACTTCTGTTGGTCTGGCTAAACGGATAATACGCAAGGCTCTGGAACCAAGCGTGCCAGAAAATCGGTGTGCTTCAAATGGTGCTAAAACAAAATAAAAATGATTTCCATCATACTTTTTGCAAAATGTTTTGCAGTTGGTAAATTAGTTTTGGTCATTTTTATGTCATCTACCAAGAAGCTGATTTGGAGATATATTGTGGAAACAGGCCATTCAGCCACTGAGTCTAAACTGATCATTGTTTACCTGTTCACATTAATTTTACATCATCTTCTTAGCCATTCCTTAAACACTGGGGCCAACATACAGAGGCTGCTTACATTTTATCTTTGTTCGCTTTGTTGTTAACTTCTCCCAACTAACAATGATCTATTCTACATTTTCCTTCATCTCCATTCCCTTTGTCCCCTTTTCACACCGTACACTTCCTTATCCATACACTTTATCTATGTGCTGCCCACTGCTCTGACATCAGTCTGAAGAAGGGTCTCGGCCCGAAACATCGCCCATTCCTTCTCTCTAGAGATGCTGCCTGTCCTACTGAGTTACTCCAGCGTTTTGTGTCTATCTTTAATCTACAAAGACATATGTCTTTGAGATGTGGGAAGAACCCAGAGCAACCAGAGGAAACCTATGCAGTCACAGGGAGAACGTGCGAACTCCACACAGACCGCGCCAGAGGTCAGGATCGTACTCCAGCCACTGGTGATGCAAGGCAGCTGCACTACCAGCCGCTGTACCAACTCAAATCTGGGACCTTTTTGTTTTGTGTCCTTCAGGATCAATCCAGATACTATATTTAAGAAGATTACCATTTGATCGGTGAACAATTTAATCAAAAGAATACCCCTACATCATCCACACCAAATCCTGGCATCACATCACTCCAGTCCTCAAACAACTTCACTGGCTTCCCATCTCCCACCGGATCAACTACAAAATCCTGATCCTCACCTACAAAGCCCTCCACCATCTGGCCCCCCCATATCTCTCTGACCTCCTCTCCCCCTACCAACCCTCACGGTCCCTCAGATCCACATCAGCCGGTCTCCTCTCCATCCACAAGTCCAACCTCCGCAGTTTTGGGGACAGAGCCTTCTCCAGGGCAGCTCCCAGGCTTTGGAACTCCCTCCCCCAACTGATCCGCAATTCCGTGTCCCTCACCATCTTCCAGTCCCACCTCAAGACCCATCTCTTCACCTCTGCCTATCCTTAGCCCCACGTCCCCCTCCCTTTTCATCTGTGCATTAATTGCCTCATATTGTGTTTTGTATTGAATTCTGTCTTTACTTTCTGTACTAGTCATGTCTCTACTATTTATTTCATTCCCCTTACATGTTTTACCTCTACCTGCTAAATTTTTGTAAGGTGTCCTTGAGACTCTTGAAAGGCGCCCATAAATAAAATGTATTATTATTATTATTACATTATTAATGGGCAGTGCACAATCACACTGCCGTGGAAATTATGCAAGAGATTTATCTTTGACTAGCTGAACTCAAAAGTTAGGATGTTATAACATAGGTGGAGGGAGAGAGGGAAACAAGTGTTCAAGAAGGAACTGCAGATGCTGGAAAATCGAAGGTAGATAAAAATGCTGGAGAAACTCAGCAGGTACAACAGCATCTATGGAGCAAAGGAAATAGGCAATGTTTTGGGGCCGAAACCCTTCTTCAGGGAAACTAGTGCACAGGACAAGGGAATGAGAGATGTGCAAAAGAGCAACTCATATCCATCTACGATGATCAAAGAAAGGTGGAGCCCACAATGGTCCATTGTTGGCTATGGGGAAGGTGAGAATGAGTGATACAAACTATCCGAGTCGGGAAAAACAAAGGTGCCGAGGGAGAGGCTTTCAGCAGAATAAAGAAATAGAAAGGAAATGGGAAGAGCTTCCAAAAGTGAGATGGAGAAAAGCCTCACAAGTGACAATACTCAAACCTTAAGTACGCCTTAATAGAAAGAGAGTGTGACTTAACTTTAATGTTGGGCCTCCCCTAGGGACTGGCATCGGTGACACCATACTTGCAAATAAGGAAGTGGCAGAAAAAGTTTCAGTAACACAAGAGAAAGTAAATCAGCAGGAAAAAGCTTTAAGCTTAAAAACATATTAGAAATAAATATCAACACATTTCCAGTCAGACTATTTTCAGCCACAGTACAGAAGATATGAACAATGATAAGCTATTAAGGCCCTCAGTCTTGTTCTTTCATTCAGTATATTTATGATTGAACCCTTGGCCACAAATACCTTAATACCATTAGTTAATAAACTAGAAGGTACACAAAATTGCTGGGGAAACTCAGCGGGTGCAGCAGCATCTATGGAGTGAAGGAAATAGGCGACGTTTCGGGCCGAAACCCTTCTTCAGACTGATGGGGGGTGGGAGAAAGAAGGAAAAGGGGAGGAGGGGGAGGAGCCCGAGGGCGGGCGGATGGGAGGGTGGGAGGAGACAGCTAGAGGGTTAAGGAAGGGGAGGAGACAGCAAGGCCCGAAACGTCGCCTATTTCCTTCACTCCATAGATGCTGCTGCACCCGCTGAGTTTCCCCAGCAATTTTGTGTACCTTCGATATTCCAGCATCTGCAGTTCCCTTTTGAACACTAGTTAATAAACTACTTGGGTTTAAAGTTTTGTCATTTGATAAGAGTGCTCCAAACCTCATTCAGATTTGATGTAGGCATGGAAGCAGTATTGTAATCTTCTAAAGCGGATTCAGAAATTGCCCCATCAGATTGGGCCGCTGATAATAATATTTTATAATATTGCGAGAGAGAAATTGTGAGCCTGTCTGACTAACATGTGTTGTGGGAAAGTTACCAAATCAGTTGGGTGGCTCGGTGGTGCAGCGGTAGAGCTACAGCCTCACAGCCCCGGAGACCCGGGTTCAATCCTGACTACGGGAGCTCAGTGTACGGAGTTTGTACGTTCTCCCCGTGACCTGCATGGGTTTCTCCGAGATCTTCAGTTCCCTCCCACACTCCAAAGATGAACAGGTTTGTAGGTTAATCTCCTTGGTATAACTGTAAAATTGTCGTTTGTGTGTGTATGTGTGTGTGTGTGTCTGTGTGTGTGTGTGTGTGTGCGTGTGTGTGTGTTAGTGTGCGGGGATCACTAGTCGGAGCGGACACGGTGGGCCGAAGGGCCTGTTTCCGCGCTGTATCTCTAAACTAAACTAAAGTTAAGAGCGATAAAGTGACTCGGCAATTTGAGTTGTTCACTTCAAATCTAATTTAACTCAGCCCTCGGTTTAGGGGAGATCCCCAACAGTCCCCTAGTCGGAGGACTAGGGTGGGGGAGGGGACGGAGAGAGAGGGAAAGCAAGAGTTACTTGAAGTTAGAGAGTCTATGGCTGCACAGAGTCACGTCTATGGCTGCAGTTTGTGTGGAGCCAGAGATACACAGCAAAGCTTCGGTCAAAAGGAATTTTATTAAAAATGGGAGACCGTGGAATTGGGAGTGACCTGTTTCCTTGGGATGGGAATTGGTTGGAAGGTTGGGACAGTAGGGATAATAGATACAGGGATCACGTTAGGAGTGTGTCACTTGTGGTGATAATCTGTACTGGAACTGCAGGAATAAGTCTATAAATAATGTGGATGAATTAGATTAGATTAGATTAAATTTTATTAATCCCCTTATTCAGGGGAAATTCTGATGTCTTTGCAGCACACTAATAAAAAATACAACATAGCATTCAAAAAGAAGTTCAACACAAAAACATCCCCCCACAGTGATTCCTACTGTGGGGGAAGGCACAAAGTCCAGTCCCCATCCTCTTGTCCACCCAAAGTCGGGCCTATTGAGGCCTCCACAGTCGCCGCCACGGCGCCCGATGTTCTCGCCGGGTGATGGTGCTCCGGCGTCGGGAGAACCCCCAGCGGCTTGGGGTGCCAGGAACGGCCGGAACGGCCAGAAAGCCACATCCAAATTTGCATTGGTACTAAATTAAGTATCGCTTTAGAGAATGTTGCAAAGTGACGTTGGTAGTTAAGAACATAGAACAGGCCCTTCAGCCCATCATATTGGGTTTAGGAATGGGCAATAAATGGCAGTCTCACGCACACAGTGACACCCGCATCCTGAAAATAATAAATATAGGAAAAGTTGTGGGTCCACAAACCTGTACATATTCTGAATATAAACATCTAGAAACATTTACGAAACATTTGGACAGGTACGTGGATAGGACAGGTTTAGAGAGATATGTGACAAATGCAGACAGATGGGGCTAGTGCAAATGGGACACGTTGGCCAGTGTGGGCAAGTTGGGCCAAAGGGCCTGTTTCCACACTGTAAGACTCTATGACTCCATAGTCAGAAACTTTCCTGGAAATTTGGAATCATAGAACCATACCAGCACAGGAACAGGCCACAATATCAGAGCCAAACATGGTGCCAAGTTAAGCTGACTTCCTCTGCCCACACGCACGTGATCCATATCCCTCCATTCTCTCCATATCCATGAACCTTTCCAAAAGCCTCTTAAATGCCAGTATTGTACCTGTATATTAAGTGGGCAAAATTGTGGCAAATAGGTTCAGAATAAAGGGCCTGTCCCACTTTACAGAGTTATTCACAAATTCTCCCGAGTTTTCAAACTGGCAGAATGTTTGTAACGAGCGGATATATCGTAGCGGCTCATTATGCCAGCCAAAGGTACTCGGGGCAATTTATTTACTCGTGGACATTTTTCATCAGGCTGGAAAAAACGTCCCGACTTACCTGATGCCCCGTGTACCTACGCCTGGCATAACGAGCCGCTACGATATATCCACGAACTCCTACGGACTCGTTACGAACATTCTGCGAGTTTGAAAACTCAGGAGAATTCGTGAATAAGTCGGGAAAGCGGGACAGGCCCTTAAGGAAATGTCAAGAATGATACATGAGTGTATTTTCTGAATGGTAAGAATGTGGACTACAGCTGCACAGAGATTTTATGTTCCTTGTAGGGAAAGCATTAAATAATAATAGAAACACAGGAATATAATGAAACAAATATTTACGCTGAGCTATAAAAGAGACATTAGGGTAAATGTTTTACTAGAAAGGCAAGCTTACAAGGAGATCTTGAAAAACTGAAAAGCAAAGAGACTCAGGAAATGAATTTCAGATCCTAACGTCATAGGGCCCTTCACCCCATCTGTGCTGACCAGCGATCGCCCATTTACACTCTTTGGACTTTAGAGATACTGCGCGTAAACAAGCCCTTCAGCCCACCCGAGTCCTAGCTGACCAACGATCACTTCATACACTAGTACTCGAAGGGCCGAAAGGCCTACTCCTGCTTCTATGTTTCTAATTGGGGAAGTAGACCAAGGGATGGCAGATGGAAATGCAGATGGAATTACCTGACCAGTGTGAGGTAATTCATTTTGATAAGTCATGCCAAAGGTCCATGGTCTGCGAAATCTAACCATGCAGAGGTTTGGAGGGTGAAGTCTGAACATTGTAAAAACAAATATCGCCTGTGGTCATTGCTGAGGCCTCTCTAAATCATATGGCCTTCACATCTCAGTTTTCAATGAGTACAATGTGCAAGAAGGAACTGCAGGTGCTGGTTTGCACCGAAGATAAACGCAATATGCTGGAGTAACTCAGCGGGACAGGCAGCATCTCTGGAGAGAAGGAATGGGTGACGTTTTGGGTCGAGACCCTTCTTCAGACTAAAGGGCCAGCCCCACTTGGCAAAAAAATTTTTGGCGACTGCCGGCGTCATTGACTGACGTATCTGGGTCGCCGAAAGATTTTAAACATTTCAAAATCCATCGGCGACAAAAAAAATGTCGCGACACTTGAGGAAACACCGCGCGTTAATATGTCATCACGCCACGACTTTCTCGTTGACCGTTCTATGATGCCGATAGTCGCCGAAAAAATCCCCAAATGGGACAGGCCCTTAAGAGTCAGGGGAGAGGGAGACATAGAGATATGTAAGGGTAAGGTGTGAAAACGCTGATCAAAGGGGCCGATGGTCAAGGAAATGTAGAATGGTACGTTGTTAGCTCTGGGGAAGGGGACAACGAGGCATACAATCAGTAATATTTAATCAGGAGGACAATGAAACCAGTCGGAGAACCAGGATGGGGGAGGGGACGGAGAGAGAGGGAAAGAAAGAGTTACATACCAAAGATCCTATAGCGAGCAAGATAGTCCACTCGACGAACAAGACGTAGTACGGTCATGGGCAGATTCATGGGTGATTTCCGTAACCGGCTTCCGTCTCCGCACCAAAGATCCCATAGGATAATAGTGCGGAGACGGAAGCCGGTTACGGAAACATCCTCGTAAAAATAAAGGTTATTTGGTAAAAAATCTTCTCCTCATTTTCAGAATTATAATTTATTAACACAAACTGTTCCCCCGCAACGTTGATTACATTGCGAGTCGGGTCGGGTCCGGTTACTGAAATGGATGAAAAAAAGGCCCTCGTTCAGTTCCGTTGCGTACTACACGTCAGCCCATTGCATTTAGCAGGAGTGGTCTATCTTGCTCCGCTATAGGATCTTTGATTCATACCTCAGCCAAAGGTGTTGAGGACAATGATTTGTTTTAAAACCTTGATACTTTCCTTGTCCACAGAGCAGTGACACAAGCTTCTTTCTTCCCCTGCGTAACCTGATCTTATCAATATGACCAGGACCTATTCAAATTTTCCGCAGATATCTTACTTCAGGGCATTTATGCACTTCACCTCCACCTCTTCAAGTGGTGGAAATCCTACTTTCTGAGTAAAGATGTTTCTTGGAATAATGAGGAATTCTTTAATTCATTTCTTAATAATTGACATTTTTAATGTCTTTGTTTGTTTTGAACACACCCTAAATTCATCCGTGTTACTAACCCTGTTGTAATTTTAAATATTTCTACCAATGGGCTAGTGAAAGAACCAAACCTGTTTTGTTTTATCTGGAACTTGTATCCTCTCATCCTGGTTTGTGTCCCGAAACGTCACCCATTCCTTCTCTCCAGCGATGCTGCCTGTCCCGCTGAGTTACTCCAGCTTTTTGTGTCTATCTTCGGTTTAAACCAGCATCTGCAGTTTCTGCTTACACACAAGGTTGGAGGTACAGGGGCAATGAAAATCTTACTTTCAGCAGAATCATAGGTGCATAGAATCAGACAACACACTGACAAAAACACAAATTAAACACAAATTAAAATAACAGAACTAGTGCGGATGAGCAGTGGCGGATTGGGTCTAAAAATATTGGTTGCCAGGAGACAAAGGGGGCCCACTTCATCAGGGGCCCATTTGCCATTGGGCAAGCTGACACCCTGGCCAGTCCGCCACTGTGGATGAGTGATCGATGATCAGCGTAGACTCGGTGGTCCGCAGAGCCCATTTCCATGCTGTAACTTTCAATTAATCGAATCATCAATCAAAATTCTACAAGGCATTAAAATGAAAAATACCTTGCAAACAAACAGCAAGAAATGAGTGCAAAAATACACATTTAGAAAACAAGTGCATGGTTGGTAGGCAAAAATGCTGGAGAAACTCAGCGGGTGAGGCAGCATCTATGGAGAGAAGGAATAGGCGACGTTTCGGGTCGAGACCCTTCTTGATTTTTGATTTTGATTTTGATTCAATTTATTGTCATTGCACTTTTCAGTGCAACGAAACGGCTTAGCCTGCAGTCATAACATAGAATATATAACAAACACTCAACACAGTTTAAAGTCCCAAAGTCATTGTCTCTTCCCTCCTTACTCTTCATATCATGGTAGTGTATTTTTTCGTTGCTGAGATAGCGGTTAGGAATGTAATGGGTGTGATTAATGTACAGAGAGAAAAATAAAGTAATAAAGATTTCAAAGACTTAAAAAACGAAGCCGACATGGGTGCGGCAGAATGGCGTAATGGTAGAGTCGCTGCCTTCCAGCGCCAGAGACCCGGGTTTGATCCTCACATCGGGTGCTATCTGTGTGGAGTAATTATTAATATAATCAAAATGCAGGGTGGCGCGGCAGTGGAATTGCTGCCTGACAGTACCAGAGACACAGGTTCGATCTTGACTATGGGTCTTGTCTGTAAGGAGTTTGTGCGTTCCCCCTGTGACCTTGTGGGTTTTCTCCAGGTGCTCGGGTTTCCTCCCGCATTCCAAAGTGTAGGTTAATAGGCCTCTCTAAACTGTCATTAGTATGTCGGATAAAGCTATTGTACTAATAGTATGTTGGATAAAGCTAGTGTACTTTAATTAATCGTTGGCTGGCATGGACCTGGTGGGCCACGCTGTATCTCTCAACTGAACTTAACTATATAAAAGATACATCACAAGATAAATACAATACAATATATACAATACCTTTTATTTGTCATTTGAACCTCACATGACAAACGAAATTTGGTTTCTGCAGTCATACAAAAAAAGAACCAAGACACACACCAACACAATTCAATTCACATAAACATCCATCACAGTGAGTCTCCTCCTCACTGTGATGGAAGGCAAAGACTTGTCTCTCCCCTGCTCTCCATTCCTCTCCCGAAGTCGAGGTCAAATCTTGGTCAAATAAACCAGGAGAGGCCAAATGTATTCGCCTCTAAACGCATGCAAACCATGTGTCTTCTTACAAACCATCTGTTCTTACAAACCATGATCTCGGGGTATCTAAATCTAAATGTTATTAGTTATTTAAGTTATGACATCGGATGGAAGCTGCATACCAAATCTTGTTGCGCTTATGTACAATGACAATAAAATATATTATTATTATTATTATGCAAACTATTCAGAAGTTCAAAAGATAGGCTTGGCTTTTACAATAGCAATTTTATTGCTGTAATCTATCAAAAAGTTGCAGAAAAACAAACTAAATACATTTTCAATATTATTGGTATTATATATTGGATTATAATAATAATAATAATAATGGATGGGATTTATATAGCGCCTTTCTAATACTCAAGGCGCTTTACATCGCATTATTCATTCACTCCTCAGTCACACTCGGTGGTGGTGAGCTACTTCTGTAGCCACAGCTGCCCTGGGGCAGACTGACGGAAGCGTGGCTGCCAATCTGCGCCTACGGCCCCTCCGACCACCACCAATCACTCACACACATTCACACACATTCACACACAGGCAAAGGTGGGTGAAGTGTCTTGCCCAAGGACACAACGACAGTATGCACTCCAAGCGGGATTCGAACCGGCTACCTTCCGGTTGCCAGCCGAACACTTAGCCCATTGTGCCATCTGTCGTCCCTTATTATCACCTCCCCAGCCTTGTCTTCACTTCTCTTGTCCACATCTCGTCTCTTTGTCGCCTCTTTCACCTCACAACCTCCACTCTTTGCCCAATAACTTACTTCCTCTTGGGCAGCTTACACCCCAGCGGATGAACATTCGCTTCTCTAACTTCAAGTAAACATTGCTTTCTCTCCCTCTCTCCCTCTCTCTCTCTCTCTCTCTCTCTCTCCATCCCTCCCCCTTTCCAGTTCTCAGACCAGTCTGACTGCCTCAGACTACATTTTATCTCTGTTTACCTTATTGTTACCTTCTTCCAGCTAACAATGATCTATTCTACATTTTCCTTGATCTACATCCCCTCCGTCCTGTTTTCACACCTTACACCTCCTTATCTATGTATCTCCCTCTCCCCTGACATCAGTCTGAAGAAGGGTCTCGAGCCAAAATGTCACCTATTCCTTCTCTCCAGAGATGCTGCCAGATGCGTAGTTTGGGCAGTGTGCGTGCGCGCGCGTTTACACTGGACTTCAGCGTGTTCCCAAACTTCTCAATGCCATCCCACATGCTCCTACTCCACTTTGAACAGTCGGGGCTTGAAATCGGCAACAAAGACAACAGAATAAACTGGAAAAACCTCAGCCGGTCAGGCAGCAGCTGTGGAGAAGGAAGCAGTGAACCATTCATATCCGAGATTCGTTGCCAGAATGGTTCAAACCCACTTTTGTTTGAATCATCTCGAACCTGAAACATTACCTATATTTCTCTTTCCACCGATGCTGCCTGATCTGAGTGTTTTCAGCATTTTCTGTCTATTAAATAATCCATACCCCAGCTACGCAACAGACAGAAAATATCCCGTTATATCGTAAGGTCATAAGTGATAAGAGTAGAATTAGGCCATTTGTCCCACCCAGTCTACTCCACCATTCATTCTTGGCTGATCTACTGTATCTCTCCCTCCTGACCCCATTCTCATGCCTTCTCCCCATAGCCTCTGACACCCGTAATAATCAAATATCTATCTATCTCTGCCTTAAAGATATCCACTGACTTGATTCCACAGCCTTCTGATCTGAAATGTCACCCATCCTTTTACTCCAGAGATGCTGCCTGACCCGCTGAGTCACTCCAGTACTTTGTGTCTAGCTTCGGTATAAACCAGCATCTGCAGTTCCTTCCTGCACAGAGCGACGTTAGAATTTTTAGTGACCAATTAGTCAACCAAATATTAAGGACATAATCTGCGCAGATTCAAATTATTACAGTAGTAATTGTGAATAATATCTATCAGCTCAGTTTCAATCTACATTAGTGCAACAGTGAGCTCAAAGTCCCTGGTTAGATCAGGACAAGAATTGCATAAAGATAGAAGATTACTGAGTTATTATTTGTGCTATCAGGGGCAGGAGAAGATTAGGAGACCCTTCTTCCGAGTTACTCTAGCATTTTGTGCCTATCTTCGGTTTAAACCAGCATCTGCAGTTCCTTCCGACAGCAAAAAGGGTCTCGACCAGAAACATCGCCCATTCCTTCTCTCTAGAGATGCTGCCTGTCCCGCTGAGTTACTCCAACATTTTGTGTCTATCTTCAGTAGTTCAGCACTGCTCTCTGGCTGTTCTGGAGACATACATACAGTACTTTAAATTGGCAGTGCATTCATTGGGGTTTAGTTTGTGCCACTCTAACATTCGCTTCTCATATGTGCAAAGGCTTTTGTAACTGCAACACCAACTTCGAAGCTGTTTGAAGTGGTGTGCTGAGGGTTTTTGATGTGACCATCTTGCAGTGTTGGCTTTTGATTAGATCAGATTTGGTGCTTGTGCAGTTACTGTATGTGGTGTACAAGATTGCATAAAACTGCTCAATGTGATCAACACTGCACTCGGCACCACTATCCATTTTAGACCTCGGGTGGTCCTAATCTCCTGCCCCCAGCCCACTCTCACCTCCTCCACTGTTTGACTGAAGCCGCTCCCCATCCTATCACCAGCTGGACCTACCATCTACCTCATTGGAGACTTTTGAACTATCTTGCGTTAGTTTTTGAGTTTAGAGATGCAACGCGGAAACAGGCCCTTCGGCCCACCGGGTCCGTGCCGACCCGCGATCCCCGCACATTAACACTATCCTACACCCACTGGGGACAGTTTTCACATTTACCAAGCCAATTAACCTACAAACCTGTACGTCTTTGTTGTGTGGGAGGAAACCCACGCAGGTCACGGGGAGAACGTACAAACTCCGTACAGACAGCACCCGTAGTCTGGATCGAACCCGGGTCTCCGGCGCTGCATTCCCTGTGAGGTAGCAACTCTACCGCTGCGCCACCGTGACTGTCTTGGTTTCTTGGTTCTTGGTTCTTGGTTTCTTGGTCCTCCAAAATATTCCAAATGGAATTTAAACTGGAGGTGGTGAAGGGAGGGCTTAAGCAAGAAAGGGTTATTGGGAAGAAAGAGCTACTTTAAATTTAGTTGCATCTGGTTGGGTAACTATAGTTGGGTGGAGATTATTCCATGCTTTAATTGTGCGGGGGAAGAACAAATTGCTGTACACATCTGTCTTTGTAGCTGGGATCACAAATTGGATCGAATGCCCTCGTCTGCTCCTAATTGATTTGGGTTTGGTGTGGGTCTTGTAGTCTATGTCGAGCTGACCATTTAACATTTTGTAAAAACAGATCAAACGGTGAGCTTCACGTCTGTCTTGGAGAGGGTTCCACCCCAGAGAATTCAGAAGTTTGGTGACACTCGCTTCTCTCTCATAGGTGTTAGTAACAAATCGAGCTGCCTGTCTTTGGACACGTTCGATGGAAGAAATGTTTTTATTTGTGTATGGGTCCCATGCTGCAACTGCGTAGTCCAAATGAGGTCTAACGAGGGTGAAGTATAGCTTCTCCTTGACAGAAGTTGAACAATGATGAAAGTTGCGCCTCAGAAAGTTTAGGACACCTGTTGCTTTCACCGTTGCATTGGTGTCGTCCCTTGAATCGGACTTTACTGGACTTCATCTTACACTAAGTGTTATTCCCTTTACCCTGTATCTGTATACGGTTTGATTGCAATCATGTATAGTCTTTCTGCTGACTGGGTAGCTTGCAACCAAAAAACTTTTCACTGTACCTCTGACTAAGTTGACAATAAATCAAACTAACTATGTAACAAAGGTAGACAAAAATGCTGGAGGAACTCAGCGGGTGAGGCAGCTTCTATGGAGCGAAGGAAATGGGCAACGTTTTGGGCTGAAACCCTTCTTCAGACTAAAGGCAGAGTTTGCTGCAGTATAAACTTGAAACTGGTGAAGGAAACGTGGACACAGAGACACAGGAGCTATTTTCTGGAGGGTGGGATGTGGGTATGCCTTTACCCACATGTATTTGCTCACACTGCCTTGCAGTCCGTGTATCTAATCTAAGTGTACTTTTTTTTTGGATTAAATTCACGTGCAGCACGGTGGCGCAGCGGTAGAGTTGCTGCCTTACAGCACTTTCAGCGCCAGAGACCCGGGTTCGATCCCGATTAGGGGTGTTGTCTGTACGGAGTTTGTACAGAGTTCTCCCCGTGACCGCGTGGGTTTTCTCCAAGATCCTCCCACACTCCAAAGACTCCAAAGACTTAATTGGCTTTGTATAAATGTAAATTGTCACTCGTGTGTATGTGTGTTTTGGATAGTGTTAACCAAATATCCTATAGCAAGCAAGATAGACCACTTGACGAAAAAGACGTAGTACGGTCATGGGCAGATTCATGGGTAATTTTCAGCTCCATTTCCGTAACCGGCTTCCGTCTCTGCGCCAAAGTTCCCACAGCGGAGCAAAGATACTAGTGCGGAGACGGAAGCCGGTTACGGAAACATCCTCGTAAAAATAAAAGTTTGTATCTAAAAATCTTTTCATTTTCAGAAATATAATTTATTAACACAAACTGTTCCCCCGCAACGTTGATTACGCTGCGGGTCGGGTCGGGTCCGGTTACTGAAATGGATGAAAAAAAGGCCCACGTTCCTCTCCGTTGCGTACTACACATCAGCCCATTGCATTTAGCAGGAATGGTCTATCTTGCTCCGCTATAGGATCTTTGGTGTTAACACGCAGGGATCGCTGATCGGTGTGGGCTCAAGAGCCTGTTTCTGCGCTGTATCTCTAAACTAAACTAAACATCATTCAGTATCTCAGCAATCCTCACACTCGTGCATTTTCCAATGTGAATTATTCCCCGGTGCAGATAGCACAAATAGTTCTTCTCGGCACTTAGCATTGCAAAACATTTTCCTCATTCCCCAAAAAGCTGGTGGCAAAAACATCCTGTGATCAGACTTTGCCACGGACTGACATTGGAATGATTTAGGGATTAACCAATTTAGCTCTTTTGACAAATTGAAATCCGAGCACACAAACGGGCCCTTCAGCCCACCTCGACCATGCTGACCCTTTTATTGCCCACCCACTCTAATCCCATAGTCCATATGATTCTACTTGTTGCTTATTTAAATGCCTGCCTAGTGCCTCTTAAATGTAGTGATTGCACTCCCCCCTCTGGCAGTGAGTTCCAGATATCAGCCATAATGAAAAATCTTTCCACTAAATCCAACAGCCCCAGTGGCCTAATGGATAAGACACTGGCCTCCCAAGCCAGGGGTTGTGGGTTTGAGCCTCACCTGGGGTGGTGAGTTTATGGGCGGTACAGTGGCAGAGCAGTAGAGTTGCTGCCTTACAGCGCCAGAGACCAGGACATGGAGAATCTATGGATTGCAGGAATATAAATGGAGAAGGGAATGAGATTGATAGGATTGGACTTTGTCTATGGAACTGACGCGCTACAATGCTGAGAACTATGTCTGCATTCTGTATCTTTCTCTTTCGCTCTCTCTCTTTCTATCATTCTCTTTCTTTCTCTTTCTCTCTCTCTCTTCTTTCTTTCTCTTTCTCTTTCTTTCTGTCTCTTTCTGTCTCTGGCTGTCTCTGCCTCATTTTTTACAAGAGTACTATGTTTACATGTTCTGTTGCCTGCCGTAAGTAAGAATTTCATTGATAGACAGGCGTGTGTCGAGCTGACCTGTGCCGCACTGATGCCAGGAGCCAGCCGTCGAAGATCTCCTCCCCATTCCTGGACCATGACCCCACATATGAGCACCAGGCCATCATTTTGCAGACCTCCTCTAAGAATGTAATTCTTCTGTTTGGGACATATGACAATAAAACGCTCTTGACTTGAGTTTGACTTGACAATAAGAAATCTAACCCCAGACCTACAATCTGGCATGAACTCTCTGGACAGTGTGAGAAAATACAAACATTCTTCCTTAAGCGATCCTCTCTCAAAACACCTTCATCCATCTGTTCTCATTTTAATGACTTTGACCCCAGTCGAAGTCGTTCCCTTTGGGTCAACCTGCACTCATCTCTTGCTGAAGCCCCTGTCCCACCTTCACAACCTAATTTGCGACCTAGTTTGCCCTTGATTCATACTCTCATCATGGTCGCCACGAGGTCGTAGGAGGTCTTCGTAACTCTTCCTCATGCTCGTGAGTGGTCTCCGCGTACTCCTGGCCTCAAGTAGGTTGCGGCGTTTTTTCCAGCCTGATAAAAAATGTCCACGAATAAAAAAAAAAAATATTGCAACTTTTTACTCGTAGGTCGATAACTGGCCCGAGAAAAAAATGCAAACATGACATCATTTTATCATGTGATCATTTTCCACTCGTAGCTAGTCGTAGTTGGTCTTGGGTGTGGAAGACTGAGGTCGAGGGGGGGTCGTAGGAGGTCGTAAACATAGTCGTAGGAGGTCGTAGACATAGTCGTAGGAGGTCGTAGGCATAGTCGTAGGAGATCGTAGACATAGTCGTAGGAGGTCGTACGAGGTCTTTTACTTCGGTGAGTCAACACGACCTTGACATTTTTTTCAACTCGTCTAGGGTCTTCGAAACTCGTGGATTAGGTTGTCCAAGTGGGACAGGCCCTTTACTCTGTTTCACAGTTCCGTTTAATGAGACGTATACCGAGGTACGGTGAAACGATTTTGTTGCGTGCTGACCAGTCAGCGGAAAGCCAATACAAGATCACAATCGAGCCGTCCACTGTACAGATACATGATAAAGGGAATAGCGTGACACTTGTTGTTTCTGAGTTTGCTTTGTACAGTTTAACAGGAAGTTGCTTATGTACGTAATGCTCCACATGTCGCAAGTTGAGTTGCGCAGACAATGCGTACGGGCAGATTTCCCAAAAACACTGTAAATATTTAGTGATAGTATTTAATGTTTGAGATTATTGATTTTGGATTATTCGAATAATTCGATAACTGCTCAGTATTTGCAATGCTGGTTGTGTAAATCCTCGTGTTACAACCACTTATGGTTTCAGGGCCAATTGACTTAAGCTTCTTTAAAATGGAATTAGTGAGAGTTTAACACAAACTGTGTGATCAAAGGAAAATAAGCAACAACAAAAAAAGGGAGGCCATTCATTCCATCTGGCTGGTTTTATCTTTCAAATACTTCACATCTGATTTATACCTTTATGGACCTTAACCCACCTTGTTCAATAATTCTTCATGACTGACCTTGGCGTACAAAAAAAAAATGATCGGGCTCCATTTTGATACAAATACATTGTTGTTTGCCAGTACCTGCTGAAACAGCTCCCCTGACTCTCACTCTGAAGAGGCGTCACGACCCGAAATGTCACCTGTTCCTTTTCTCCGGAGATGCTGTGTTTTACTCCAGCTTTTTGTGTCTGTCTTTGCAAGGAATGTATCGGTTTGGGAGAACGCAAGTGACCACATACTTTCAACGCAGCATTTAGACCACCCATTCGTCCTGTAAATTCAAGGATATGGAATCCTGAATTAAAAAAAATATTGACTGTTGAAATGACTTATTTTTGATGTCCCCACCATGTTAAATGATTTTCTGTGCCAGTGTTTCCTAATAGAGTCATAGAGTGATACAGTGTGGAAACAGGCCCTTTGGCCCAACTGGCCCATACTTGCCAACATGCCCCAGCTACACTTGTCCCACCTGCCCACATTTGGTCCATATCCCTCCAAACCTGTCCTATCCATGTACCTGTCTAACTGTTTCTTAATTGTTGGTATAGCCCCTGCCCCAACTACCTCCCCTGGCAGCTTGTTCCATACACCCACCACCCTTTGTGTGAAAAAGTTACCCCTCAGATCCCTATTCAATCTTTTCCCCTTCACCTTAAACCTGTGTCCTCTGGTCCTTGATTCACCTAATCTGGGCAAGAGACTCTGTGCATGTACCCAAACTATTCCTCCCTTGATTTTATACACCTCAATTAGATCACCCCCTCATCCTCCTGCGCTGCAAGGAATAGAGTCCAAGGAATCCTTCTTCAGAAGTCTGAAGAATCTTCAGGCCTGAAACCTCACTAATTCTTTTTCTCCAAAAATGCTGCCTGACCCGCTGAGTTACTCCGGCATTTTGTGTCTGTTTGCCACTCTAGTTAATTGATGGGAATGTGCAATTATTGTGTCGTTACACAAATCTTGGAAATATCCACTGAATATTTTAATCATTTGTTTTATGCGAAGGATTACGGCACACAGTGTACTAAAGTGATGAAAATTTGGCAGGATGGGAACTGGCCAACCCAGGTTTTGATAATATGGTTCTGCCGCTCTGTTAGCAGTCATCTGGACAATTCAAGTCAAGAGTGTTTTATTGTCTTATGTCCCAGAGAGAACAATGAAATTCTTACTTGCTGAGGTGCAACGAAATATGTGAACATAGTACACTGTAAACAATATAATAAACTAGAGAGAGAAAAAACCCCACATATGAGGAAAGATTGAAAAGACTAGGCTTGTATTCACTGGAGTTTAGAAGGATGAGGGGTTCTCTTATAGAAACATGTAAAATTATAAATGGACTGGACAAGCTAGATGCAGGAAAAATGTTCCCAATGTTGGGCGAGTCCAGAACTAGGGGCCACACAGTCTTAGAATAAAGTGGAGGTCATTTAAGACTGAGGTGAGAAAAAACATTTTCACCCAGAGGGTTGTGAATTTATGGAATTCCCTGCCACAGAGGGCAGTGGAGGCCAAATCACCGGATGGATTTAAGAGAGAGTTAGATAGAGCTCTAGGGGCTAGTGGAGTCAAGGGATATGGGGAGAAGGCAGGCACGGGTTATTGATAGGGGACGATCAGCCATGATCACAATGAATGGCGGTGCTGGCTCGAAGGGCCGAATAGCCTCCTCCTGCACCTATTTTCTATGTTTCTATACTCACAAGTACACACACACATTCAATGCCCTCTATAATGTTTGGGACAAAGACCCATCAGAACCCGTCTGAAGAAGGGTTTCGGCCCGAAACGTCGCCTATTTCCTTCGCTCCATAGATGCTGCTGCACCCGCTGAGTTTCCCCAGCAATTTTGTGTACCTTCGATATTCCAGCATCTGCAGTTCCCTTTTGAACCCATCATGTATTTATTTGCCTCTATACTCCACAATTTGAGATTTGTAATAGAAACAAAATCACATGTGGTTAAAGTGCACATTGTCAGATTTTAATAAAGGCCATTTTTATACATTTTGGTTATCCTAACACCGGAAACCCATTCAACTTCTTACAACCCTGAAGTGGGCAAGGCTAGTGCTTCAAAGTTCTGCCTCTCTATTCCTCAACAATTATTTCCAATTTCATCACAATTATAATATTACAGTCTGCTCTTCAGTTCGTTTCTCTGCGAGAGATGAGTACTTAAAATAATGGTGGGAATGAATTAACTTGAATAAAGTTACGCTGAGACACAAAATGCTGGAGTAACTCAGCGGGACAGGCAGCATCTCTGGAGAGATGTAATGGGTGATGTTTCGGGTCGAGACCCTTCTTCAGACCAGCATCTGCAGTTCTCTCCTACACATTTTGTCTGCCCCTTCACTCCAGAGACGCTGCCTGTCCCGCTGAGTTACTCCAGCATTTTGTGGCTATCTTCGATTTAAACCAGCATCTGCAGTTCTTTGCTACACATAAAGTTATGCTTACTTGTGATGCAATGGTATGAACCAGCACGCAGTAAAAAGAGTTAATTACTGGCACAGAAATTAACTGTCCCAGTAAAATAATAGTTTGCTAATTGTACCCTTTAAGCCCAAAACTATAATGACTAGTAGTGCAGCACTGGAGACTACAGTAACATCAGTTAAATAATGATTTGACTCAACTTGTTAGACTTGCTTGGCAGTAGAGAGGTTGATTCCATAGTTGATATGTTTTACATTCTCTCCTTAAGACAATCTCTTGAATGTAGCACCAATCTGCAATATCTGTCTCCTTGCACAAGCTAGTTTGGCAAGTCCACCCTATCTCTTGCAACTCGCTAGAAGTTCTTGAATAGACCACATAGGGCCATCTCTCTGCCATGCAAAGCACGCTGTGATCTGAAGCTCGGCCAAGAACAAGCTGTCCTTATTCTTTCCATTTCCACAGTTCTCAGAACTTGATCCTCATTGTCCTTAGCACCTGCGCAGCACTGACCATTTACTGGTGAAGCTCCTTCTCAAACCGTTCTTCCATGTATTTATTTCTGCAAATGTTAGTATTTGCTAAGTTTATTATATGTGCTGCACAGTGCTGGCCTCTTGGTTAAAGAGACAATGGTTCTGCAAGCATAGGAGAGAGTCATAAAATGGAGACTTGCAGGCCAACAGCATGCCTAATGCCCCTGTCCCACTTGGGAAACCTGTGGAGACTTTGCGCCCCACCCAAGGTTTCCGTGCGGTTCCCGGAGGTTGCAGGTGGTTGCCGGAGGCTGCAGGTAGTGGAAACAGGTAGGGAGACTGACAAAAACCTCCGTGAACTGCACGGAAACCTTGGGCGGGGCGCAAAGTCTCCAGAGGTTTCCGTTCAGGTTTCCTAAGTGGGACAGGGGCATAAGTAATCGACTGGCATTCCCATAATGGTGGTTCTTAAAGCTTCTGCAACATTTTTGACAGGAATGTTTAAAGTCCCTGTCCCACTTACGCGACCTTTACAGGCGACTGCCGGCACCCGTGATAGGCTGCCGAAATTTTCAACATGTTGAAGATTCAGCGGCGACCAGAAAGACGCTACGACTTTTTGGAGACCTCTCACAACCATAGGAGACCTCTCACAACCATAGGAGATCTCTCACAACCATAGGAGACCTCTCACAACCATAGGAGACCTCTCACAACCATAGGAGACCTCTCACGACCATACAGCGGGTGCAGGGAACATCTTTGGATACTTGCAGGCTTCAAAAGTCAAAACTCAGGGGTATTTAACGGTAACATTTTATGTCCTTTAGAGAACGAATTGCGGAATTTTAAACACACGTCATCATTCCTTGGTTTTACTCAAATTAATTTAAAACACTCTTCCATCTTCCTCTGGTCGTGGGGGTGGGGGATTGGGAGGGGCCTCACAAGTGGAATAGCCTAGGGCCTCTCTTCATCTAAATCCGGCCCTGCCCATCGCTGATTGTCCTTGAAACACCAGCGGTGAGACATCTTCCCGAACCATTGCCCCACTCCTGTTGAGGATGCTTTCCGCAGGGCAGTCGGGTGGGAAATGCCAAGATTTGGGGGTGATGAAGGTGAAGAAGATCAAGATCTTGGACCACCGAGCACTGCCTCCGGTCCAAGACCTCGGTTACACCTGTGCACATCCGTACAGGGAAAGAGTGGACCAGCATTAACTAGGCCATGAGCGATAGAACTCGTGCCCCTACCATGGAACAGCCAGCTCATGATCAAAGGTCCATCCACCATTTCTAAAATATCTCCGATCATCGGAAATATTGAGCACCCAGTTGAAAAACATCTAAATAATTCAAACTATTTACAATATTAAGAGTATCTGGGTTGAAGAGAGAGAGAGAGAGAGAGCTAGATAGGGCTCTTAAAGATAGCGGAGTCAGGGGATAGAAACATAGAAAATAGGTGCAGCAGTAGGCCATTCGGCCCTTCGAGCCTGCACTGCCATTCAATATGATCATGGCTGATCATCCAACTCAGTATCCTGTACCTGCCTTCTCTCCATACCCCCTGATACCTTTAGCCACAAGGGCCACATCTAACTCCCTCTTAAATATAGCCAATGAACTGGCCTCAACTGCATTCTGTGGTGGAGAATTCCACAGATTCACCTCTCTCTGTGTGAAAAATGTTTTTCTCATCTCAGCCCTAAAAGATTTCCCCCTTATCCTTAAACTGTGACCCCTATTTCTGGACTTCCCCAACATCGGGAACAATCGAGATATGGGGAGAAGGCAGGAACGGGGTATTGATTGTGGATGATCAGCCACGATCACATTGAATGGCGGTGCTGGCTCGAAGGGCCGAATGGCCAGCTCCTGCACCTATTGTCTATTGAAAACTATCCATGTTATTCAGACTTGCTGCCTGACCTGTTGAGCTATTCCAGCCCTGTGTATCTTTTTGTTTCATTTCAAGTGTCAAGGAAACCTTGGTGAGTAGTTTCAGTGCATCTTGTAGATGAGTCACAGCACAGCTACATTCCAATGATGATGGACCATTGTCCACTTAGCGACTTGTGTGATTGATAGACAAATATCCTCTATAAAGATGCATACATTTTAGTTGATATCACTCTTCCCAATCTATCACCTGCTCTGATGAACGTTTGTGGATTTGAAATATCAACTTTGCTACGTGGATAGATCTACATCTCCGAATACAGATTTGAAAAATTCTCTTTTAAGGGGCCTTCTCTTCTATTTCTACTTTCCACTTTTTCTTTTAAAAAAAATTTTTTATATACACACTTCACGTTTTTCTACGCTCTACCATCTATTTTTCCATTTTTTCCCCTTTCTATTGTTTTCTTTTTCTTGTCTTGCTTACTTCCTTCTCATAACATAAAACTAGAGGTTGTACATAGAATGGATTACGGTATGACATAGTTGGCACCTAAAATTAGGTTCCACTGTACTGTTTTGTACTGTATTAACTTCTAACAAAATAAACAAATTAAAAAAAAAAAAAACAAAACAAAACAAAAACAAAACAACAAAAAAACTTTGCTACTCTATTCACAGATGTTGCCTAACCAGTTTCGGGTTGGTATTAGTTTTAATTTTAGTTTCTTGTGACGTGTACCGAGGTACAGTGAAAAGCTTTTTTGTTGCGTGCTCTCCTATCAGTCGAAAGACTGTACATGATTAAACTCAAGCGGTTCACAATGTACCGGTGCAGGATGAAGGGAATAACTTCTAGTGCAAAACAGTAAGATTAAACGAGAACTTACCAGTTTGAAGTTTGATCTGTATTTTATGAGGAGTTACGATGAGGGATTACGTGAAGAACCCCGCCACGACGCATGCGTGTCATTCTTCAAAGCAGCGGTGTGAAATCACAGATAACTGTAATGACTAAACATAGTAAGATTAGAGAAGAGATACCAGTTAAGTATATGATCAAGGGTGGGAGCGGAGGGCACGTAATCCCTCATCGTAACTCCTCATAAAATACAGATCAAACTTCAAACTGGTAAGTTCTCGTTTAATCTTACTATTTTACTTCGGAGTCACTTGAGTGACTATGTGAAGATTTTAAAGCTCTGTGATTTCATGCCATGGAAACGAGTCCATGCATCACGTCTGCCTTGATGACTGTAGGAGGAATTGTGTTAATATAATTTGGACATGAATTCGACATTGAAATCATAAAATCTATTAACACAAATTTATAACCCCTTTTTATGGGTTTAAATTAATTTACAGAACTTAAATTTGTTTCTGCAAACGTTCCAGGTTTCATTACTGGTTTATTGTAAAATAATTGGAATGTTTTTTCCCCCCAGACCATCCTGCTGCCTTGAGGATTTGGTCCATTGGTACATCCAACTGTATCGCTGCCGATGTAGCTGCAGCCCTGGTGGAATGAGATTTTAAAATATTAGTATCCACCCCAGCCTGTATTAGCACCTGTTTCAGCCATCTTGAGATGGTCTGGACCGTCACTCTTTTGTGTGATTGCTAGTGGCTGACCAAAAAGTGCCTTCTCATTGCCTCTTAGGATTTTCGTTTTCTCCATGTATAACGACAGATGTCTTATTATACACAGACGGACATTTGTTTGGGTATGACCTAAATTGTATATTGAGGCCTGCTGATCCCTGTCTGTTCTGCTTACTAACTCATAGATATGAAACGTAATATTTTCTGTTTGAGGAAGTCATGTTGTCCAGTCTTAGTTTATGCAGTGACTTTACCCTCTGTGCCGTGACCAATGCCATTAGCCTGACTGTTTTTAATGTCAGTCTGTGTAGGGACAGAGCTGTTGCTGGAGACCAATTCCTGAGCATCTTCAGGATAATAATTACATCCCATATTTGGGAGTACCTGGTTCTTGGGGGATGAGTATTAAAAATTCCCCTCATAAGTTTTGTTACCAGTGGGTGAGTCCCAACAGAGTAACGCTCTGTCCCCTGCCATAGGTAAGTCGATAGGGCACTTCTGGCGCAGTTGATGGCACTGTAACTGAACCCCTCATCATAGTGGAGGCCTGCCAGATATTCCAGAACAGACGGGATGTTCATGTCTCTGTAGGTGATGTTGTTTTTATGGCAGTGCATTGCCCACTTCCTGATATAGATCAGATACTGTTTTTTGGTTGACTGTCTTTGGGCCGCCGAGATCATGTTCACTGTTTGGTCCGTCAGTCCCAGTTGTAATAGAGGTGTTTTTAAAACTCTACAAATTAATAAGTTCAAATGTTTATGGCATGGGTGGCTATCCCTTGTTACGGGATGTAGCAATAAATCTGGTCTATGTGGGATGGTGATACATGGTTCTAATACCATGTTTAATACCACTGGGAACCATGGTTGAGTAGGCCAATCGGGTACTACCAATACCAGACGCAGAGTCTTGTTGTATTTTCCTTAATACCCGACTGATGAGGCAGGAAGGAGGGAATGCGTAAATAAACAATTCCCCCCCCAAGGCAGCGAAAATGCATCTGTCGCCGCTGCCCCAGGGTCTGGTTCCCATGAAACATAATTTGATAACTGGTGGTTAAGTCTGGATGCGAATAGATCGATATCTGGTGTTCCATATTTTGCTGTAATATCAGCAAATACTTTTTTATTCAACATCCATTCGGTGTTTTCATTAAATTTGCGTGACCTGGTGTCTGCCACTAAATTTAGTCGTCCTGGTAGGTAAGTGGCTGATATCCAAATATCTCTCTGGATACACCATTGCCAAATTGTATTAGCCAGATTGTCACATGATGTCGATTTGTTTCCACCCATGTGGTTAATGTATGCTACCACGGTGGTATCGTCTATCTGTAGTCTAACATGCTGGTGATATGATCCAGTACAATATGACTTTAGGCCATGGAATGCACCCAACATTTCCAGGTAGTTTATGCCCAGTGTGAGTAATAATGATGCCTCCTGAGCAGTCCATCTACCTCCACAGCTGGTGATGGTATTGGTGGCTCCCCACCCAAATGCACTGGCATTAGTTTGTAGTACCATGGAAGGGTTACTGACAATGATTGGATTGGAACAAAGTCAGATGTTATCTATCCACCATTTTAGTTCCATTTTAGCTTGATTGGTAGTTTCATAGGTCTGTCAAAGTGACCTGCATTAATTTAGAGTGCTTGTATTTTTGCTCTCTGTAAGTTTTGGTAATGTAGAGGTCTAAATTGTGTGGCTGGAAAGGCAGCCACCATTTGCCAATTACTTTTGCTACCAATCTGATGGATGGTTTGCTGATGTCAATGAGGTTATGCAAGCCTCTATTAAATCTCTAGCCTTTCCCTTAGGCAGAGTCACCGACATGTGAACTGAGTCAATGGTGAAACCCCCAAATAGTCCATAGTAGTGGAAGGCATTAGTTTAGATTTAACTGGATGGATAATAAATCCCAGTTATTCAAATAATTGTGTTGTGGCTGTTACAGTTTGTTTGGCCAATTCCAAAGTTTTGCCCACAATGAGTATGTCATCTAAATATGCCATGACCATGTGTTTACGTTTACGTAGAAACGCTAGGGCTGGTTTCAAAATTTTTGTGAACAGCCTGGGGCTGATGACCGATTTGGCACTGCTTTATACTGCCAGAGTTGCCCATCCAGTTGAATTTTAAGTAACATCTGTGGTCACCTCGTATAGGCACTGAATAGTAAGCATCTTTTAAATTGATGCTGGCCATGAAGTAACCTTTGGAAATTAATTGTTTAGCAGTAACAAAGGTTTCCATTTTGTCAGATCTATGATGATGCGACAACCACCATCTTTTTTGTTTTTGATAAATATATTGGACACGAATTCTAATGGTTCGTGTTGAGTTTTCTCAATTACACCTTTTATGTAAAGCCGCTCCAGTTCAGCTTGCGCTTTTGATTTTTCTTTATCAGAAGGCACGAACATTCGGTTCGGTATATGTTGAACTGGAGGGCTGTACTTGTGTATAAGCTCTATTGTATATCCCTGGATACTGCTTAAGATGTAATTATCGGTTGTTAACTTGCTCCATGCATTCAGAAAAGAGTGTAGTCTCACCCCCAAGGGATTGTGGTTTGCGTGATTATCTGGGCTGCGTCCACAATCTGGGCTGCGTCCACAATCTGGGCTGCGTCCACATCGGTCTTGGGTGGACATGGTCACTAACCGTGTTGTGGTGCCTCCTGATAAAATGCTTTCTACGGCGCATCTGTGAAAGTTGGTGAGAGTTGTTGGGGACATGCTGAACTTCCTAAAAGCCCTGTCCCACTGTACGAGTTCATTCAAAGAGTTCTCCCGAGTTTGCCCTGATTCGAACTCGGAGACTTACGGTAATGGCCGCTTATCAGTACTCGGGGCTCTCGTGGACATTTTTCAACATGTTGAAAAATCTTCATGAGACTTCCCATGCTTACCGCGTTTCCCGAGTACCTGCCGTTAGCATTACGAGCCGCTAAGAGACGTCCCCGAGCTCCGACGTACCCGCTACGTTCATTCTACGTGCTTACCACGAGTTTGATTTTTTTTTAAACTCGGGAGAGCTCTTGAATGAACTCGTACCGTGGGAAGTCCAGAACAAAGGGTCACAGTTTGAGGATAAGGGGGAAATCTTTTAGGACCAAGATGAGGAAAACATTTTTCACACAGAGAGTGGTGAATCTGTGGAATTCTCTGCCACAGAAGGTAGTTGAGGCCAGTTCATTGGCTATATTTAAGAGGGAGTTAGATGTGGCCCTTGTGGCTAAAGGGATCAGGGGGTATGGAGAGAAGGCAGGTACGGGATACTGAGTTGGATGATCAGCCATGATCATATTGAATGGCGGTGCAGGCTCGAAGGGCCGAATGGCCTACTCCTGCACCTATTTTCTATGTTTCTATGTTTCGATAAGCCTTCATCAGTTCATAAGTGATAGGAATAGAATTAGGCCATTTGGCCCATCAAGTCTATTCTGCCATTCAATCATGTGTGATCTATCTTTCACTCTCAACCTGCATTCTCCTGCCTTCACCCCGTAATCCCTGACACCCGTACTAATCAATAATCTATCTGTCTCTGCCTTTAAAGCATCAATTAACGGCCTCAACAGCCTTTGGTGGCAATGAATTCCACAGATTCACCACCCTCAGACTAAAGAAATTCATCCTCATCACCTTCCTAATGGAACGTTCTTTAATTCTGAGGCTAGGACCTCTGGTCCAAAACTCTCCCACTAGTGGAAACAATCTCTCCTTAACCACTCGATCCAGGTCTTTCACTATTCGGTAAGTTTCAATGAGGTCCCCCCTCATCCATCTAAACTCCAGCGAGTAGAGACCGTCACACACTCATCATCTGTTAATCCAATCATTCCTGGGTTCTGAGGAACCAATTGAGCATTTCAAGAATTTTCTCTTTTACTTCCTGTTTTGATTCAGAATTTAGTAGCATCTTACTTTCACTCTTTATACCTGATGGTTCAGTTCAAGAATGCATGTCTCTTATAGTTGAGATTCCTGTAACATGAATCTTTGGATCTTCATTTTGCAAGTGATTTTTATTTTTTTAAGAACTCTGGACTTTCTCAAGCCTAATGGAAATTTCTGTTTCTCAGCACTATGCAGATATTGTTCCTGCACAAAATTACTGTGGTCAATCGAGGTCCTCAATTAGGAAAGAATATCAGAGACTGCAGTTCTATTTGAAAATACACCTTCCGTTTTGTTCCAAAAGAACGGGTTCTGGATGGCATAATGTTCTGTGTTACGTAGAAACATAGAGACATAGAAAATAGGTGCAGGAGGAGGCCATTCGGCCCTTCGAGCCAGCACACCCATTCATTGTGATCATGGCTGATCGTCCCCAATCAATAACCCGTGCCTGCCTTCTCCCCATATCCCTTGACTCCACTAGCCCCTAGAGCTCTATCTAACTCTCTCTTAAATCCATCCAGTGATTTGGCCTCCACTGCCGTCTGTGGCAGGGAATTCCACAAATTCACAACTCTCTGGGTGAAAAAGTTTTTTCTCACGTCAGTCTTAAATGGCCTTCCCTTTATTCTAAGACTGTGGCCCCTGGTTCTGGACTCGCCCAACATTGGGATTTTTTTTCCTGCATCTAGCTTGTCCAGTCCTTTTATAATTTTATATGTTTCTATAAGATACCCCCTCATCCTTCTAAACTCCAGTGAATACAAGCCTAGTCTTTTCAATCTTTCCTTATATGACAATCCCGCCATCCCAGGGATCAATCTCGTGAACCTACGCTGCACTGCCTCAGTCACAAGGATGTCCTTCCTCAAATTAGGAGACCAAAACTGGACACAATACTCCAGAGCCCTATACACTGCTGTGTTCTCTTGGTATTTCACCCAAACAACACTTCTTTACGTGTAGGAAGGAACTGCAGATGCTGGTTTAAACTGAAGATAGACACAAACGGCTGGAGTAAGTCAGCGGGTCAGACAGCATCCCTGGAGAAAAGGAATAGGTGACGTTTCGGGTCGAGACCCTTTTCAGACTGGGAATCAGGGGAAAGGGAACCAGGAGAAATGGACAGAGATCTTTATGTGTGACACACTTGGAAGATTATTTCGCTTTCATGTGCATCAATCAGTACAGATCCGGAACTGTGTGCACGTGAATGAGTAGATTTTCTAGTGCTGAATTATTGGATCGCAATCAGGATCAGTAACAGAAACAGAAACAGATTCTCGCCTCCCTTAAGAAGCTTCTTCACCTGAGATTGTTCAAAGTTTAAATGTTTGAGCTGGCATTTAACTGTTTGATATCTCAATATGAAATCTTAACATAGAAACATAGAAAATAGGTGCAGGAGGAGGCCATTCGGCCCTTCGAGCCAGCACCGCCCTTCATTGTGATCATGGCTGATCGTCCCCAATCTATAACCCGTGCCTGCCTTCTCCCCATATCCCTTGATTCCACTAGCCCCTAGAGCTCTATCTAACTCTCTCTTAAATCCATCCAGTGACTTGGCCTCCACTGCCCTCTGTGGCAGGGAATTCCACAAATTCACAACTCTCTGGGTGAAAACGTTTATTCTCACCTCAATCTTAAATCTTGTAGCAGTACGTTGGTGAATCTTGTAAATAAAATTTCAGATTAATATTATAGCCATTCAACCTCACCGTGTGTTTGTTCCGCTCAGTTTGTATGAATTATTATTGAGTCCAGTTTGACGAGAATCGGGTACCAGTAGGTTAGTTATTAATTTCATCTTTTATTTTTGTTCATGTTTAGAGATGCAACATGGGAATAGGTCCTCCAACGCACCGAGTCCACGCAGACCATCGATCACCCGTTCACACGTGTTCTGTTTTATCTCGCTTTCTCATCCACTCCATACACGCTAGAGTCAATTTTATAGAGGCCAATTACTCCAAAGACGTACAGGTACGTTGACTTAGTGTATGTGTAAAATGGTCCCTCCTGTGTGTAGGATAGTGTTAATGTGCGGGGATCGCTGGTTGACGTGGACTCGGTGGGCCGATGGGCCTGTTTCCGTGCTGTATCTCTAAATTAAACTAAACTAAATTAATGAACAGCAGTCACAGGGTGAACTTGCAATCTCCACACAAACAGCACCCCAGGTCAGGATCGAACCCAGGTCTCTGGTGCTGTGAGGCAGTAGCTCTCCAGCTACGCCATTATGCCGCCCAATCCTTTCAAAATTATTACAAATTTTAGATTCATATTGTTCATCTGCAAATTCACAGGGTCACCATTGATAAATTGATCAAACTGAAAACTAGGATCTTCTGTTTTTAAACCTCGTATTTACAAAAAAAAATCCTCAGTGCTAGAAGTTGTTAACTTGATCTCTAAACTACATGGCACCTATTTAAAGTGACATAAGGTACTTTCCCTTGCAACCGCAAGAGATGCTACATCTAGACTCCATTCAAGGACCCAAGCAGTCGTTCCAGGTGTGACAGAGGTTCACCTGCATCTCCTCCAACCTCCATCCGCTGCTCTAGATGTCAGCTGATCTACATCTCGTGAGACCAAGCGTAGGCTTGGCGATCGTTTCGCCGAACACCTCAGCTCGGTTCGCAATAACCTACCTGATCGCCCTGTGGCTCAGCGCTTCAACTCCCCCTCCCATTCCAAATCCAACCTTTCTGTCCTGGGCCTCCTCCATGGCCAGAGTGAGCACCACCGGAAATTGGAGGAGCAGCACCTCATATTCCGCTTGGGCAGTTTGCACCCTAGCGGCATGAACATTGACTTCTCCAATTTCCGGTAGCCCTTGCTGTCTCCCCTCCTCAGCTCTCCTTCAGCCCTCGGGCTCCTCCTCTTCCTTTCTCCTTTCTTCTCCCCCCCCCCCCCCCTCCCCCCGCCCCTCCCCCCCCCCCCCCCCCCCACACTACTTCAGTCTGAAGAAGGGTTTCGGCCCGAAACGTTGCCTATTTCCTTCGCTCCATAGATGCTGCTGCACCCGCTTATTTTCTCCAGCATTTTTGTCTACCTTTAAAGTGACATAGGGTTGCCATTGTGATCTAATATATGATTTGATGGTTCATCTTGAATATGTTGTTTTAACATATGAATTGTTATCTTTTTTGATAATATCAGGCCGTAACGTCTGTTGAAGCTTGCTGTTTATATTGAGATCAATGGTACAGGAATCTCAATACAGCCTGGTTGAATTAGGGGTAGATGGTTGCATCCCTGTCTTATAGTGAGGACTATGTGCAGGTAATGGGGCATGCTCGTTTTCCCAACTAGAATACATTTTGATATTCTTTTGTTCATGATAATACATTATTTAAACACCACTATTACCATTATGGACATGGTCATACAGGAGACACAAGAGACTGCTGGAAGAACTCAATGGGTCACCATCCGGGCCACACATTCATCTCCCTGCTACCTTCAGGTAGAAAGTACAGGAGCCTGAAGACTGCAACGACCAGGTTCAGGAATAGCTACTTCCCCACAGCCATCAGGCTATTAAACTTGGCTCGGACAAAACTCTGAACATTAATAACCCATCATCTGTTATTTGCTTTATCAGTTTATTTATTTATGTGTGTATATATTTATACAATGGTATATGGACACACTGATCTGTTTTGTAGTCAATGCCTACTATGTTCTGTCGTGCTGAAGCAATGCAAGAATTTCATTGTCCTATCAGGGACACGTGACAATAAACTCACTTGAACTTGAACATCTGTGGACAGAAAAGAGCCGATGACATTGTGGATCAGGATCATTCATCAGAATGATGGAGTAGAGGGGAGATAGCTGGCAGAAAGAAGTGAAGGGACGGGTCAGTCTGGGACATGACTATAGATTTACTTTCACATTTGGGCCTGTGCTGTTAATTGTAATACTAGAATGTAGAAACGAGGAACTGTAGATGCTGGCCCGTACACAAAAGGACATAAAGTGCTGGAGTAACTCAGCAGATCAGGCAGCTTCTCTGGAGAACATGAATAGGTGACGGTTCTTTCTCCAGACTGATTGTACAGGCGGGAGGGGAGGAGAAAACTTGAAAGGGGAGAGACAGGATACAGCATGACTTGTAGTAGCTCAACAGAGGCAAGGGGTTTTCGACTGGCAGAAGGCCAGTGGAAAGAACATTAGGTGCGAGACAGGTTTGAAGAGTTGGGGATTGTAAAGCCAGGGGAGGAAAGTAGCGGGGGGGGGGAGAAATAAGTGGAAGTCCAGGTATGGCCTGGGAGGGGGAGGAGGAGGATGGGGAGGAGGAGGAGGAGGGAGAGGGGGAGGGGGAGAGAGATTGGAAGAGAGGAGAGGGTTTTGGGGGGGAAATAGGAGGGAGGGGGGGGGTTTAGTTAGAGGTTACCTAAAATTGGGGAATTCAACGGCGATGGTATAATACTAATTGTTTATACTTGCACGTCTATTTATAACTCTCACTATCATCACCTCTATTAATACCTATCAATATTTGTTGTCCAAAGGTGACCACCCCAGATTAATGATCCCTTTTTAAATCTTTTCCTCACCAGATTGTTCCTGAAGGCATAGTTTCCGAGATGACGGACCATTCCATCTCCATCGTGGCCATTGCTCACCCACCAGCTTTTATTTCACGGGCTTGTCAAGCCAGGGCTGATGTACACACAAAGTCCGCTTCCCGCAGTGATTGCTCATCCACAGCTAGGGTTGGAAACTAAGCTGCTATTTTTTGCCTGTCTTTTTCCAAACCTAGGCTAATTCATCTCTGATTCTCCTTATTGAGTTGAGTTAAACAAATCTGCGTAGACTGTCTATTCACTTGGCTCACCTTTCCATGATGTTTCATGTAGATTCCTCGTATAATCCCAGATCAGTGGTGTTGTCGGGCAAGGTAAGAGGCATAGAAACATAGAAAATAGGTGCAGGAGTAGGCCATTCGGTCCTTCGAGCCAGCACCGCCATTCAATGTGATCATGGCTGATCATCCAACTCAGTATCCTGTACCTGCCTTCTCTCCATACCCCCTGATCCCTTTAGCCACAAGGGCCACATCTAACTCCCTCTTAAATATAGCCAATCAACTGGCCTCAACTACCTTCTGTGGCAGAGAATTCCACAGATTCACCACTCTCTGTGTGAAAAATGTTTTTCTCATCTCGGTCCTAAAAGATTTCCCCCTTATCCTTAAACTGTGACCCCTTGTTCTGGACTTCCCCAACATCGGGAATAATCTTCCTGCATCTAGCCTGTCCAATCCCTTAAGAATTTTGTAAGTTTCTATAAGATCCCCCCTCAATCTTCTAAATTCTAGCGTGTACAAGCCGAGTCTATCCAGTCTTTCTTCATATGAAAGTCCTGCCATCCCAGGAATCAGTCTGGTGAACCTTCTCTGTACTCCCTCTATGGCAAGAATGTCTTTCCTCAGAGGGACACAAAGTGCTGGAGTATCCCAGTGGATCAGGGAGCATCCTTTGGATATGAGACATAGATAGGTGATGTTTTGGGCCGGGAAGCTTCTTCAGACTGCGGAGACAGAGACGACTACTTCATAATCAATGACTCGTGGTGCTTGGACATGGTGGTATTGGTGAGGTCCTGCTCCCTGGAATATGTAATATAGAAGTGGTCCTATTAACTGCAGCGGGAATGTTCTTCTGCCATTCCGACTATCGTTTACATCCCATCCCACGGACGTGAAGCTTGTACTGAAGTCAAGTTTATTTGTCACATACACATACGAGATGTGCAGTGAAATGAAAGATGTGCAGTGAAATGAAAGTACATACTGAGTGCACAACTGTTACTTAAACATTGGGATAGTCCCAGCCTCGACTACCTCCTCCGGCAGCTTGTTCCATACACCCACCTTTGTGTGAAAAAGTTACCCCTCGGATTCCTATAATTTTTTTTTTCCCTTCACCTTAAACCTATGTCCTATGGTCCTCGATTTGCCTACTCTGGGCAAGAGACTCTGAACGTCCACCTGATCTATTCCTCTCATAAATTTATACACCTTGCAAGCCTTCCATAATCGACTGATTGGGGATGATCAGCCATGATCACATTGAATGGCGGTGCTGGCTCGAAGGGCCAAATGGCCTACTCCTGCACCTATTATCTATTGTGTGGCTGTGTGGTTGGTCTGGTCCTCTAGCTTGGCATGAGTAAGCCTTGAAGCAAAGTACCCAAAGGCATTGTTTACCAAAGCCGGGACTTCAAGCAGACCAACCTCAAGAGTGTGCGACCAAAATACCATCAACACACCTCCTGTCCCACCAGAGGCCCACTGATACACACCATCAAATACATCTACTGTTCCAACCTCCACCCACATGGTCGAAAATCTGACCATCTGCCTGTGCTCCTACTCCCTGCTTATAGTTAGAAACTGAAGGTGAGGATCTGGTACAGAGTCGTCTTGCGCTCCCTGGGGAAACACGTGTGACTGCTTCGAGTTGGTGGACTGCTCCAATTTCAAGGGCTCGGTGGCCAAACTAAACGGACCAGCCGGAAAACTAAAAGGACTGTGAACGCTGGTTTACCAAAAAAAAGACACAAAGTGCTGGAGTCACTCAGCAGGTCAGGCAGCACCTCTGGAGAACATGGATAAGTGACGTTTCGAGTCGGGACCATTCTCACTCCCCCTCCCGTTCCCATACTGACCTTTCTTTCCTGAGCCTCCTCCATTTCCAGAGTGATTCGACAGGCAAACTGGAGGAACAGCACCTCATATTCCATATAGATGCTGCTGCACCCGCTGAGTTTCCCCAGCAATTTTGTGTACCTCATATTCCACTTGGGTTAGCCTTCAACCCAATGTCATGTACATTGAATTCTCCAATTTTAGATAAACAACCCCCCTGCTTCCTTTTCTCTCCCCCCCCCCCCCCCCCCCCCCTCTCTCTTCCCTGTGCCCCACCTGGATGTGCATCCATCTCTTCCTTTCTCTTTCCCTGGTCTTCTTCCACCTGTATTTCGTCCTCTGGCTTCATATTTCACACTTCCATCCTTATCTCACACTTTTTGTCTTTTCATCTCTGGCCTTTATCCAACCATGTGCCAATCATCTACACCCCCCCCCCCCCCCCCCCCCCCTTGATGTTTCCACCTATCACTTTGCAGGCTTTATCCTGACCCCCCACCTCTCTTCCAGCTTTCTCCCTCCTACTACAATCAGTCTGAAGGAGGGTCCCATCCCGAAACGTTCTCCGGAGATGTTCTCCAGAGATGCTGCCTGAACCACTGAGTTATTCCAGCACTTTGTCTTAATTGAGAATGCCATTGCTGTGACAGACTTCATCGATAAGTGTGCGGAGGTCTGCATGCCAGGTAACTCAATCTGAGGATGAAGCATGAGACTTACTCCCTAATGAAGACCCAATCTCGGGTGTTGAACTGATCCTAAAGCCATCAAGAATGCCAGGCGACAATTTCAAACCAAGCTGGAGGTCCAGACTAACCACACAGACGCACGTCGATTGTGGAAGGCTCGCAAGGTGTTTAAAATCATAAGAGGCATAGATCGGAGACATGCACAGAGTTTCTTGCCCAGAGTAGGTGAATCGAGGGCCAGAGGACATAGGTTTAAGGTGAAGGGGAAAAATGTAATAGGGATCTGAGGGGTAACTTCTTCACACAAAGGGCGTTGGGTGTATGCAACAAGCTGCCAGAGGAGGCAGTTGAGGCAGGGACTATCTCAACGTTTAAGAAACAGACAGGTACATGGATAGGACAGGTTTGGAGGGATGTGGACCAAACAGAGGCAGGTGGGACTGGTGCTGCTGGGACATGTTGGCCGGTGTGGGCAAGTTGGGCCAAAGGGCCTGTTTCCACTCTGTATCACTTTGACTCTATTAGGAAACACTGGCACAGAAAAGAATTTAACAGGGTGGGGACATCAAAAATAAGTAATTTCAACATTCAATCTTTTTTTTACGGAGCCCCTGGCCGTGTCCTCAGGTTCTGCATGGACCAGCTGGCAGGAGTATTTGCAGCCATCTTTATCTTCTGCCTACTCCAATCTGAGGTTCTCACCTCCTTTAAGACCACTACCATCATCCCAGTGTTAAAGAAAAATAAAGTAGTATGCCTTAACGGCCACAATCCGGTGGCTGACATTCACCATCATGAAGTGCTTTGAGAGGAGGGTCACAATGTCCATGAAGTCCAGCCTCCAGGCTCACCTAACCCCGCAACAGGTTCACATCAGATGCCATCCTGGCATTGCGCTCATCGCTGTAACATTTGAATAACAAGGACACCCAGGTCAGACGCCTATTTGGTGTCAAAGAGTCTAGTTTAGTTTAGAGATACAGCACGGAAACAGGCCCTTCAGCCCATCAGGTCCGCACCGACCAGCGATCCCCTCACATTAGCACTACCCCACACACGCACACACACACACTAGAGACAATTTTACACTCATAACCAAGTCAATTAACTTACAAACCAGTACGTCTTTGAAGTGTGGGAGGAAAATGAAGATCTCGGAGGAAACCCACACAGGTCACAGGGAGAACGTACAAACTCCGTACAGATAGCACACGTAGTCAGTCAAACCCAGGCCTCTGGTGCTGTAAGGCAGTAGCTCCACCACTGCGCCACCATGCTGCCCTAATATCGAATATTAGTCCCCAGTCATATAATACGACCCTAGTCATATAATATCGAATTTCCCATGCTGACCAAGATGCCCCATCAATGCATCTCCCACCTGACTTGATTGGTCCATATCCTTTGAAACCTTTCCTATCCATGCACCTATCAAAATGTATTTTAAATGCTGTTACTGTACCTGCCTGAAATATTTCCTATGGCTTGTACCATATACCCATCGCCCACCCTCTTGACTATTTATTGACATTAGGTTCACATTCAACACCATAATTCTAATCAAACTCATCTCCAAATTCTTGGACCGAGGACACTCTGAACTCCCTTTAGAACTGGATCCCTTGACTTCCTAACTTAGAGATCGCAATCAGTGAGGATAGGTGACAAATCATCCTCTGTGAGAATTCGGAACATCAGTGCAGAGTATTCAGCCCTTTATTGTTCTCCCTGTAAACTCATGACAGTGCAGCCAAATACAGCTCTAACTCCATTTACAGGTTTGCAGATGACAGCAACGGTAGTGGGCCAGATCTCAAACAATGACGAGGAAGAGTACAGGAAGCAGGAAGATAGTTCAGTCGCATGGTTTCAAGACTACATACTCTCCATCAATGTTAGCAAAATGAAGAAGTTGGTCATTGACTTCAGGAAGCAGAGTGGAGTAACACGTGCCAGTCTGCATCGATGGAGCTGAAATGAAGATGGTCAAGAGCATAATGTTCCTAGGTGCAAACATCACTAACCATTTGTCCTGGTCCAACACATTGATATTATGGCCCAGAAAGCATCCCAATGCTTCTTCTTCCTCAGAAGACTCAGGAAATTTGGCATTTTTCCAACAACTCTTACCAATTTCTACTGATTCACCGTAAAAAGCATCCGATCCAGATGCATCACAGCTGGTGGCAAGAAATTGCAGTAAACACATCTCAGTCCATTGTGCAAACCAACCTTCACCACATTCCATTGACCCGATCTATACTACACATTGCCTTGGGAAAGCAGCCAACATAATCATAACAAGAACCACTCACACCTTGGTCATTCTCCCTTCTCCCTTCTCCTGGTCAGGCAGAAGATTATAAAAGCTTGAAAGCATGTACCGTCAGATTCAGCAACAGCTTTGTCCCGTTATCACTTTTGAACAGATCTCTCAAATCCAACGTGTGTAGGAAGGAACTGCAGATGCTGGTTTAAACCGAAGATGGACACAAAAAGCTGGAGTAACTCAGCGGGCAGGCAGCATCTCTGGAGAGAAGGAATATGTGACGTTTCGGGGCAAGACCCTTCCTCAGACTCTGAGTCTGAAGAAGGGTCTCAACCTGAAACGTCACCTATTCTTTTTCTCCAGAGATGCTGCCTGACCTGCTAGTTACTCCAGCGTTTTGTGTCCATCTCTGATCATAAGGATAAATTCCCGATCTTCCAATCTACCACGTGGCACTTTGTTTAATCTGCATTTTCTATGTGGCTGCACCACTATATTCTGGACTTTTTTCTTCTTTTGCACGACCTTGACGTATTCATGTAAGGTATGCCTGGATAGGGTTTATCACCATATCTCCATAAGTGTGACAATAATACATACATACCAACAGAAAAACTGTGTATGACAATCAGTTTAGTTCTGTTTTCATTGCATTGTGTTTTTAAAGGAAATTAAAATATACTTTTGAAATAATATTGTAATATTTTTATTGCTCGACTCTAAATTGGAGATACAGTATCTACAATTCCTATTTAAAGGATGTTTTTTGCTTCCATCATGCCTTTATTCATGTTTTTTCCTTATTGGAAAAGGACGTTAGTGAGTACAAGTACCACCCCATATATATTTATTTCAGAGATGGAGTTCTATTGACTATATTCTACAGAAGAAAAAAATAGATATAAAGTGTACTGCTATGTAGGGAGGAAAAAATGTATTCAAGAAGGAACTGCAGATGCTGGAAAATCGAAGGTACACAAACATGCTGGAGAAACTCAGCGGGTGCAGCAGCATCTGTGAAAAAATGTAGTTCCTTTAGTGAAAAATAATCATAATGCAAAATTATTAAACAGATGGAAACAACGCGCAATTGCATTATCGAACGGGATGTTTTACCTCCTGGAATAAGGGGGGAAAAATGGGTTTTATGTTTTTGCAAAAAGGTCTGCGCACCCATTTAATCAAAAAAAAAAAAAATCACCTCCAGTCCACTCTCCCGTTGCAGAAGGGAGAGAGCTTTCGCCTGGGGACGATGGAGTTAAATGACGTAATGCACCGGCCCGCCGGCGAATGGGAGGCAGCCGCGCGGGTCACGTGAGGCGGAGACATCGGCAATTTCCGGCAAGTGGCGACGGCTTTGGCCGAGCGCGGCGGGTCTTTTTTTTTTTACGTCGCTGCGCTCGCCGAGAGAACAACAAGCCGCCATTTTGTTTGGTGGGAGAGAGACGGAGACGGGGAGACGGCGAGAAGCGGGCGATAGAGGGAGAGAGGAGAGATCCTTCGCTCGGCTTGGCGGATTGAGGGCAGGGGAGGGGGGGGGGGGGAAGGAAGGAAGGACGAGAAAAGGACGGAGAAGAAAAGGAAAAAGGCGGGGAGGAGGGAACGGGGGGGGTGGGGGGGAAACAAAAGAAAAACTAACAAAATATATAATCAGCAATACGAATTCAACAGCAGGGAGGAAAAAAAGTAGTACTGTAAAAAAAAGCCTCATCTTTTTGCCGACTCCACCGTCCGTTATTTAAAAAAAATTTAAAATGATAGACTAAGAAGAAAATGCCGAAACATTTCGAGTGATTTAACAACGGTTCCTGGTTTTTTTGCTCCAGTGAAGAGCGGAGGCTTTCTCTTGAGGGACGGTGGATGAATCGTTCTCGCTTTATTGGATCGAGAGGGGGAATTTTTTTAAAGGTTTTTTTTTTCTGACAGGGTTTTTTTTTTCTCCCCCCCCCCCCCCTCTTGGTGTCGGGAATGTGGAAGGAAAGACGGTCGTGAGGTGATTTAGGATGCGGTTTTTGCCGGAGACGCCGTTGTGCTTGGTCTTTCATTTTCTTTAATTATTATCGCTCCCCTTTATTCTTATTTTTTCGTCTCTGGTGCCCATGGACGATCGACCTAGAAAGCCTGGGCCTGGCCGTAGGCCTTAGGCTCATTCTCTCTCTCTCTCTCCACACAAGACTTTAGCGATAAGGTATAAAATTGCCCCAGCGAACAGAGGCAGTGGGGGCTGAGCAAAGGAGCCAAGTCCACCGATTAATTCGCGAGGGTTCGTGCGGTTTTTTTTTATTTCTCCCTCTACGTTTTTTTTGGGGAGGGGAAAAAAAGTTGAAACGTGTAATTTTAAAATTGGGGAAGAAATGGCAGAGAATCTCCTGGACGGACCGCCTTCAGCCAAGCGGCCTAAAATCTCCTCCCCAGCTCCTCCGACCAGCGATGGCACAGGTACCGTGTAAACCTTTCTCTTTCGCCACTTAGTTTGTGCTTGTGTGCGCTACAAAATGTATTTGTGATGCTTTTTCTTTATTCTGGAAAGAAAATGTAAGGCTATGATTCAGACTGCAGTTTTTTTTATTTAAATGTTTGTTAAAATTGATGATTCATTTTAATTGCACGTTTTGGAGGAAGTATTTTATAAAAAATACTGGTAATTTTCTTGGGCTATGGTTTCCCTCTGGTTGGAAAGGATCTGTGCTTGTCCAGTGTATTGTTATGGAGGATGGATAAGTCATTTTCCCTTCACATAGGTTGCATTTTAATCAGTGGTTTTCTCTTCCTCTTGCATGAAAGGGCTTTAAATGCATTTATTCATTTCTTGTGTCTATGCAAAGAATAAATAATTCTACTATGCCAAGAATTTCAGGAGTATTAATGGAAGATAATGTGGACGTATTCGTTTTTAACTTGGTTGACTAGGTGTATGTTTAATGGATCATGGTTGGTTTGGTAGGTAGGTCTTGCAGTTGGCTCTCTAAAATGTGCTGGTTTATAACTTTACATGTTCTGAGTAATGTAGATAAAAACGAATTACACCATGTTGACGCAGTGTAGTAGTGTGCTTGTTGGCGTTTAGTGAGTATCCTCAATTTTTAACTGGCGATATTTGTCTAATGACAAATATCTAAATCCTAGGTATTGTAATTTAAACGTTTCTTCAAGAGATGCTTAAATATTATTGGTCAGCATATTATTAGGCTGTTTTAGCTGAATTTGCACCTGTGTGTAAAAGGTATGAAACCTTTTGAAGACGGCATGTTTTGACTTTGGGAATATGCAACAAGCTTTGCTTAATTTCTTGTCCCCAATAAGAATATGAATACAAATCTAATTCGGAGAGATTTCCAAAATTAACTGTTGATTACGATGTGTATATATATCTATGGATGTATTTGATTCTATTTCATGGAAATAAAGTTTTGAGTGAGAAGTTCCGTCCGGTATGTTGTCTTCATACTTTAACACAAGATCATTCACACACATTTGTGTAATTTGTTTTCTTTTCATTGGAAATAATTCTAACAGTGTTCTTGTTATATCTCGCATTATCTTAAATATATTGAAATTGAATTGAAAGACCAGCAAAATTAAGCTCAGTTGTGAAGTAAAGGTCAAATATGGCAAAACCTGGGTCAATTTATGGTGCAGAGAATTCGGTACAAGTGTATGGTTGATTTGTTTTCTAATTTAAAAACATTTGCTACTTTGGATTCCATCTTTTTATGTAGTTATATTTTTGATAATTCACTTTGCAGCAGTGGCGCTGGTGCTGTGAGGTGAATGAAACTGCACTTTGTTCTACAGTAATCTTCAGCCAATTGGAATGCTACTTTAAGCTTACTAAAAATGCAAATAGAGGACACTTCACAAGTGAAAGATTTCCTCGAGTAACTTGACAGTATCTCCAACATCAGTTTCAGCTAAATAATTTCAGCCTGGTGAAATGAGGTGCGATGGAACTTGCACTCCATAGTTTTCTTCAACCAAAATCTTATTGAAAATGAAGTAGTCACAGCCTCATTGCAATTCAAAATAATTTCTATTGATATGGTCAGATCACTTTTGAGTTTTCTGACAACTGTTTTTCAATCTGCTTCATGGTATATGGTCAGCGATGGTGGAGTATTAGTGGGTTCAAGTATTGGTCCACCACCCACTTCGTCTTGTGGTGTTCGCTAAGCTTGGTGTTACACTGATACTACTACATAATTTATTCTCCGTTTCTTCAACTTTAATGTTCCAAACCATTAACTTTAGCCTGTTAGTTTTTCATGGCAAAATGGATTCACGACATCAACTTTATAAGTACTTGGTTCTCTCTTAGAGAATTATATAAAAATAATTAAAAATTAATTTCCACTGGGCTTTAAGTTTCAGTTATCATATAACTGAAAATTGGGCTTAAACTAGTTTTGGGGGTTTGTAATTATATACTTTAAATCAATTTGTTATTTTGAGGGTTTTTTCTCAAAAATGACAATTATGGGACTTGTTGCATGCAAGATAATTGTGCTTACCTTTGTTCATAAATGCAGTCTTCAGAATTCCTCTAATAGCTTCTAATCTGGGCAGCCTTGGATTTATTTAAAAAAATTATCCATTTTATCTTATATTACTAGTTTATAATATGGATTTATTTTATTTGTCTCTTCCACTACATGAATAGGATCACTACCTTTTATCATAATTTTTTTTAATAGATAATCCAGAGATGTTTCTGGTAAAGGCAGCATCTCTGGAGAACGTGGATAGGTGACATTTCTTGTCGAGAACCTTCTTCAGACTGATGGAAGGGTCTTGACCCAAAACGTCACCTATCCATGTTGTCCAGAGATGCTTGCTGAGTTACTCCAGCACTTTGTCCTTTTGTGCTTTAACCAGCATCTTCAGTTCCTTGTTTCTACATTTTCAAGATATTGCCTGTACTATGTGAATCTAGCGCAGTGAAAAAAAGAATCCTAATGGGAGATATATTCTTTTGTGCGTTTCTTTCACGATCGTTTCGAACAAAGTAGCAAATATGAGTAAGGCAGCAACTTTGTAACAAGAGTTTATGGTTAGGTAAAACTATTCTTGGTAGTATTTAATTGAGTAATTATTAAATTTGTTGAAGAAATAGCCATCGTAAACCTCGTGTTAAACCCTGGTAGTTGTCAGTGGCAATTATTTAAATCAGTGCATCATATTCTGATTTTCACAGTTAGCGATGTATTTGTCAGATATTTAACGTTTGTAGGTGGATATTGAACTTGCAATCCTGCACAAACTTTGGAACAAATCTGTCAAATGCCTGTTTCTGTATACTAACTTCAAAGGCATGTTGATTACCAGGAGACCTTGAACTTGAGCATTGACAGTGGTTCTTCGGCTCCTGCTAATGCTTATGGTGAGATTGTAGAGATGGTGATACAGATCACCATTCATGAAAGTCAGATCTTGGTTATTTCAGTTTGGCATCAACAACAACCTTTCCCATCACCATCAACCATCACCACTGCCAATTTCAGTTCTATTGAAAAGGGTCTCTCAGGAAATTGATTTCTTGGTTGTAATGGTGATATAATTTGAGTGTAACTAACTAAGCATGTTAATGTAAGATAGGATTAATGTGTTGTCAAGACATTTAACATAGTTCTATAGTTTCCCCAATGTTGTATTATGGATCAACACTGCTATGATTCCAAACTAATGAATTGCATGTATGTAATGCATAGCTTTTTTGTAGTGAATTTCTTTCAGACTTTTTTTTCAAGATCAGGCTCAGTATTGACCATTTTATGCCAGTTTGGTCATGTTAGAATTTAAGCAATTTCTCAGTAGAATATATATTTTTGTGTTGTGTAGTTTCATGTCAGAAACACAGAATCGCTTCTGGGCCCTAAGCACACTTTCCCCATTAAATAATGTTGTGTATGTTCTAATGTTATCTGTTTGCAGCTTTTTGCAACTTGAGTAGGAAACTTCTTCATAAACATGCTGCTTTGATGAAATGAAGACGTGCAATACTTTCAAAGTATGTCACTCATTGGTAATCTTGGATTGTCTACAAAACAACCAGTTTGTCTACAACCAGATTGTCTACAACCAGATTGTAGACAACCAGATTGTCTACAAAACAACAGAGGTACTGACATATTTGAAAAAAATATGAGTTTAAAAAAAAATCCTGTACATGAAGCCGCAGTGTTGAGTAACTGGTATGGAAAGTATTAAACTCCCCAATGGTGTTCTTTGCATGACATTGGGGGAAAAATAACGGAAAATTGTAAATGGGAAAGGGTTCATTGAAGATATGTTTTATCTTAATGCTTGATGGATTAGTCTATGTACCCCATAAAGGAATGATACCTATTGTATTTATTTTAATGTGAAAGGTAGCCTATGATGTTTACAGTAGATTTTTAACATGCACAAATTATTTTCTGGTATTTATCCAACTAAATGTTGTCAATTTTAGATATAATTATTCAGGTGCTTGCACTGATGACCATAACCAATTGGTTTGGATATCAGTTTGTTATACTATTTGATGAACCTTTTAATTCTAACATTGCCACACTGAAAATGCAAAATAAATCTACCAAGTTAATTGAAATCCACCAAAAAGATTTCTTGTTAACTGGTGCTGATGCACTAAATGTTTTTAAAATCACAAATGTTGAAATTCAGAGCTTTAAATACGAAAATGCTGGAAACGTCAGTATGTCAGGCACTGAAAAGAGAAACAACAAATGTTTGAGGTTGAAAATCCTTTGTCAAATTAAAATGTTTGCTCTTTTTCTACCAATTATGCCTGACCTATCGATTTGTTGCTTTTTATATCTTTAATTGGAAAAGATTTTTATTACAACCAAGCCTATTATGACATTTTGAATTGGGATGCAAGTTTTTCACCATGTGCAAAAGATGTCAGATCTAAATCTATCCAAACAAAGTGCAAACTAATTTGAACTCAAGTGATTTTTTTCCCTGAGTTCTCTTGGTTTAATTGTTTACTGTACATTAACACATGCCTGGTGTGCTCTTGCTACATTAGTCTGTATTTTGAATTTATTGCTCATAAGCCACCAGTTTCATGTTCGTCTTCTGTGATTATTATCCTAATAATTTAACAAACCACCGAGCAGGAGAAATCAATCTCATCCAAGGCAGTTATGGTTTAACCAAATTTAATCTAATTCCAATATATTACCAATTAAAACATTTTCTGCATTCAAAAATGTATCCAATTTGCCCTTTAAGGATTAAAAATAATGTATCTAATCACTACTTGCTATCTGGGTGGCACCTGTATGACCATTACGTATCACCCATTGCTGATTGCTCAACTGAAGATGGTGCTGAGCCATCACGGTGGTTGAAACCTGCACAATTTTACCTTGGAAAGTGTTCCATATAATTTTTAATTGTTCTCCATCTTCCCTCGCTGACCCCCGGCCTCTCAACCTTGAATTCCATTCCAGCAAAGGTGGTATAACTTGAAGACTTATCACTGATTTTTCAGAGGAAATATCAAATTAACCTTTTGAAAGGAAGCTCTCGACAAGTATTTTGACCACACAGTACTATAGATGCTGAAATCTTGTGTGAAACACAAAGTACTGGAGTAACCCAGAGGGTCAGGCAGCATCTCTGGAGTGAATGAAAGGTAATGTTTTGGGTTAGGATCCTTTTTCAGACTGGCAGCTATTTCACTGAATCCAATTTGGGTAATGGATTCGGTGGAATAACTGCTACGGCTCAAGCAGTTAACACTTTTCTGTCCTCTCGTCATTCGCCTACATTTCTTTTGCATATGACATTTTAATGTTCCTTCTATAATAGTGTCAAAAGTGGCATACAGGGCTGTAATTGTGACCTAACCACTATTTAGTGTTGTGAAGAACTCCAGGAGCCTTATTTATCTTTATTTTGTGTACTGCACTGTAATACTATAGAACGGAGGGTAAAATTAAATTTTCGATGGTTGATAGTATGTACCTTTTCCGAGTAGTGGTTGGTCTAGTTTGAAGTTTTAGGAGAAATGGGTGTGATAATTAGTTTAAAGACGCAACAAACTTCAGAGCTGGGGGGGGGGGGGGGGGTTCAGTCTTATTTAACCATCATAATTCTTTGACGTGGGTTCTAAATATATGGAGTATGCTTCCAAATAATTCCAATCAGCCACAGACAGTAATATATATTTTTGAAAAAAGTGCCTGGCATGATCGTATTCAGAATAATAAAAATAACTAAATGGCTTTGTAGGATTATTATTAATCATTTAGATCTGTAAGTTCATTTAAACTTAAACGCAGTTATAATCTCTCTTTCCTGCTAATTTTCTTCCCTTGTCCACTAATTGTATTAATTCCTGGGTAAAGGACAGTTCTGTGAATCTAGATGTGTTTTGATTGTTACTCATGTGTGAGTCTAGGGTGTGGCTATTAGAAGGATACCCATGTTGCAGGAAGAGATGGCAAGAGTTACATGTGTTTTCTCTACATCTTCTGTCATAATGATACATAGAAGTTATGAAAATGCACCATTCAGTTTATGCTGTCATTTTGCCTCGGTAAGCCAATAGCTCTAATTACGCAATTACTTTGCCAATATCCCTTCAGCCTTTTTCCGTGGATTTTTGTGTTTATTTTAATCTGAAATTTTAATGAATATATAGTGTACAAGTGTGTTTGACAGCCACATCTGTGTACAAATATTTCTTTTGCTGCCCTGTATTTAATTTAGCAAGTATAATCCCTCATTCTGAAGCTTGTCTGTTTCTTTTGCACTGCACTGTGATTTGGGAATTTTTTGCCCCATAATCATCTTTGTTTAATGGGGGGTGAAAGGCACACAATTTTATATCCATCTTTATTCCAGTTCTTTTTAGTTTTTGGTGGTGGAGTTGAGACTGCTTTTATGCCATTTCGGTTAACTGCAGAATTGAGTTTTTTTTAAATATTCCTGGTTTGCACATTTCAGTTGCTTGTTGTCATGAGTAGTTGGGTATTTAGTGTAGGTTTTGATTATATTTTTATGAGGGGGAAGACTGGCTGTTGTTTTTATAAGTGCGCAGAATTGTATTGAGTCCATGTTGTGCCTTGAGTATAATTAAAGATTAAAAAATGCTTAACAGATGTGGGTCCACCCCTGATTTTTCCAGAGTCTTTCTGGATTATCGGTTTTGCCGGACGAACTGAAGTCATGGCTTGCGAGAGGTGTGGAACGGTAGCATAACACCAAGATGTCGGCCTGCAAAGCTTCCCTTGGAAATTGACTATGTGAACAGATCTGCCGGCCCCGGCTGCAGGGGGCAAATTCGATCGGACGCGGATGGGCTGATGATGTCCTGATCCGCCTCACATGGCGAGACGGGAGACATTGTGGCGATTTCAAGTGCGTCTTGTAATTTTGCCTGGATTAAAGAAGATGCCGGATCACCAGTTGCTGGGAAAATCGGCGGTGGACCTGTATTATCAACCTTTTATTGACAAAGCCACAGATGGTGATAACATTGTGGATGGCACGGAATGTTATAAAATGATAGATTCTAAAGAGCATATTTAAGGAAGGGAACAGTAGAAAGTTGGAAAATTTGGGGAGTTGTATATTAGCTGTTTGTCCAGAGAATATTTGCATAGAATAAAAGGCACAAGAATGTAGAATTGAAAAGGCAACTTGATTCGTGAGATTTGATTGCCCATGATACACAAGACTGCCATTTGGTGCATCAGGTGCATATTGCTTCCAATCAAACAATTCCAGTATCTCATTTCTTTATTTCCCTGCACATCTGCAACTTACTCCTCTCACATGGCCCCACCACATCTGATTCTTTATGCCCTATATCTGCAGTAAGAGATATTTTGTAGTAGCCATTTATCTTTCATTTATTGGATAGCTGAGGAAAATGGAGCAACAAATGGAAACTCTTGGTTCGATAGCTGAAGGAAGCTGCAGAGATGAGGAAGGCAAAGACCAGAAAGGATGAAGATTTTTGTGCTGCTGGATGTGGTGTTGGGACAATAAGCACAAACATAATGGCTAAGTAGGACTTAGGCATGTTAAAATTTGTCCAACTATTGTTAGGTTAAATACAGGTTATAAATCATATATATGACGAAGATAGAAATGTTTAATCAGGCCATAGATGTTGCATTGGGTTTATAATGTCAGTGATTTAACTCTTTCCAATTGAGGGACTCTACTTATTCAGTACAATAAACTGGCAAATCTATTCTACTGTAGCTTTACAATAAATGTTGCATAATGCAGGTGAATAGAATTTTAAGGAATTGTTTTTGATTTTATGCAAGGATGTTATAGCTTTAATTTTCAGGAGCAAGAAGGTAATTTAGTGGGAAATTTATGAAAATCGATACATTTAATAGTAGCTGGTACATGCTGTTTTAATGTAATAAAATGTGAAATTCTTTAATTTAGTTAAGAACAATATTGTTCACCTTAGAGTAAATGTTGCACATTGCCCAGCCTAGATTTAGTTTTCTTCCCTACCTGCCTTCCCTGTTTTCCATTATCTCCCAGTTTTATAATAAAGCTCCTACGAAGTGCCAGTGCCGAAAAAGTTAAAAGTCACCAACCTGAACGACTACCATCTGGTTGCCTTAACTCCAATAGCCATGAAGTGCTTTGAAAGGCTGGTCCTATCTCACATCAAATCCAGTATCCCTGCATCACTGGACTTGCATCAATTTGCATACAGGGCAAATCGATTAACAGAGGATGCCATCTCTCTGGCTCTTCACACTGTCCTGACTCACCTGGAAAGACACGGCAAGTACGTGAGGATGCACTTCATAGACTATAGCTCTGCCTTTAACACGGTCATCCCCACCAAGCTCATCACCAAACTTCACCAGCTAGGCCTCAGCTCGCCGATATGCGACTGGAACCTGAATTTCCTGACGGTGCGACCGCAGGCAGTGAGACTGGGCCCACAACTGTCCTCCACTATCACTCTGAGCACCGGCACACCACAGGACTGTGTACTGAGCCCCATGCTCTACTCCCTCTTCACACACGACTGTGTCCCTGTATTCGACACCAACACGATCGTCAAGTTCGCAGACAACACATCGGTGATCGGGCTGATCACCAACGGTGATGAAACAAACTACAGGAGCGGAGGTGCAGAACCTGGCGGACTGGTGCTCACGTAACAACTTGTCCCTAAACACCTCCAGGACCAAGGAGCTGATTATCGACTTCAGGAGGACACAAAATGGGGAACACACCCCAATCTCTATCAATGGGGACAGTGTGGAGAGTGTGTCTAGCTTTAGGTTTCTGGGCACACACATTTCGGAGGACATCACATGGTCCACCAACACTGCTGCGCTGGTCAAGAACGCACAGCAATGACTGCTCTTCCTAAGAACATTGAAAAAGACTGGTCTTCCCCAACAACTGCTGACAATCGTCTACCACAGCACCACAGAAAGCATACTAACACATGGCATCTCTGTGTGGTATCTCAGCTGCACGGAGGCGGAGAGGAGCGCTCTTCAGCGCGTCGTCCACAGGGCGCAGAAGATTATTGGGACACAGCTACCCGCCTTGGAGGGCATCTACTGCACACAGTACCTCAGGAATGCCGTCGGCATCCACAAAGACTCCTCACACCCTTGTAATAGTCTGTTCGAACTCCTACCTTCCGGCAGACGTTACAAGGCCTTCTACGCCCGCACCTCCTGACTCGGGAACAGCTTCATCCCCAGAGCTATCGCTGCTCTGAACCGACCCTGCGGAGTGCCCCACCTCCCATGAACTGTATTCATGCGCATCGACCTGGCACAGACATATTTGCACTTTAGACTGTTTTACTGTTTTTTATAAATCATGTTTCTCGGGGTATCTACATTTTATTAGTTGTTTAAGTTATGACTATCGGATGGCAGTTGCATACCATATCTCTTTGGACCTATGTGCGATGACAATAAAAGATATTATTATTATTATGTAGAGAATCTTTTTGTCAAATTATTAATCCGCATGTATTATTGCAGCACCAGTCAACTGGCATTATAATTTCTGGTCTGATTTTCCTAACCCTGAGATGCCAAAGATTTTAAACAACATCACTGTAACATGAAGCAACTGATTGCCTTGTGAAAATGTTTAGTTCGATATTTTGTTATGCAGAGTACTTAATGAGTTAATTAAACTTTATTTCAACCTCTTCTTAACCATGTCCTATCAATCTGCTATTTAACATGATTTGTTCAGCAAGAGTACTGAGGCAATCTTGATCATACAGAACTACTTGGATAATGATAATCTCCATGATTTTTGGTAACAGTTATCTCTAAATTAAATTTTTGTGTGGAAAGGCAGTAAAATATCTGTGTAAATTCACTTTCTTGACGACTAGGAGAAACATTTGTCACAAAATTATTTGGAAGCTGTTTTAACTGTTAGTTATGCATCTTATCAAGAACTAATGACGTGATAAACATTTTAATTTTGATTAAAAAACAATGGAAAGTGCGCAGAAATCTACAGTCCAATAACCTGAATATTTTTTTGAAATCTTTGGACTATGTAGGAAAATTACAATAAGCAAGATCAAGTGAGCTGAAGAATGGCTGATGGAGTTTAATACAGATAAGTGCAACTAGTTGCATTTTGGGAAGTAGAAGCAGACCTTCACAGATAATGGTAGGGCCTTGGGGCATATTGTATAGCAGAGGGATCTATGAGTTAAAGCACATAGTTCCCTTAAAGTAGTGTCACAGGTGGATAGGGTGGCCAAGAAGGTGTTTGATATATTGGTCTTCATCAGTGAGGGTATTGGTAATAGAAGTAGGGATGTTATGTTAGTTGTACATTATGTTTTTGAATCGACATGTGGAGTACTATGTTCGATTTTGCACACCTTGCTATAGGAGGATGTCGTTAAGCTGGAAATAGTGTAGAGAAGATGTACCCAGGGCTTGAGAGGCTGTTTTTCTAGCACATAGGCTGAGGGATGATCTTGTAGTGTATAAAATCATGACGGAATTAGATAGGATGAATGCACATTTAACCCAGGGTTGGGGAAATCAAAAATAAGAATATTAAATGAGAGGGGAAAGGTTTAATGTAGCAATGTCACAAAATTTTGAGATTTAAAAAATCAAGTCTGCAATTTATCCCTCAGATAAAGCATAAAAAGAAGTTTAATTTGACACCTAATTCACTTTCATATCTTCAGTATTAAAAAAGTTATGGCCATTTTCATATTCGGAAATTCTCAAAAGCCCATAACTTTCTTAAAAATTAAGAGAACTGAATGAGATTTTCAGTTATTATAGATTGAAGCATTCTGAAACAAATATAAAACATCTTGCTTGGATGACCTGAAATTAAAGCATATAATTAGTTAATTACCTAATTGTAGTTAATCACAAAATTGACCGAGGGTCGGAAATTGTGCGGGGAAAAGCACGGCTGCTGAGAGTGTTTTTTGCTTGTGACCTATGACCAGGGCATGCCCAGTCAGAATACCGAACTTGCTTATATATCTTGCATATAGACACAAAGTGCTGGAGTAACTCAGCGGGACAGGTAGCATCCCTGGAGAGAAGGAATGGGTGACGTTTCAATTCAAGAGGAATTTTGCTTGCCTCTTCTTACTGCAGCAAAATTTCCATTGAAATGAATGCCTCGCTGCTTGATCTAACCCTATCCAGATTATCAGTAATACATGTTGGGGAATCTGGAAGTTTGTGCTCTGATACTGGGCTGCATGTGAATTTGTTATTGCATTTGGAATGTGTGATATGAATGGATAAATTCAAGCAATTTAAGCTTGGACCTGCTGGTATTTATTGGGCAGGATTTTGGCCCAGTATATTTGGGGGCTCAGTTTAATAATGCCTTTTCAGTGCCTTATTTACTTTAATTTCCCTCCTGTTCTTGCTGTTATTGTTCTGGATTTAGCTGAAAGTTATCTGTAACGTGTTTTTTTTCTTCAGTTTCCTTTTTCTTCAGCACGCATCACCTTGGGCATACAATCCATGTTTCTTTTAAAGGAACGTGTTTGTTTTATGTGAACTGCCTCGGCATTAGGTCCTCCATTACTTGGTGAATGTTACACTTTGTGACTTCCTTTCCATTTGATTTCATGCTAGGTTGAAAATATTTTTCACTGTGCTTTCTCTTATTTTCCTCCCTTTTCAGAAAATGTCAGGACATAGTTCCCGAGTTATGCCATCTTTGTATTATGTGTGGTAATGTTAGCTGATTATTTCTTAATTGTGCTGATGCTTGGTGTTTTTGTAAATTATGGTATTTCGGAGGAAAATTTGGGATGAAGGCATTGGGGAGAGAAACGTGGAACAAATCTCATTGTTAATTTTTATTATACGGTCATTACCGAGGCAGCAGAGCGAAGAGACTTCCATTTCCAAATTAGCTGACTGTAAATATTCATGGTCTCTGACGTATGCTGAACTATATATTTGGAAGCCTGCAGATGCTTCTTTAAGTTATTGCTATGGTTGTTCTCTTACCATTGACCACCCTTGTTCCTTGCTGTTGTCTGAGGCAAAGCCCACCCATTTGAATCCCTGGTGTCACTTGCACCCTATAATGAGAATCCTATCATATCCATGCCATCATAAAGTGATCTGAGTATAACTCCAAGTATTGTTCCACTCCATGCCTCCCACAGCTCGTGTTTTGTTGAAACCAGCCTTTATTAATTCTAGTCTAGTCAACTTTGAAGCTCTGGTAGCCAATCTTTTAGATTCTACCTTCTATAAACTTAACTTTCCATAAAACAAGTCCCATGCTGCTCACATCTCCCAACTTGCACCAAATTGCATCCATGCGCAATGAGCAGAAAGGTAATTCACAGCATTGTTTAAGGAAAGTGTGGTTACTCAATTTGTCATATGGTCGCAATTTAAAAAAAATATGGATAATAACTTATGTAACAGCAGGATCGTGATCTGCTACTTCATGTTAATTGAAAAATAAATGTTTATTGAAAGAGATTTGGAGTAAGAATGAATAAATCTTGCTTCTAATATGTAGTGCTCTGGTTAGACCACATGGAATTCTTTGTAGATTTGTTCTACATTACTAAGTAATGACATTCCTCCCTTGGATATGGTGCTGCTTAGATTCACGAGTAATTCTTGGTATTAGTTTATTGTCATGTGTTGTGCAAAAGAGAAAATCAAGAGTGCATAATACAATATTACAGCTACAAAGAAAGTGCAAAAAAAGCCTCGGAGCTGCAACAAGCACTGTGATGGTGGATATTGGAGGGACTGCATGGTAATAGGAGTTGATCTGTGAAGAGAGATTAGGGAATATTGATCCAAATTTACTGATGATTACGAGAATGGGAGGAAATCTTGTTGAAATATAATTCTGGAAGGATTGAACAGGGTAGGTGGCCAGAAGCTGTTTCCTTTGGCTGGAGAACTCAAAATTAGGGACATGAGGGATTAGGATAAATGAGTCGCATGTATGTTTAAGACTAGAGATAGGAAGGATTACTTTTCTGATGGTCATGTGGCAGAATTGTGGCAGTTAAGTATGTTCAGAACTTGATCATATGGACAATAAAGTTATCAAAGAATAGGGGATTGGATTGGAAAGTTGCCTTGGACTCTGGATCAGGTAGAATCTTGGGTTGGATTGTACAGAAGGCTTAAGGGGCTCTTTTTTTTATATTCGTATCCCTGCAGTGGCTAAGTGATACTAGCAGCCCTATTCAAATATCTCCTCGTGCTGCTCATTGTAACGTTTAGTTTGTTTGCTCTTTGCTAAGTAGATTAGGACATTTTCATGTGTTACTAGCAACACATAAGGGAAAATATTATTGGTATTTAAGTGACGTTTGGATGTGAAAGCATGATAATGCTCCGCAGAAAGTGCACTTGTCGGACTACAATCAGTATGAATTGGAAACAACAGTTCTTCAGGCCATCAGCACAGGAGACACTCAAGGTTGTGCGCTCAGTCTCCCGCTCACTCCTACCCATGATTGTGTACCTAGACGGTTCCTAAGCCATCTCTAAATTGACAATGACACTAGTTCGACGAATAACAGGTAATGATGAGTCAGAGTATAGGACGGAGATCGATAATGGTGCCAGAACAATCTTGCTCTGAATGTTAGGAAGACCAGGGTGATGATTGACATCAGAAGGAGGAAGTTGAGGATTGGTTAGTTTGCGTTCATTGACGGTACGGTGATGGAGTCAACAGCTTCAAGTTCTTGGGTTAAAAAATCTCTGAAGATATGGGCTGGCACCAGCACATTGATTCAATCACAAAAGAAGTTCATCAGTGCCTCTACTTCTTCAAAGGTTTAAGGAGATTTCAACCTGTCGCTGAATACTTTATTAAACTTCTACTGGTGAACAGTAAAGAGTATGTGACTGGTTGCATCATAACCTGGTTTGTAACTCGAACGCCCAAGATCAAAGGAGGCTGCACAAAGTAGTGGACATTGGCCCGGTCCACCGTGGGTATTGAATTCTCCACCATCGAAGCTATCTACGCAAAGCGCTGCCTAAAAAGACAGCTAATATCGTCAAAGACCCACACCACCCTGTCCACATTCTTAACTTGCTGCTCTCAGGAAGAATATATAAGAGCCTACTACTGTGACCTCCAAGTTCAAGAACAGTGTCATCTCATCAAATATCGGGCTCTTTAACCATAACTATAAAGGGCCTGTCCCACTTGGCGATTTTTTCTGTGACTGCCAGCATCATTGACTGACGTTTCATGTCACCGAAAGATACGCGGCGTGACGACGTATGACGCACGGTGTTTTTTCAAGTGTCGCAACCACATTTTTGTCGCTGCTGGATTTTGAATTGCTCAAAATCTTTTGGCGGCACTGCATTGACACTGGCAAAATCGCCAATTGGGATGCACAACTCTAACTGGAACCGTACCTCAGCAACGATCTATGATGGACTTTGTTTTGGTTGCACTATGTACTTTGGTTTGCACTATTATGGTCTGGTTACCTAGTATGTCTGATGATTTATTGTATTCTTCATTATAATATTTTTATTCATTGTCTAATTGCGTTAATATGCCTGTAATGCTGCAGCAAGCAAGGATTTAATTGATCCGTTCATGGTACATAGGACAACTAAACACTTTTGACAGTACTGATGTGTGTGAAATTTGCCTATTCTCCCCTGGGTGCTCCCATTTCCTCCACATTCCAAAGATTTGCTGGTTAATTGGCTAGTGTAAATTGCCTGTAGTCTAGGATGGTAGTAAAACAATCAGAGGTGTTAATGAGAATGTGTAAGAGAATAGGTCACAGGAAAATAAACGAGTAAAAAAAGACATGGGAGGCCATGCAACCCATTGAGTCTGTCATAAACAATATGAAAATACCACGGTTCAGTTCATTTGCGGAGGGGTTCATTGAATATAATGTGATCAGGATGCAATACGTTATTTAGTTGGTATGAATGTTTATAACCCCGGGTGACATCGATGCTAACAGAGTCGCTGTCTCTTAGTGCAAGAGACCCGAGTTTAATTTAGACTTTGAATTGACGGTGTTGAGTTTGCACGTTCTCCGTGTGATTACGTAGGTTTCCTCCTGGCGTCCCAGTTTTCCCATAAATCCCAGTCATGGGTCCGTAAGTAAATTGCTCCTAATGTGAGGGTAAGTGGTAAAAGCTGGGGGGAATTAGAGTACAAAATGGATTAATATGGAATTAGCGTAAATGGATGTTTGACGATAGGCACAGACTCTATCTCTAGTCATTTGACACTGTTACTTCAAGTTAGTCGATGTTGTGGAGGCTTAGTTAAATTTGAAACTTTAATTGTAAAATTGTGGATTAAGTGGACACATTTCCTGCAGTTTACACATTCAGTAAACTCGTCATAACAGACCATAGGCAGCCGTTATTGTTGATTGTCTGCTATAATCGAGTAAGGTACTATCATTCTATGTTGTTGAAACAAAGAACCGTAGTTGATGGTTAATACGCAAAAGAACACACATTTCTGGAGTCCAGCATCTCTGGAGAACGTGGATAGATAATGTCGGGACGCTTCAGGCCGATTCATTCTGCTGAGTTACTCCAGCAATTCGTTTCACCTTTAAACAAGGCACTAATGCCGCTGGTCTGCACCAGCGAGCCCTTCAGGTACTGCATGGTCTGGTTGACATGGCTGTTATTGCAGCTCACATTGTAGCCCCTGGACTTCGGCTCTGTTTTCAGGTTGCTGCCAACGACAAGACGCGCTCAGTAAGTGTGGGGCCCCATTCCTTCACACCTGCTGCCATTTCTCCTGTCGGCTGTCGAGTTGTTCGCTCTGCCACGTCTTCCTCCCGCGGTCGCTGACATCTAAGGTGGAATATTTTGGTGACAACAGGGGAGCAGGAGGCAGAGGTGGAGAGGGAAGCAGTGGAGTGGGCAAAGGGACGGGATGAGGTGACGGTGGATCGGATGAAGCGACAGCCAACAGGAAGAAACAGCAACTGGTGAGAGCGGAAGGAGCCCCATGGTGGCAGAGCGCGTCCAGAGCTGCCTGAAGAAAGTGTTGTCGTCAGGGGCTACATCATGAGTCGCAACAACAGCCACATCAACCAGACCGTGTGGTGGGTGAAGAATAGCTCGCCGTTGTCTAATAGTCACCATGCTATAACTGAAGTCCGTTCAAAAGAGTTCTGTTAAAACAAGGGTTTACAGTAGTTATGAAATTACCAAACTAAATTAATGGCTACACTAGTCAAGTGAGCAACAATGTCATCGCATAATTATTAATCTATTGTCATCACTGGAAATCGAGTTCTGTCTCTTTGCTTTAATAACTGGCAGCATTCCAGTTGGTCCATTTCTTGAGTTAGTTTTCACACTTTGCTAATATCTCAATGTGGACTATATAAATTGATAGCACAGCTTTATTTCCTTTTGAAATATAGCTTGTCATCTCGTTCATTCAAACATGAAGTAATGGTTCTATTAAATTTAGATGAAATCTTAATGTTTAGTGGCTTTAGCAAATACCTGTTTCATTCTAATAACAAAAGTGTTCAACAGCTATTTTCCCCCCCATTTATTGGGTTAAATGGCCAAAAAAAGGATAAAATGACAAAATGTAGCTGATATAGATTTGTTCAATCTTTATTTGTGACTTCACTATGCATTGTATCCCCATATTTGCAAAATGTTGTACATCAGACAATAGACAAGGTGCAGGAGTAGGCCATTCGGCCCTTCGAGCCAGCACCGCCATTCAATGTGATCATGGCTGATCATCCACAATCAATGTCTTTCAGAGCCCTATCTAGCTCTCTCTTGAAAGTATCCAGAAAACCGGCCTTTACCGCCCTCTGAAGCAGAGAATTCCACAGACTCGCAACTCTGTGTGAAAAAGTGTTTCCTCATCTTCGTTCTAAATGGCTTACCCCTTATTATTAAACTGTGGCCCCTGGTTCTGGGCTCCCCGAACATCGGGAACATGTTTCCGGCCTCCAGCATGTCCAAACCCTTAATAATCTTATATGTTTCAATAAGATCTCCTCTCATCCTTCTAAATTCCAGAGCTCCATTCTCTCAGCATATGACAGTCCTGCCATCCTGGGAATTAACCTTGTGAACCTACTTTATATATTTAATCTGTTACTGCCTGATTGGGTGTCAATTAACTTTACATTTGTCCTAGTTTTGGGATTTTGTTTAGTTATTCTATCCTAGTTGTGATATTTTTGTTTATGCTAGATAAATTGTCTTTTTTAAAGTAATGGTTAAGTAATTGTAAAAAAGTGGATATTTGGTCCATATAACGTACTCTTGTCCCTATTTTATTATGTTTCTAAATCTGAGGTTGATAGATAACAAAAGATAATAAATGACATGGGCAATGTCATAGCATGCATTTGATTCACAGACCAACTGTGATCTAGTATGGAATAAGTTTGAGAAAATGCTCAATTCTTCTTTTAACTAAAAAATCATTTTTAATCTTGTAATCTAAATATGTAAGAACTGTTCCTTTTAAGTGTCGATTTTTATTTTTTAATTGCTTCTTGACAAATACAGTTCAATTTACTTAAATTTTTAGATTTTTTTTTTAAAGTCCATGGTTTTTAAATGTTTTCAATTAGTTATACAATGTGCATGCTAATCTATAGGCCGAATAAGTAATTTGTTCAACTCCTGAACCAAGGTGTCTTCATCCTGGTCATAAATGTAATAATAATAATAATACATTTTATTTATGGGCGCCTTTCAAGAGTCTCAAGGACACCTTTCAAAAATTTAGCAGGTAGAGGAAAAACATGTAAGGGGAATGAAATAAATAGTAGAGACATGACTAGTACACAAAGTAAAGACAGACTTCAATACAAAACACAATATGAGGCAATTAATGCACAGATGAAAAGGGAGGGGGACGTGGGGCTAGGGATAGGCAGAGGTGAAGAGATGGGTCTTGAGGTGGGACTGGAAGATGGTGAGGGACACGGAATTGCGGATCAGTTGGGGGAGGGAGTTCCAGAGCCTGGGAGCTGCCCTGGAGAAGGCTCTGTCCCCAAAACTGCGGAGTACAGTACATAGACAACACTGTATATGTGCACGTTTGAGTGTTGAGTTCCAAGTGATTACCGAGTCATTCAGTGAAGCATCCATTAATTAACTTTGCAATAAACGTTGGCAAGACACAAGTACTCTAGCGTTCCTAGCGGATTGTCATTGTTCCTAATCTGTGACCATTAAAGGGTGGAGGAGTACCTATAGAACAAAAGAATCTTGAGGGCTCGGTGGAAATTATGGAGTGCAGCACCACCTGAACACCCCATTTGCTGATCCGCTCCACAAGTATCACCTGTAAAATTGTGGCAGAGTTTGTGTGTCCCAAGGTGGCCTGATCAGGTTCCACAGCATCTTGGAGTTGGGAATGGAAGCAAGTTATCCTTCAGCAATTCCTTGGGATTTAGGATGTACAAGTTTCTTGATTATAATTGCAATGTTTCTACTTTACATGAATATAGATGAGCTTTCTGTTTTCATTTTTTGAAATAATTAATCATCTAAAGCATCTGTACTTTTACAGGTAATGAGAAAGTGTTTGTATGAAAGCTTCAGAAGAAGCGAAGAAAATGTACAATACCATATGCGGTAATTTGACTAAGTTGCACTCATAATAGAGAGACGAAAGAGTTATGTGCATAAAACTGGAATTTTACATACCAAATCTGCAGTATACCAGATTTGCAATATGTGGAATTCTTGTTTTAGTAGATTTAACCATGAATCCGAATATTTAAACATCAGTTTTGAGCATATAAATTGTCTGCACATGGGTATTTACTCAGAAGTTATTTACTACACAAATAATTTTCTACAAATTTCCATAGGTATTACTTAGGAAGTTGTACCTATTTCAGGGATTCTAAAAATATAATCCCATTTGATGAGCCTTAGAGTTGCTTCAGGAAATATAAATATTAGCTGTGTATTAGTATTTATTGCTCTTTGATTGGACAGAGATCCAGTTGGGTTGCTCACAGTGCCCTCCATAATGTTTGGGGGTGAAAAGAGCCATAATTTATTTATTTGCCTCTGTACTCCACAATTTGAAATTTGTAATAGAAAGAATCACATGTGGTTAATGTGCACATTGTCAGGTTTTTTTTAAGGCCATTTTTATACATTTTGGTTTCACCATTTAGAAATTACAGCTGTGTTTATATATAGTCCCCCATTTCAGGGCACCATAATGTTGGGACACATGGCTTCACAAGGGTTTGTAATTGCTCAGGTGTGTTTAATTGCCTCCTTAATGCAGGTGTAAGAGAGGTCTCAGCACCTAGTCTTTCCTACTGTCTTTCCATTACCTTTGGAAACTTTTATTGCTGTTTATCAACGTGAGGAAGAAAGTTGTGCCAATGAAATTCAAAGAAGTCATTATGAGACTGAGAAACAAGACTAAAACTGTTAGAGACATCAGTCAACCCTTAGGCTTACCAAAATCACTGTTTGGAACATCATTAAGAAGAAAAAGAGCACTGGTGTGCTTACTAATTGCGAAGGGACTGGCAGGCCAAGGATGACCTCCACAGCTGATGACAGAAGATTCTCTATAATAAAGAAAAATCCCCAAACACCTGTCCGACAGATCTGAAACACTCTTCAGGAGTCAGGTGTGGATTTGTTAATGGCCACTGGTTAGCCGCAAAAATAGGATGGCCATATTACAGTTTGCAAAAAGTACTTAAAACGAGCCACAGTTCTGGAAAAAGGTCTTGTGGACAGATGAGACAAAGATTAACATATCAGAGTGATGGCAAGAGCAAAGTATGGAGGAGAGAAGGAACTGCCCAAGATCCAAAGCATACCACCTCATCTGTGAAACACAGTGGTGGGGGTGTTATGGCCTGGGCAAGTATGGCTGCTGAAGGTACTGGCTCACTTATCTTCATTGATGATACAATTGCTGATGGTAGTAGCATAATGAATTTGGAAGTGTATAGACACATCCTATCTGCTCAAGTTCAAACAAATGCCTCAAAACTCATTGGCTGGTGGTTCATTCTACAGCACGACGATAATCCCAAACATGCTGCTTAAGCAACAAAGGAGTTTTTCAAAGCTAAAAAAATGGTAAATTCTTGAGTGGCCATGTCAATGACCCGATCTGAATGAACCCAATTGAGCATGCCTTTTATATGCTGAAGAGAAAACTGAAGGGGACTAACTCCCAAAACAAGCATAAGCTAAAGATGGCTCCAATACATGCAGAGCATCACCAGAGAAGACACCCAGCAACTGGTGATGTCCATGAATGGCAGACTTCATGCAGTCATTGCATGCGAAGGATATGCAACAAAATACCAGCACATTGGTTTAAAAAAAATTACATCTATTTGGAATACATTTGTTTAAATGACTGGTGGCAGTGAATGGGGAAGGGTGAGGAAATCTGTGTTGCCTAAAGCCTGAGTGATATGAGTATCCAATAACCTAGTGCTTCCCTCCTACATCTCTTCAAAACGCTTTTTATAAATTATAAAGCAAAATACAGTATAACTTATACTGACAGAAATGTCGATTTCCCATATTGGTTCCTTTACACAAACTTGCTATGATATAATCGAATAAACTCCCTAACATCTGAAGTTTTTAATTTAAGTTTATTTGTAACTCTGGAAGGTTGTTGTACTAGTTAATTATGTTTTGTGTTAATGGTTATATTTTGCAAATTATTACAAACTAAATTTGTGATTTTGTCTTCTAACAAATCCTGATCTCAACAATTCTCATGTTTAAACCTTATGGGTGGGATTGAGTTTCATCCTGCATAACTTTTGTGTTTAATATTGGTAAACTCTTGGCATAAAAGGCAGTTATCAGAATTTTAACCTTCATTCAATCTTGCATTGGTTACTTGAGTCTGCAATAAAGTACAGATAACCTCTTATTCGGCATGTCAATCACGCGATCTGAACCCAATTGAGCATGCCTTTTATATGCTGTAGAGAAAATTGAAGGGGACTAACCCCCAAAACAAGCATAAGCTAAAGACGGCATGATTCTTAACTTACTTAGGTACTTCTAATTTCTTTGTCAATGGAAAGTCACGCTGGAAACTGATTGGATTCTGTCCCAACGTTTATTGAAAGATATCTCGGTGGGAGTGATCTGTCAAGCCTGTGAGAATCCCGCCTTTTAAAATCTCAAGCTTGATGTTATAGTCTGAAAATAAGGATCAACTATTTTAGGTCTGAGATGAGGCACATGTTTTGGAACACTTTCTGAAATCAAAACTGAGTGTTCCATATATTCAAAACTTTGTATGAAGAATATTTAAAAATGTATGAGTGGGAGAGTGGAATCAAAATAGTGGTGTCACAATGTTGAATGGCTGAGCAGATCTAAAAAGGCTTTTTCTATTTCTATTGCATTTCTTAATTTCTGTGTCTCTCCGTTGCTCTTTGTAGTGTGAAGGTATATTGTTCAGTTATGTCACCTTGTAAAACATCTTACCTTGTTCCCATACCTAATGTGAAGATTCAAATTGTTGCGAATACTTTGTATGATCAGGCAAAGCCTTTAGATTTCTGCTTTCAATTCTATCCCTGTGGACCAGAATCCTATTTTTAATGGCCTTGTAACTTCTATTTGTGCATTCCTATCTTCTCAACCCTTAAATTGCTTTGTTCTGCTTTGGGGCCTGTTACTGAAGAAATGTGTGGCCTTTTTATCTTCCTACTAAAGATGGAAATGAAAGAAGGGTCTTTATAGCTCATTCAAAGGAAACATGTAGTTTGCTATAAAGCATTTCGGCTGATTTATGTTCCATATTTATTATGGAAGCTAGTTTTGATAGAACTTATGGTGGCTCTACTTATGGAAGGGATGGAGTCTTATTGCTGATGTCTGCTGTAACCCCATAATCCAAGGGATGGTTCTGGAAGGTCTGCGAAGATCCTCAAAACTGACACTCGTGGCAGAAACCAGAGGGAAAGTAGAGTAGATAACAAAATGGGAGTGATTACAATTATATCCTGCAAATGAAAACATTTTTTAATTTGTGTTTGTTTTTCTTTGCAGATTTTGGACCCTTTTTTGATCTTGAGAATGACTTGCCAGATGAATTGATCCGTTCAGATCCTTTAGGACTGACAAACGGAGGTGACTTGGCTCAGCTAACTGGTGTTGGCATGGTGCAGGATGCTGCCTCGAAGCACAAGCAACTGTCAGAACTTCTGAGAAGCGGTGGTTCTAGTATCAACATGGGACATGGAACAGTCAGCTCTGGTGGTGCCTCATCACGATCCATGGATAGTCCAGTTCAGTCCGTAGGCAGCCAAAGTCAACAGAATAGTCCCAGTATAGGAAGTTTAAGTAGCATGGTCAAGAGCCCGTTAACGCAAGGTGGTCTTACGTCCCCTCCCAATATGGGGATTGGAGGAAGTGGAGCCAACCAGCGACCTACAACGCCACAGTCCGTGAACCCCCAAAAACACGACCAGCTTCATACGTCAGCAACCGGTTTGATGCCTGGTGTAAACAGTCCAACCAACCAAGCAGGAATGAGCATGAATGCTAATATGAATCCAGCTCTGATGAACAGTGTGAATACTCAGGGCATGATCCAGGGACAAGTAATGAACGGTTCTCTTGGTGCCGGAAGGGGCAGACCTAATGTACAGTACTCAAGTCCAGGCATGTCCAACACAAATAACCTACTTGCTGAATCGTTATCCCAAGGATCACCTCAGATGGCAGCTGGTCTCAAAGGACCCCAGCCTGGGGCATTGAGCAAGGTAAGAGCCAAGCATTTTGCACTGTGTACATTAACATGAAAGTGAAATTGTATTAAAAAATGTGATGAGCCTCTATTCCGCGAATGACACTATTGGGGATGTGGCAAATGTGTATTAGTACTGATGCTGGAAATTGGAAATCAGTTCTTGAAATACTTAATTGATCTAGTGCCTGCTAACTCAAGGTGGTCTTCCCAATAGAAAAAAAGTGTTCATAAGATCATAAGTGATAGGAGCAGAATTTGGCCATTCGGCCCATCAAGTCTACTCTGCCATACAATCATGGTTGATCTATCTCTCCCTCCTAACCCCATTCTTCTACCTTCTCCGCATAACCTCTGACACCATGGATCAAGAATCCATCTCTGTCTTAAATATATCCCCAGACTTTGCCTCCACACCTTCTGTGGCAAAGATTTCCACAGATTCACCCCTCTCTGACTAAAGAAATTCCTCCTCATTTCCTTCCTAAAAGAACATCCTTTAATTCTGTGGCTATGACCTCTAGTCATAGACTCTCCCACGTCCTCTCCCCATCCACTCTATCCGAGCCTGTACGTTTCAATGAGGTCCACATTATTTTAAACTCCAGCGAGTATAGACCCAGTGCTGTCAAACGCTCATCACATGTTAGCCGACTCATTCCTGGGATCATTTGTGTAAATCTCCTCTGGACCCTCTCCGTTGAACGAATGACTAAATATTTCTGTTTGATGATCATGAAAACTGCTAAAAGTTAGAGCAAACAAAATCAAGAAAGGGAAAGGGGGATGGAGGAGGAAAGGCCAATGTTTAGTATTTGGCTTGTGTAATTAAATGACAGAAGAGGCAATAGTACAAGGTAAAATTGGGTATTGAAAGGATTATTCAATAACAAAAGTTCTGAGGTGGTGTACAGCAGAATAATTGAAATCAATTTAATATGAAATGCAAATTCTGCAAAGCGCAAATTATAGATATATCTTGAGCTTTATACCAATGTTGATACTGTAGACAGATACTCAGAAATGTGCGAATGCTTTGGAACATTTGTGGAGCGAGCAGAGGTGTTCCATGGCACTGATCTAATTTATGTTTGACTTCCCTAATGCAGAGGAGACCATGTGGAGATGATTGCAATTTACTTCTATATATCAACATAATCTTAAATTGTAAGCTACTTTTGCTAGAAATTATGATTGGATTATCTTTGCCAAACCACATAACAGCTATGATTCAACTGGATATTCACAATAAATAAGACCCAAGGTTAATCTTGTGTGTTAACCATCTACGCCCAAAGGTTAGATTGTGAGGAAAATCACCACATTTAATGGGGTAAAATGTCTCAATGCATTTCGTAGGAAGATATTGAAAATTTGAGATTGGGCTTTAAAGCAGCTATAAAGGCTGATTATTCAAACGTTTAATCAGGGAAGATTTAAGGAGTTTGTGGTGAGAAGACATTTGGAGAAGGAGAGGGGTTGAGGGAGGAAGTTCCATTGGCAACCAAAGACAAGGCCACCAATTCTGTTCTATTTGTGTATGGGCTTCTCTGTCATGTTCAGCATATAATGCCCATTCCTAATTTTCCTAATAGAGATTAAAATCAAATATTCTGGAAAGGACTGTAGAACTAGTAAGAGAGATTGGAGGAGCAAAGACGTGTGGGAATTTGATAAATAGGATGAAAATTTAAAAACAGGGTGTTGTTCAAATGAGCACTAAATTTGAGGATTGAGCACAGGATGAATGGTGTGAGTTTGGATAAAGGCAGCCGAGATTTGGATAAACATGTTTGCAGAGAAAAGAATGGGTGAGGTATTTCAGTAGATGAAATAATTCAGTGATCTTTCCCAAATAATGTCTTTGAAACATCTTACGAAAGGGTTTGTCCCCACATGTGGATTTTGGGAAGGGAAGAAGTCCCTACATGGTAAATTTAAATTGTTCATCAGTGACCATGAACCAGTAATTTGCTTCAGTCATCATCGTGGGGGTGGGTTGGCAACAATAATAGTGCATTTTATAAATCCAATTCACAAACTGAGTCGTGCTGATCTTTGCACTCACTTGTCAATGGCAATTGAAAATAATAAAATGAAGACTATGGAGATTACTGTGCTTTCCTCTACATTGCTTTTAGGGATAAGAGGTTTTGATGGGCATGATCACTTTGTCATATTTAACTAATATTTATGGCTATAGTTCAAATTAATTAATCTGTCTAGGGGTTCCTTTCAATATCTTGAATACAAATGTATTTGAATTTTCAGAGTTTAGATCTACTTTCTTACTTCCCATTAAGAAGCTATCATTTTAAGCTATTCTCAATAATTTAACTGTTCAGAATATTTGCTTTAGCACATGCAGTACTGTTTAAATTATTTGCTTTTCTAAATTTGACGGAAAGTTATGATTTATACCTGCAGTAGCTTGACTGACATTTTATGGAGACAGAATGAAATTGCTTATATAAATTTAATTTTAGTCAAGTCGTGTAAATGAAGGCAATACAGTTGCGCTCTGATTGTTGGTTCTAAAGGATGACAATTTCTAAACAATTTCTAAGTTTCTCCTTAAACATGAATGGCTGAACTTGAGTCTAAAGTTTGGCTTAACATGTTGTTGGTTGTGCAGCACAGGGCCCAGCTCCTTTCCCCTCTTTGTTCTTATGCTGTGGTGTAAGCACCATCTGTTGCCTATGCAGTTCAAGAAAATCAGGTCATTTTCTTCTGTCGCGGCCTCATTATGGTCGCCGCAAATTTTTCAACATGTTGAAAAATTAACGGCGACCAGAATGATGCCGCCATGGAGAGTAGTGAGAATTCTCATGCCGTAGGTGGATCGCCAGGAGGTCCTAGTCGGTTGCCAGAAGGTCAAAGGTTCTCGTAGGTTGTAGCTGGTGCTGACTGGTGAATTTCATTGGCTCATTAGGGGGGAAACGTAAGCGGTAGTTTTCAGAACCGATAACCAACCAGTAATGTTAATGTCCGCCGAACTTCACAGCCGTATATCTCTGGCTGAAAAGTTGTCCCCACTCCTTCTTCCCCCTCTCCTCCACTCTTTTAAAGGACTTACCGTACACTGCGCTTTAGCTGTCTTAATTACAGCGCAAACCTTCCTGTTCATCGTGGTGTGTTTCTGTATCACCTTGGCTTTGAACTGTGAATTTCACTCAGACAGCGCTCCCCCGCTTGCCTGGTCCCCCCACCTGCATAACGGGCTGGTGAAGAAAGCGATGTGTGTGTGTGTGTGTTCCACTCTTGACAGTCGCCGTACCAGTTGTCGGTTTTTCAGGCGACTGCTGGCAACTTGATAGTCGCCTGAAAAATCGCCCAAGTGGGACAGGCCCATTAGAGTAGTACAAGGTAATTACTGTCCAATGCATATCCTACTTTTGAAATATTATTCCTTTGTTCTGGGTTACAGATTAGAAAGTAATGTCCATAATTTTGTAATGTTTACATTGTATGATGAATAGTGACAAATTAACCAGGCTCTCTGCTGTGATATTCTAAGTTACTCTGGCAGTGCTTCCGTATTATGGTCAGGATCTGACTAAACTGCATATTCTGCAGTCGGCCCTACCTCCCCATGTTAAATAGCTTTTGAGTATATGGCTAAGTTACACTGGTTTTCCTCTAAATTAACCTCTGTAATTGTATTTTATTATCTTGTCATCAATTTTGCTCTTTTAAAGTGTCATTACATTGATCCATCATTCGTTATCTGAGCTCATGTGAGGAAAACCAGTTGAATGAAGTATCGGGCAGCTGTTGATAACCCCAGCAAAAGCTGGGCACTTTTAGGTGTCAAGTAAACACACAATCTGTAGTAAAGAATCTTATCTAAATATATGGATAGGCGCAGAAGTAGTCCATTCAACCCTTAGAAGGTACTCCACTTGCCACCAAGATTTTTTGTGCACTATTTGCCTTAATGTCCAGAAATCAATCTCTGCTTGAATAAATGTAGCAGCTGAGTCTCCACAGACCTCTGGTGCAGGACATTCCAATGGTTCACCGCCTTCTGAATGCACAAATTAACAATGGAATCCATGTGCTAAGTGATGCATCTTTCCATCCAGTTATTTGAAATATTTTTTCCCCCCCACACGATTTTAACAAACTTCGTAGTTCCTCAGTCTAATACCATATGCCTAACTGTCTTCAGCTGTTTTGGCAATGACCTTTTCCTTTAACGTATGGTCACAAATGGGAATCTGCTGATCACCATGTTTACTTTCACTTACATTTTGGTGGCTTTGGCTGCATATACAATGTGATGCTGTTGTATATGGCAAATAATATTTACACAACATGGGTACCAGCCAGTAATTGCTCCAACAAGACACTGATCACCCCATTCAATTTATAACACGACTATGTGCACATCTCGAGGATCTTATTGATCAGAAATGTAACTGGCCTGTCAAATTAATATAGTGGCTATATAAGAGATCAGATTCTGTGGTGAATGACCTGCCCTCTGATTCCTAACGGTTTCATGCCATCCACTGTGCATCATTCAAGAGTGTAAAATAATGTTTTTCACATAGCCTGATGCCTGCAGTTGTAAAAGCATTTGGGGCCCAGTACCATTTTGAACAGAGTGCTCTGTTTGATTGTCCACCACTTAGTGTTCACTTCCACCATTTAGTAAGTTGCAGTAAGATGCACTGCAGCAACTTAACAAGATTTAACTACTCCTTCTAAACTCTCAAAAGCAGGAAACTGGTAATACTGAATTTTGTTTGTCGGCTCATTATTCTACTATCTATTAAGTAGCATCATAGATGAACTCTCACCATATAGTCTGCAGTAGCTTAATGGGATTCACCACCTTTCAAAGACAGGCTGATACAATAAGTGTGGACATTGTAAGCAGCTCCCGAATCTGATAAATGAACTTCTGTCCGAAATATCTGCAGTCTATATTTACAAGCATTGTTCTTTCTCTCTTTCTTCCCTTTCCAACTCTCTCCTCTTCCAATCGCTCTCGGTTTACTTTCCCTCCACCAATGATTTGCAAGTTTCTCTAATGTTATTTTATCTGCATTCCCATGAGAAATTTTGAAGCATTACAGTGGAAAAGTGATCAGGGAATTGAGGGCAAAATTTGTGGTCATGGTTTAATAGTCAGAAGGGAAATACTTTGAGTAAATATATCTATTGAAGTGGTATGTTTGAATGATGCAAAATCGTTTGTGTACTTCTATACAACCACTTTGATACTGCTTGTAAGTTGTCAGTGACACTTCAGATGCTATTTATTAACTCTTCCTTTTCCAAATATTTTTGCAATGTACACATTCAACAGCTGGAAAAATGGTCAAAGATTCTGAAGTCTCTGCCTATAACTAGCCCTCATATTTTCTACTTTAGAGAGCCCCAAAATGTTCTCTTCTGTTATATTATTAATATGGATTTATGTTAAATGAAATTATTTTTGTATTTTTAGTTCTGCTCATTCTCAGTAGGAGCACCCTTGATTTTTAATTAATGCAGCCAACTTGAGTTAAATTATAAAAAAATCCCAAAGTACACTGATTTTGCTTTTTTTTGCATGAATTGCGATTTCAGAGAGCATTTGAAATGTGAATCTTAATCCAGAATGCATTTGACCGGCAGATACTATTGCCAGATTGGTGACTTGGTGTCAGATAAAATATGTACATGTGTGTGTTTTTTGTCACCAGAAGTGGAAAGTATCATCATAACTTCAAAGAATAAGTTGAGATGACCATTATGAGAGTGCTTGTAATGCCACTTCGCACATTTCCAAATACATTCTTGTAACACGGGTGATTTCACCCTTTGGATTAATGTAAAATTGAGGGGGGGAGGAGGAGTGAAAGATCAAAATGAAGCAGGTCCATGACCAAGTCACTTTTTTTTTAATAAACATTCATTTTGTAATGGTTAATCAATAAGCTTTGCGTCAGTAGCCAATGCCATTGTTTTACTTTGCCTCCTTTTATTTACAAGGTGCCTTCGATTTAAGAATCCCAATAATTTAATCCTGAAAGCATTTGGCTTTAACGGGTACCATTTCCAGTTTGGTGACTTGGTGTGTAAAAAGGATCTGCAGATGTTGGTTTAAACCGAAGATAGACACAGAAAGCTAGAGTAACTCGGGCAGCATCTCTGAAGAAGGGTCTCGACCCAAAACGTCACCCATTCCTCCACTTCAGAGATGATGCCTGTCTTGCTGAGTTACTCCAGCTTTTAATGTCTTTCTTTGGTGACTTGGTGTCAGGTCACACCATTCAGAATTTTAAAAGTAGTGTGTGAAACCCTGCCGTAGTTTTCCTTTGCAACATGCAGGTTAGAAAATACTATAAGTGAATTTTAATTGACAACAAAAATGGTGATTTGCAGCTTTCACCTGTGCATTTATTTGAGGAGTAAACAATATGAGATCATGTGCCAGCTTCCTTGTATGGGAAGCTGCAGTGGTACCTTAGTAACTCAATTATATTACAGTAATATGTAGAGAACAAACTAAAGTCAGCTATCTAGCTTTAAAAACAAATCTTCAGCAACTTCTGATATGAAAGTCATTAACACTGCATACAGAAATGCCTGGTATTTTGAATTAAATTGGCCATTGTATTAATGCTGTTCAGGTGCTGATCGAGCATGTATAAGATATTTTGACGAGGGAACTTGGAATGAACTTGATTCCTAACATTTCTTAGAAAAGTTTCATGTTTTCATTTTGGCATAGGGTAGAAGCTTCCTTATTTAGGAACTAGATCAGGGCATATTCAGATTTTTTAATCTTAATTAAGGTTGGAATATATATATTAGCTCACGTACTCAGCCAGGACAAGTTTTTTTCGAATGGTATCTTTGGCTAATTATCATAGTTTGTAAGATTTTGTGTCACTTTGTAATGCAGTATTTGTTTTCTGCCACTGGAGGCCCTTAAGAGCTACAGTAAAAGAACATCTAAAAAGAATTTGCAGTTAAACGACTCGAATTTTACTCATGAAATCGCAGAATAATTCTGCACATCAAAATTAGCGCTCCCCCCGATCACCCCAGTATATTTGAATGGATACTAAAAAGGTTCAAAGAAAATGTTGCATTAGCACGAGTCGGTATAATTTAACTAATTCCATTTTGTTCACTTCTAGATGGGAATGATGGGAACCCCGAATCCTTATGGGCAGCCTTATGGCCAGAATGCCAGTCAAACACTGGGTAGCAGTGGACTTGGCCAGCAGAATAAAGGTGGGCTAGGGAACAGCTTGCCTCAGTTTACAATGGAGAAGAAACCTGCTGGCAGTGTGGGGATGCCAAACCTGGTGAGTGATGATGCGTGCATATAACTTAATACTCATATTTCCTCAATGCATGATTTGTTGAGTTTAAGTTTGGTCATCCTTGTTAACAATAAAAATGTAGAAGGGAGTGAATGTCAGAATAGATGTTTCAAAGTTTTTTAAAATCATGCTTCCCTTATAATGCAGGGTTGATGAGGATTGTGACTGAATTTCCTATGTTGTTTCTCTGGTTATAGTTAAATTTGTGTAATGAAGAATGATAAAGATTGAAAAACATAAGAACATGATGAATGGGCCAAGCCTGCCTGTTTCCATGTCTAATCAGATCTTGGTCCCCACATCACTTTTCCACCCTTCTCCCTCTACTCTCGATTGCTTGTAGTTCAAGTGTATGTCGATCCACTTTGAATATGCTCAATAACTCTATCTCCTTAGCTCCTTGGAGTAGACATTCCAAAGAATCATATCTCTATGAGGGAAGAAATTCTTGTTCACCTCCCTCTGAAATGAAGAACCATTATTCTGAAACCTTATCCTCTCATTCTAGATACCCCAAGAGGGCATGCATTCTTTCAGCGTTTTCCCTGTCAATCATCACTCATACTGCGTATAGGCCAAACATTTCTCTGTACATTAAAGCCTTTATCCCAGAATGAACCTTCGCACCATTGCTTCCAGTGCAAGTATCACTTTCCTTAAATAAGGAAATCAAAATTCCATTCACCAGATGTGATCTCACCAGGGCTTAAGTGTTGCATTAAATTTGTCTACTTTTATAATCCATCTCTTGCAATAAAGGTCAACGTTCTAGTAACCTTCCCAATTACTTGTATGTTACTTTTATGTCTTGTGTACTAGGACCCCTAGATCTCTTTATATTATAACATTTGGCCGTCTTGCTTTATTTAATAATAATTTGCTTTTTCTTTGTTCATTCCAAAATGGAGGCCCTTGCATCTTCCAACATTATGCTCCCCCTATCAACTACTCATTTAACCTAACTGTGCGCCTTTGTCCCCCCCCCACTCCCCCAACTTGCCAAGTACCTTTGTATCATCACAAACTTTGAATGTAGTCTGCACAGTCCCGTCATCTAAATTAATAATATTGATTGTAAGTAGCTGCTCCACGTGGCACTCCGCTTGTTATTTATCAATTGGAAACTGACCCATTTATCCTGATCTCTTCTATCAGTCACTTCTGTACCAATATATTACACCTACAACATCATTTCAACTTACCTTGCAAAGTAATCTTTTGTGGCACATTGTTGAATGCCTTCCGAGAATTCAAATGCACCATGTATACCGGTTATTGATCCATTCTGTTTGTTACATCCTTAAAGAGTCCTAGAAAATTTGCTATACCTAATTTACCTTTCATAAAACTCTTGATTCTTCCTGATTGTTGTATAATTTTCTGATTGCACTATAACATCCAGTTTTCTCCACACTCCAAAGGCGTGCAGAATTATAGGTTTGGCTTGGGTAAAATTGTACATTGTCTCTAGCGTGTAAGAAAGTGTCACTGTACAGTGCGATCGCTGGTCGGTGCGGAATACAGTGCTCTCTATGATGTTTGAGGCAAACACCCATCATTTATTTATTTGCCTCTACAATTTGAGATTTTAATAGAAAGAATCACATGTGATTAAAGTGCACATTGTCAGATTTTATTAAAGGTTTTTTTAATACATTTTGGTTTCACCATGTAGAAATTACAGCTTTGTTTATACATAGTCCCCCCCCATTTCAGGGCACCATAATGTTTGGGACACATGGCTTCAAAGGTGTTTGTAATTCCTCAGGTGTGTTTAATTGCCTCCTTCGTGCAGATATAAGAGCTCTCAGCACCTAGTCTTCCCTCCATTCTTTCCATCACGTTTGGAAACTTTTATTGCTGTTTATCAACATGAGAACCAAAGTTGTGCCAATGAAAGTCAAAGGAGCCATTATGAGACTAAGATACAAGGATAAAACTGTCAGAGACATCAGAGAAACCGTAGGCTTACCAAAATCAACTGTTTGGAACATCATTAAGAAGAAAGAGAGCACTGGTGAGCTTACTAATCGCAAAGGGACTGGCAGGCCAAGGAAGACCTCCACAGCTGATGACAGAAGAATTCTCTCTATAATAAAGACAAATTCCCAAACACCTGCCCGACAGATCAGACACACTCTTCAGGAGTAAGGTGTGGATTTGTCTATGACCACTGTCCGCAGAAGACTTCTTGAACAGAAATACAGAGGCTACACTGCAAGATGCAAACCACTGGTTAGCCGCAAAAATAGGTTGGCCAGGGTACAGTTTTCCAAGATGTACTTAAAAGAGCAACCACAGTTCTGGAAAAGGGTCTTGTGGACAGATGAGATGATGATGAGCTTATATCAGAGTGATGGCAAGAGCAAAGTATGAAGGAGAGGAGGAACTGCCCAAGATCCAAAGCATACCACCTCATCTGTGAAACACAGTGGTGGGGGTGTTATGGCCTGGGCATGTATGGCTGCTGATGGTACTGGCTCACTTATCTTCATTGATGATACAATTGCTGATGGTAGTAACATAATGAATTCTGAAGTGTATAGACACATCCTATCTGCTCATGTTCAAACAAATGCCTCAAAATTCATTGGCCGGCAGTTCATTCTGCAGCAAGACAATGATCCCAAACATACTGCTAAAGCAACAAAGGAGTTTTTCAAAGCTAAAAATGGTCAATTCTTGAGTGGCCAAGTCACCTGATATGAACCCAATTGAGCTTGCCTTTTATATGCTGGAGAGAAAACTGAAGGGGACTATCCCCCAAATCAAGCATAAACTAAAGATGGCTGCAATACAGGCCTGGCAGAGTATCACCAGAGAAGACACCCAGCAACTGGTGATGTCCATGAATCGCAGACCAGTCATTGCATGCAAAGGATATGCAACAAAATACTAAACATGACTACTTTCATTTACATGACATTGCTGTGTCCAAAAGATTATGGTGCCCTGAAATGGGGGGACTATGTATAAACACTGCTGTAATTTCGACATGGTGAAACCAAAATGTATAAAAATGGCCTTTATTAAAATCTGTCAATGTTCACTTTAACCGCATATGATTTTTTTCTATTACAAATCTCAAATTGTGGAGTACAGAGGAAAATAAATAAATGATGGGTCTTTGTTCCAAACATTATGGAGGGCACTGTAGGCGGGCCTAAGTATCCGTTTCCACGTTGTATCTCTATAAAGTATCTCAGTATATCCTGTTCATGTTAAAGGTGTAATATTAATAATGTCTTATTTTCCAAAGCCACAGCAACCTTCTCCAGTGCAACAAGGAGGAATTGGGCAGCCTCCAGGGCAAGGGATGGGTTCTGCACCCACAGCGGATCCAGAGAAACGAAAACTTATCCAGCAGCAGCTGGTTCTGCTTTTGCATGCGCACAAATGCCAGCGTCGGGAGCAAGCAAATGGTGAGGTACGACCCTGCAACTTGCCACATTGCCGGACTATGAAGAATGTCCTCAATCACATGACGCATTGTCAGGCTGGCAAATCTTGTCAGGGTGAGTATGGACTGAACTGGTAATGTAAAATTATTAGGGATTTGTCTCACTTTTCGGATGCATAAAATTCCATGTACTCTATTTCAAATCATTTAGCGTAGTCTTGGATTTATTTTTATTTTTTTACCTCTAAAATGTACTTCAAACATTTTGTGCACATGATGATGCTAAATGCTCATCGAAGTCACCAGGTCAAACTTATGAAGAACCTGTTTCTGTTGCAGTTGACCTGTGATTATTTTCCATCCTGTTATTACCACCTGCTGTAGCATAGAGTGGAATTTCTGTGGTGATTTAGTTGAGGTATCAGAGTTTAGAACTGTTGTTTTAAATCACTTTTGAATGTGGAGTTCTGATTTTTGTAATATTTTCTGTTTGACATTTTTGTCTGCCCTAATTTTTGTATTTGTTGCTGGTCCTTTCCAGTTGCACACTGTGCTTCATCACGACAGATCATCTCCCATTGGAAAAATTGTACGAGGCACGACTGTCCTGTTTGTCTACCGTTGAAAAATGCTGGGGATAAGCGTAATCAGCAGTGTAAGTCTACCTGCTTTGAAAGTCTGCAAATGCATGGCACAAGTGATTCACAGGATTAAAGTTCTATATAAATCTTGAACAATCTATTATGGTGTCCCGCATTTGTTCAGCTGACTTACTGGGTAACGGTGGATATAGGCTACAGGGCAAGTGGGTGCTTTAGGAATTTCCTATATCATTGTGCAAAATGAGCCTTGCATGCTATTTTCAAAGATTCAAAGATCTTTCATTGTCACGAGTTCTCTACATACAACATTATGTCGCTTCAGACAATGGTAGGGACCCGAGTCAGTTCTAGTAAACGTTGTGTGTTAATTAATATTTTGATTCATGTACATTTTTCCTTTTCCACAGCATTATTAGCTGGTGCAGCAGTAGGATTAGGAAATTCATTAGGGTCAGTAGGAGTTGGACAACCAACCACACCAAGTATAAACACTACCAGTCAGATCGACCCAAGCTCTATAGAGAGAGCCTACGCAGCACTTGGACTCACATATCAGGGTAATCAGATGCAGCCTCAACCTGCGATGCAGAACCAACAATCGTCTCAGTCTTCACAGGGGCACCAATCTCTGCGGTCTATGAATGCTATGGGTAGGTACAGACAAGCTACTCGCAAAATACCTCTGATTGTTGAAGATAATTTGTTCACTGGTTGTTATTTGCAATTCTCTAGACATTTCATTTTGTACGTACTTACTGAACTTGTCCTTAAGTATTGGTAATTAAGATTTAACAAGAAAAGCAATTTTATTAAAATCTGCAGCAGTTCATTTTCTATTTTGTTTGCCAGAGATAATGCCTTCAGAATTGTTTTTCTTGCTTTATAAATACTGGGCAAATTTATAGAAATGTATTGAGGCATTTTAAGATCTTTAAAACTTTGTAGTTGGATTGGATAAAGTGCTCTTCTGATTGTTACTGGCAATTCGGATATTACTAAGAAGAAAATGAGACGTATGACTGTAGTATTAAATGATAGAATGAATTCCAGCTGTAAAACTACTATAGGGAAATCAAATATATATCTGGAACTTAGTGAAGGGGACTTGGCTTTTTACCATTCTGCCTCTGGATATTGTTTGACAGCTTCATACATATTTGTGACCTATTTAACGGGGGGGGGGGGAGAAAGATGAAACAACATGTACAGCTATAAAAAATATTGCTGAAAATGAGTGCTCTCAGGATCATAATGGTGCATTTCAAAAAAATGTTTTATAGATTAGTGTGTGAATAAATGATTGGTGTGTGACACGAAAATATATGCATGTGAACAAATTGGATTGTCATCAAATGAGGCGATGCCTCAGTTCTACCAATGACTTGTTGTTCCATGCATGTTATAGGTACCAATCAAATGGGTGTAAATGGAAGTAATGTGGGTGCGCAGACCTCCTCCCAGCAGTCCAGCTTACTGCACGATGCTATGCTGCTGCCATCCATGACTTCAACAAAGTAAGTCTAGGATTCATTTAAACTAATTTACTGTTCAATATATTTCCACTGCTGATATTTTAATGCAAACATATTAAACCTATTTTGGTTACCAATGTTGTCCTTGCAGCTTAGAGATGCATTGCTTTAGACTCTAGCGATATAGTACGGGAACAGGTCCTTCGGCCCACTGAGTCCGTGACGGCCAGCAGTTACCCCATACACTAACACCATCCTACACACTAGTGACAATTTACAGATTTTTTTTTTACCGACGCCAATTGACCTACAAACCTCGACGTCTTTGGAGTGTGGGAGGAAACCGGAGCACAGTGAGAAAACCCACGCAGTCACAGGGAGAACGTACAAACTCCATACAGACCGCATTCGCAGTCAGGATTGAATCCGGGTCTTTGGCACTGTAAGGCAGCAGCTCTATCGCTGTGCCACTGTTGCCCTATATTCTTATGACCAAGCTTAAGAACTTTGCTGTTACAACTATCATGTGTGGCTGATCATGGAATAAAGAGCTATTAGAATCCATGGCCATACCTGTATGCTTTTAGTTCAGTGATTTTGAATCTGTAATAGGGGGGGTGGGGGATTCAATAACATGCTTTTCACTATTGCCTATTCCATACTCATATCAACTTTTGATATTTGCAGCCAAATGTTATCTGACGGAACAGGTGTTGGCAATCTAAGTGCGGTGCCAACAGCAGCGGCCCCCTCAAGTACTGGCATTCGGAAATCATGGCATGAAGATGTCACTCAGGACCTACGCAATCATCTTGTGCACAAATTGTAAGTGGGATTATAATTTATTCATGGCAGTCAAAGATGAATCGCTTTGTGGATCTTCTTCTTTCGAGTCCAACTTGTTACAAATGTTGACATCGCTGTCATCGACTGTTCTGAAAAGGATGCAAGCTTCCGGCGACAGTCAGTGGGAGCCACCACTTGTTACAATAGGTGATGGTGGTAGCAGAATTAGCTCAGGATGCTTCCAGTTTCCAGCCCTGCGACGTGGACGCTTCTGCTATGGAGCCGCTTTGTGGATATGCATATGAGGCAGTTTAATTCCATTTGTCATTACACTGGTTATTGCACACTCACAAAAGCTGACTATACATGTGGGTTATCCTCATGCAAACTATCTTTGTTGCAAATTTAGAGTTCATAGCAAAATAGTCAGAGGCAATATAAAGAAAAGCGAGTTCTCCACAGTGAGAATCCAAAACCTTAAAAGGCCATGGCAAACGATTCATTATTATTTTCAAAAGACGTATTGCATAAATATTATGAAAGAAGATTTGTAACGCTATGAAGGAAGAAAGTAATTGGATAGGCAAGAGGCAGAATTGTTTCTACATCTGGCTTAATTATAAAAAGAGCCACAAACAAGTGTGCAGTGTTCTTTGCGATTTATTTTGTGAGATATTTAACACAGCACAGCATCTTTGTGATGACGTAGCTGCTTCACTCTGACAAAACTGAATTTAAAGTTGGTACTTTAGGTTGTAAATCTTAATTATGTTATGAAGCCTGCTGCATAAATTAACGATTAATGCTGCCTTCCTGCATGTTTAAAGTTCACTTTTGCCCATTGTGCACCCGAGTTATTTAAAATCACTATTTCCCTCGATGCAGAGTTCAAGCCATATTCCCAACACCTGATCCAGCAGCATTGAAAGATAGACGAATGGAAAACCTGGTGGCTTATGCAAGAAAAGTGGAAGGAGACATGTACGAATCTGCTAACTGCAGGGTAAATTACAATTCAAGATTTCAATTTGAACTTGGTTTAGTGGAAAGCATTGGGGCTGGTTCTCACAAACATGTTATGATAAATGTGTAATTGTGTATGATGTAACTGTTTGAAAATTGAACAGCACAGAATGCTAAGTATAGTTTAAATAATTGCTGTACTGTCAGGTCAATTGAACCCATTATAGCCATTTCTGTAGTCTATCAAAAGTATGTGGAGACAACAAATTATGTGAGGAATGTGAGATACTAGAACTACTTGCGGTCTTCTGGATGTGGTTTAATCAGGGCTTTGTATGGCACTAGCTTTATATATGCACAAAGCATATGGACCAAAATTTGATTAGTTGTCATTTAAGCATGTTAAAGGATGCAACAGTTAGTCAAACAAGCTGTGAGCAATTCTATTACCATAATTTCTGAACAGAGTTGGAATGACACTGAGCTGACATAACAGTTATGAATGAAAATAAAAAACACATTTCCTGCCATTTTGAGTTGGGTTTAAATGTACACTGGCTGCCAATTTACACTCGTACTCTTTTAGAACTGTTTAGGTTCGTTCCCTGTTTTGACCCTGCTGCCTTTTTATTGTTTGCCATTAGATTTTGTGATCTTCCCTTTATGGAAATGAGACTAATTTATCTTTGTAAATTCAGGCTGAGTACTATCATCTGTTGGCTGAGAAGATCTACAAGATTCAGAAAGAACTTGAGGAAAAGCGCCGCACTAGGCTTCAGAAACAGGGTGTGATGCCAAACCAAAGTGGTCTGCTATCTGCAGGAGGAGCCCAGCCTCCCAGCATGACACAGCTGCAGTCGGGACTCCCTCCGAGTAAGAAGCTGGGATTTTGTTGCACTTTTGTAATGTTTTTTTGAACATATGAATGAATTAAAAGAACCTCTTTTTTTCACATTTGTCAAATGCGTAATGGACTCCAATATGGATTCTTTATTTTTCCCAGTACTGTACTTTGCACATAATTTAAGTACATATACAGCATTTTTTGGCTGTTTATTTGGGTTGAGGCAGAGAGTACGAAGGGTCCTGACTGAAATGACATGTATCCTTGTCCTCTTGAGGCTCCTGATCTGCTGCGTTACACCAGCAACTTGTTTTTTCTTTGTAAACCAGCATCTGCATTTCCTTTTCTCCCATGCTATTTTGATTTGTTCATTTTAATAATTTACTTCATTTGGATCAGTATATTTAAAAAAAATCTCCGTGTAGGCATTAGACATCATGATTTTAAACAAACTGGTGATTAACTTTTGGACTGTTAAATTTGTTTGCTGGTGTTAGGTGAAGGTGGTACATATCATCATTTTTATGAAACCTTGGATTAAAACAGAAATCATTTACCAGATGATTCCAGCTGTAAACTCAGTTTGTTTGAGGACCAGATACGAACTGCATGTGGTCTTCATGCAGTAACTCCGCAGTTGAATGTTCAGTTAGTCAGCATTCAGCCCGAATTCATACATTGGAGTCTTGCGACTTATGTAGTAGGTGATCGCCAATGTTGTGGAACAGTACTCCTGTCTGTTGTTAACTAAGAAAGGAAAGGAATGTTTTAAAATACAATGAAAATGCTGTTTATCAGCATTTATAAACAGAAAAGACAACTATGGCGTTTATGGTTTGGGCCTGTAATCAGAAAATACAATTGAACGCATCCAATCGATGCATGATCTTATTTTTGTATTCTTTTACAGTATTATGTGACAAAATTTAAAACCATCACTTGGGATTCATATATAACTTAATATTAAAGGGTAGCACAAGTAATTTAGTATCTGGCCTTGGGAATTATACTTTTAATTAGTTTTTAATGATTAATTGAAGTGAAAGGTCACATTTGCATTGGATTAAAAAGGTTTGAAAGAGCTAGTGAGTTTTTCTTGCTGTACAGATATTTGTTCAGATGCTTTCTCTTCTGAGATTGATAATTGCAGCGTTACTGTTCTCATGGTGCTAGCAGTTTTCCAAAACTTCAACTAAGTACGGCCTTCTGCTGCTTAGTTACAGTGTTGGCAAATTATTTGACTGTGGTGAAGTGGTTTCGGCCAAGACTCATTTTGCCATTATCTAAAACGCATTATGCAAGTGCATCTTTTCAAATAGAAACTGGTTATCCCATATCCTATGTTCTATAATAGGAAAAAAAGTCTGGATTGGAGGAACTTGGAGTCAGCACTAAAAACAAGCATTGATACTGATTAAAGATGAAATTGGGATAAAGCAGATAGTGGTCCTGCTTGGCCTAGGACCGTCACTGGAAAGGGAAGCCAGCCTGGATCTTGGATATTGTATCTCCACAGACTATGTTATAAACATGCTCTACAGTCATACCCTACTTAGATTTGTACATTACTGTTATAGTTCCAAAAAATAAAGCCATGCTAAGTTACTGCAGTTTCTAAATATTTCCTTTGGTTTGGAGGGCTTCTATGCTGTATTCAGGATTGTAAAATGCACATGGTAAAAAAGGAAAGAACACATTCATCGTTGACATGAATGCATTGTTTCATACATTTATGCCATTGTTGAATTGCATAATTCAATCATGCATTGCTTCCCTCCTCTCTCCCCATTCCTTTGGCAGCAAAAAATACTTTTGCATTATTCTGGCATTTGACCACATTTTTGTTTACATCTGATCCTGTTGCATTTCAGATGGGCCACTTTCTGACCCAACCCTTATGCGGCCCAATGTGCCAAGTCAGATCATGAACCGGATGCAGACCCCAAGTGGTAACATACATTTTTCAAAATGTATTTCTTGTGTAGAAGTGTGACTGGTATAAATGAATTGTGCTGTACAATTGAAATGATTGCAAACTTGTTTTCAAAACTTTCAGCCTCTCACCAACAATACGCTTAACAATTATATTGATCTGTGGAGTTTGGTTGTAATCATGTCTTTGTCATAGCTCCTTATTTATGCAATTAAAGGGCAATTCCCTGATTTGTGGCACAATGTAGATAAATAATCTGTTTTTAATTGATTATGGAGTTATCAATAATAGCCTTGCGCTTTTAACCAAGATTCGCAATATTGTATTGATCTTCAATGTTCTGATCGATTCTCTATAATTGGTTGAGCTGTGGGTCTATCAGAGTCAGAGTTTATGAATGATAGACGAAACAAAATAATTGATTAACATTAAGTAAGATCAACAGTTCTTTTATTGACTAAGTTTCAGTGAATAGCAATACTTGAGGGCAACTACTTTTATGTTGCTCTGAAGTATTGGTCCAGTAAGCTGCTACAGCAACCTTTTACTATATTAACACATCTTTCCCCCATTAGTCTAACTGGAGATTCAGCTGAAGTATTCATTTTACATGGAAATGTTGAAGTCTAAAATCTGCTTTTGTATTTGTCCTGGGATGATTTATGGCTTAAGGCAGCACTATAATATGAAGTCACATGTTGACCAAAGCAGAAAGTTAGTGGGGTTGGTTCTTTGAGGCATTAAGAACAATATTGTTGGCAAACTAGACATCATTCTAGACATCTTTGGATGCATGCCACAAACGGCCATATTTATTGAACTAATTTTCATAATTTTTAATGCTTTGATCTCCTGAATTGTTTGAAAATTTACAATAATAACGATTTCATTGTTTGACACTTGCATCCTAACACTGCAGTGAAATTGATGTTAGATGGTAATGGGAATAGAAATTTAAGTGTCCAACTAAACAGATATATTGGCTTAATATAAGCAAGTTCAGTATTCCAACTGTGCATGCCCAGGTCAAAGGTCACTATGCATAAACAGCCCTGGAAAGCAGTGAAGTAGTGCACCTTCATTTCTTCTGTTTTTTCCGGCTTTGATTATTCTAGGTAAGAAAATGCTGCTTTTAAACTAAGAAATAGTTGTATTTATTGTTCCTTTGTTAAAAGCTAAGATTACTTTCTTGTTTTTATTGCTCATGCTTTGGTGAGTGAGCGAGATCGTGCTCGTCGGTGTTGGGTCCAGGTCTGTTGTGTTGCTGCTGGGCCGTCCCCATTCCCTCCCGGGTGTCTCGTTCCTGTCGGGCTGGTGTCGTCGGTCCGGGGCTGTCGGTTGGCCTGGTGGAAGTTGAGCTGGGGTTGCCGCTTCTTCTCCGCGCTGGCTGTGGCCGACACCAGCGGCCCCAGACCCACAGCCAGCACGGAGAAGAAGCGCCAGCGGCCAACCCCACCCCCCCCCGGCGAAAGCCGAGCACTAGCCATACACAAAGCGCTGCAGCAACTCTGCCTCCTGCGCTGGCTGCAAGCCCGGCCCTACACCTCTAGCTGGCTCTGGTCGCACCCAGACAGGGACGAGGCACCCGGGAGAGGACGGGGACGGCCCAGCAGCAACTTAACAGACCCGACACCGACCACGGACGAGCACGATCTCCCTCACTCACCAAAGCATAATAAAGCAATAAAAACAACAAAATAATCTTGGCTTTTAATAAAGGAGCAATAAATACAACTATTTCATAGTTTGAAAGCAGTATTTTCTTATCTAGAAGAATCAAAAAGCGGGAGAAATGAAGGTCCACTGCTTCACTGCTATCCAGGGCTGTTTATGCATAGTGACCTTTGACCTGGGCATGTGTAATCGGAATACCGAACTCACTTATCGAAACATTTTTGATACAATTTTAGTGCATTAAAATTATTAAATTTTAATTATTAAAAGCTATTAAAATATGAAATATTGCTATTATGTAAGCAGTATAAAATGGGGTTAAGAGGGTTATGTGTAAATAAGTAATAAAAAATAGTCACTCAACATGCTTGAAATTACAATTTGGAAGTTAACGTTTCTGCTGGCGACTACAAGGAGTGTCTGTCCAGGTCTATTAGATTTGATTGATGGTGTAAATGACGCTTTCACATTTTTCTATTAAAATGTGCTTTTTGTTTTGTTACTGTGTTCAATCCAGGAATGAATCAGTTTCCACCTCTGAGTAGTATGCAGATGCCTGGTCTGGGACAACGCTTAAATCCTCCATTACCGCATCCAGGACAGATGTCGCAAACAGGACCCATGAATCAGGTCTAGTTTGAATCTTCTCCACCACAATTCTCAGAAAAACCTCTCCATTAAAACACATTAAAAATTAAAATTTTAGTCAAGTGCTACATTGAGGATGGGTTATATTGAAGCAGGAATATGGATTATTGGTAACACTAAATTATGCATATTAAGGACTTGCTAATTATGTACTTGGCATTTGATAATACTGTTTTTAGTCCATTCCTCTTTTAGATTAAATATGCACATAGCGTATGAATGAATATTGATTTTATGCTATACCAAACAGCTGCATAAAAGCAGATTAAACAAACATCAAAGTATAGTGGTAGGATGGCAATACCTTCTGTTATCATGCAAATCAGTTGTTTTCTGATTACAAATTATTTGTCTTATATCCATTACGCAAGCATATTGTTAATCAAATCTGCGAAATCAAGTTGGAATAAAATTGCACGTCTAATTAGCATCATATTGAAAATTGCCTAACAAAATTAATTGCCATGAACAAGCAGGCGCTGTTTATTTAATTTGTCAATATGGATATTCTAAGATCTCAGTAACAGACCGTTGCAGAGCTAATGATTAGTTTGAGAGTTAGACAAGTTACTAAATTAAAAGATTTTTCCCCAATTGCCCCATCTTTGGGTCCACGTATCCCAGTGTATGGGTAAACATGCTCTTAAACTGCCAATCCAGCCATGAAAATGAACACAAAAGGCTGGAGTGACTGCGGGTCAGGCAGCATCTCTGGAGAAAAGCAGTAGGTGACGTTTCGGGTTGAGACCCTTCATCAGTATGGCTGATGAAGAGTCTAGACTTGAAACGTCACCTATTCCTTTTCTCCAGAGATGCTGCCTGACCCACTGGGATACTCCAGCTTTTTGTGTCACTCTATGGTGTAAAGCAGCATCTGAAGTTCCTTCGAACACAATCTAGCGATGACACTGATCTGCCACGCATATTGAAGCGTTGAATGACCAAGGCATTTGTCTTCACTCTGCACTGAATGCCATCAGCAGACAGTTCCGTGATACTGCCATAATAATCAACGACATTCTACACAACGTAAACCCCCTGAAATACAATTAATTAAATGTCTTTCCGAAATCGCTTGTCTTCTCACATCAGTATTTATTTTTGTTCACAGATGGGATTAACCACTTCCCGAATGTCACAGCCAATGGCTGCACAGCATCCTGGCCAGAATCAGTTCCTGACCCCTAATCAGTTTCCTGTATCCTCTCCTGGAATGAACACTGGCAGTCCCACCATGACGCAAGCCAGCAACCAGCCTGTCATGTCTCCGGTATTAAATAGTCTTTCCTCTACCTCTTTTGTATTCAAACTTGTTGGTTACTTTTTAATTTGATGAACGTCATAGATATTATTATCAATAATCTTAAACACCTTGTTGAGACTGGCACAGTCAAGATCCTAAATGGGATTAATACACTGGAAAGGATTGTTGGATAAATCCTATCAAATTTTAATTCTGAGGAAATGTCAACAAAGGGAATCCTTCTACCATACTTAAATCAATATTGAATGATAGTCATTCATTTAATGATTTACTAGATGGAGTAAAATGCATTGTTTTTGTAAACTACATTGAGTTAACAAGCCTCATGTTTCCATCTTAATGCTTTGTGTTATTACATTTAAAATGGTTTCAATATTAATCAGTGGATAGCTTTTGGCTCCCCTTATTCCCATTTCATATTGTCATTTGGGGGATCTTAATGGACAAATGACCATAACTAAAAAATAAATCAAATGTTAAGTCTTTAGAATTGTCAATCTCATCTGGGTGTCAAGTAAAGAATGATAGAGATCCGTGCATGGAGAAAAAACTCAGCAAGGGAACTGAAGAGAATAAAATGAGTAGACCCCATCATTAATTTGTCACGGTGTAGCAATTTAATTGTATACCAGATGTCCAAGATAAAATGGCAGAGGTATAAGGACTTTTTTCCCCAAAGACAAACGAGTTGTAAAAGCTACCAGATGTTAGTTTTTATTTAAAGGGGTCTTGTAGCACAGAAGGGGTTCCGTGGGCCCCACTGCATCTATGTTATTGATCATGTACTCACCTATACTAATACTATTTCCCTGCACTCTGACCGTAGCCTTCTGTTTAATAGCATTTCAACTGTTCATCTTATACAACTAAAATGTGAGATTACCTTCCACAAACAGTGCATTTAAGATTAAACTGCCCTCTGGGTGAAAGAAATGCCTCTTCAAATCCCCTACTCCATAGTTTAACTATGTACTCTGGTCATTGACTCCACTACTAATCCATGCCCCTCTAAATTTTGTACACTCCAATTAGATTAAACTCTCACCCACCACATCTACTCAGCTCCAAGGGAACTATCCAGTGTCTTATAGCTGAAACATTTCATGCCAGGCGATATCCTTGTGAATCTTCTCTGCATTCTCTCCAGTATAAATCATGTCCTTCCTGTTGTGTGACCACCAGAGCTACCTACATAGTCCAGCTGTATACTAATGTTTTATATATTGGTACCATAGCTTACCTGCTTTTTTATGTCCTATGCCTTGCCTACTGAAGGCAAGTATTTAATATGCCTTCTAAAACACCTAATGAAAATGGGGAGGTATTAGATGCTTTAGCATTCTTAAAAATAGATTAAGTTCAAGTTCAAGTTACATTCATTGTCACGTGCACCAATTGGTGCAGTGAGATTTGAGTTATACAGCCATACGAATAAAAAATAACAATACACAATAGAGTTTAACATAAACATCCACCCACAGCGGAATCAACGTTTCCCACTGTGAGGGAAGGCAATAAAGTTCAGCCATCTTCCTCATTAATCCCTTGTTTCTGATGAGATGATTGTAGCCTGCATTGGGAGGCGAGGCAGGAGATTGCTGGGGTTCCAACAGATTAGTAAACATCTCATCAGTCCCTGGCAATTAATCCACCTTTAAGCCTTCTAAGGCATCGAATGCCACCTCCTTTTCAGTGATAATTGTCATGGAATTTCCCCACTGTGCAATTCTCTCACTACAGACAATGCCTGTGTAAGGGGAGGGGGAGTTGCAATCCTAGACAGGGTCTGGTGTTGCGATTTACAGTGATGCGAAGCTGGGGGTAAGCTATGACCTCACAGGAGGAACGTACAAAATACACACTGACAGCATTTGAGGTCACGGTTAAACTTCTAGTGGCATTACCGTGAGACCCCGATATTCTGTATTTTCTGTCTTTTATTTAAATTTATTCTTTATGCAAGCTATAAATTTAGTCTTTAATATATACACAAATATTAAAACAAAATGTTTTGCTTCCACCGAATGTATTTTAGAGGAATTATCAATTTTAGTATAGTGCTTCTGTAAATTGATTTGGCCTTTTTTCACGAGTTCATTGAGTTAATGTCTTCTATTTTATGTATTTCCTTGTTAGGCTCAGAACACCTCATTACCTGTCAACAGTTCTGCTTCCATGCAGCCAGGAGTCCAGAATGCCCAATTTAACTGTCCACCACCTCATTCTCAGCCTTCGCTTCACCAGAATTCCCCGTCCCCTGGACCAGGAAGTCTCACGCCCACTCCTCACCAGACACCGCCTAGTAGCATTCCCCCTCAACAGCGACAACAGACACCGTCACCCAATTCGCAGCCGCCGTCAATGCCGCCCCCTCCTCAAGTTCAGACACCTCCACAAGCGCAGCTTCCCCGTCCTCCATCAGTACCTCCGCAGTCCCAAGTCACGGCTGGGGTGAAGCAGCAGCAACGAGAGCGGGAACAGCAGCAGCCCCCACCGACCCCAGCAGCACAAAAACAGAATACAACACCATCAACACCTACACCGATTCCATCAATACCGCCTCATCATCCCAGTACCCCGGTGAGTATTATTATTAAAGCTTTTAATAAAATATCTACACCTGTGAATGAAGGAGGAGCTTTCTGATCCATTGAAATACAGTGCCCTCCATAATGTCTGGGACAAAGACCCATCATTTATTTATTTGCCTCTGTACTCCACAATTTCAGATTTGTAATAGAAAAAAATCACATGTAGTTAAAGTGCACATTGTCAGATTTTATTAAAGGCCATTTTTATATACATTGGTTTCATTTGCTCTTGAAAATATGCAGTGAATTGCTCTCCAATGCCTTTGGTGGAGAATTCCACAGATTCACAACTCTCTGGGTGAAATTTTTTTTTAATTAAAATTTTTTTACATTTTATAATAGCCAAAGCTGCAATCTGATCTATTGCCTCTACAACTAAAACATCCATCTGTCCTCTACTCCATTTCTTATAATGTTCTGTGAGCCTTTTTGGGTTTTATTTTGTCCAGAATACCATTATATTAATATTGGGAGTCCTTTGAAGAAAATGTAAATCAAAAGAGACAACTTAAATTAAGAAAATAAACCACGTGCGACTGTTGTATGTGTTAATGTTGTGCTTTGAACCAGTTTTTCTTTAATGGAATGTATTCTCTAGTTTCAAAATCCTGATTACAATTGGTTTATTTTAGCTTTCACAGTCGGCAGTGAGTGCAGATGGCCGAGTATCGACCCCAGCATCGGTCAGTAGTACAGACACAAATTCTCAGCAGACTGCTCCTGAAGCACCAATGTCCGATGTAAAGATGGAGGAAAAGCAAGAAGAGGAAGAAACTGAGCCAGAAACTGTGGAGCTAAAACAAGAAATTAAACAAGAGGTGCAAATTTACATTTATTTCTTAATTAATGGAGTCACTTCTGATTTTATGATAATACCTCTTTACTTTAATATCTCTAGGAGTTGAGGATCTGTTTAGCCTGACTTGTTGGGCGACGTCCTCCTGCTCTGAATTTTGCAACTTCCATATTCTTTTGTCCATGTTCTCGCTAAGCTATTTTAAAAAAAAAAGCTTATCTGGTCAATGCCAACGGTCACCCTGGTTTTACCCTATCAGAGGGGATATCTTCCCCTCCCTCCCTGTAGTTTCTTTCGTCTACTTTCTGTTTCTGGTGCAGAGTCTCCAACCTGAAACGTTGACTCTGCTTCACTGCCCACAGATGCAGCCTGACCTGCTGAATATTTCCTGCATTTTTGTTTTAGATTTTCAGCATCTGCAGTTGTTTAGTTTTCACATTGTGAAGCTATAATTATTTACACATTTTACAGTTGAGTTCATTGTCACGTTTACCGAGGTACAGTGAAAAGCTTTTGTTGCGTGCTATCCAGTGAGCAGGAAGCCAATACATTATTACAATTGAGCCATTTACAGTGTATAGATATATGATAAGGGAATAACGTTTAATGCAAGGTAAAGCCAGCAAAGTCCAATCAAGGATAGTTTGAGGGTCACCAAAGAGGTAGACGGTAGTACAGTACTGCTCTCTGGTTGTGGTAGGATGATTCAGTTGCCTGATAACAGCTGGGAAGAAATTGTTCCTGAATCTGGAGGTGTGCGTTTTCACACTTCTCTACCTTTTGCCAGAGGGGAAAAGAGGGAGTGGCCAGGGTGCGACTGGTCTTTGATTATGCTGCTGACCTTGCCGAGGCAGCGTGAGGTATCAGTGGAGTCGATAGAAGGGAGGTTGGTTTGTGAGATGGTCTGGGCTGTGTCTACAATTCGCTGCAATTTCTTGCAGTCTTGGATGATGCAGTTCCCAAACCAAGCATTTTAACACCAGTAAATACGTTCCCAACAAATTGCACAGGTAACATTAACAGAAATTATCTTTGATTACTAAGTCACAAAATGCACGACAAAATTGTTAAGCAATTTTGGGTTTGTTCACTGTATTTTGGGTTACTAGTTATCAAGTTATAAATCGACTCTCAGATTGTTTCCCCCAATATTGAAAGAACTGGAGAAGAAATTCTTACCGATCTGCGTTTTTTAATAAACCCTTTGATTTTGTGTAGGTGAAGGAAGAACCTGCAGTAGAAGAGTGTAAACAGGAGCCAATGGAGGCTGATGAGAAGAAACCAGAGGTGAAAGGTGAAGTAAAAGAGGAAGAAGATACTACAAATTCGGCAACGCAATCATCTCCTGCGAGTGGACAGTCACGTAAGAAAAGTACGTACAATAACTTTTTTCCTTCCTTGTGATGATGAGGGGAGAAGATGCAAATAAAACTGAAGTTCCCGCTAAAATAAGATTTGAATGGGAATTGTACAGTACATATCCATACCTTTAAGTAAGACAAATCCTATTTATTAATTTGAAAATCTAATTTGAAGATCTAAAGTGGTTGAAAGTGTGAATGCTGAATGGCACTAACTTGAGGGGAAAGGTTTTGACGCTATCTACACCTCTGATAATTTTATATAACTTGCCACCCCTCTGCCTCTATCACTCCAAGGAAAACAAGCCCAGCTACCTAAAGTCCTCCTATGCACAGAACATCCTGGTGAATCTCCTCTGCACTCTCACTGGCGCAATCACATCCTTACATTTGTGGTGACCAGAACTGCGCACAATAATCCCAAGTGTGGCCTAGCCAGAATCTTGGAAACGTTTAACTATTGTGTTTTGTGCCGATCGATGAAGTCAAGCATGCCCTATACCTTCTTTACTACTCTTGCTATGTTGCCACTTTCGGGTAAGTTTGGACTTGAACCCCAAGGTCACATTTACCAGAGTGTTGGCCAATACAATATATGCCCACCCCTATTTGACTGACCAAAAACCATTGCATCACCCTTGTTGAGGTTAAATGTTATCTGCCAGTGTACTGCCCAATTTTCTTTTATAAGATAGGCTTAGGCAACCCTCCTTGCTACCCACAAAATTGCCATTTTTTAAAGTCAGGCATGTACTTACTCATCAGTTTAAGGGTTCATAATGGTCTATTTCTGCGAACAACTAACAGCTTGCGCTAGCAAAGGCTTAAGACTTTCTTTTGAATGCTTTTAAGTCGATGTCTGCTTTAGCTTCTGTGAATTTACTTTTTTTCATTGTCTTTAGTTTTCAAGCCAGAAGAACTGCGGCAGGCACTAATGCCGACACTGGAAGCACTTTACCGTCAGGACCCTGAGTCCCTTCCCTTCCGTCAACCTGTGGATCCTCAACTCCTGGGTATTCCTGTAAGTAGTTTGAGAGGCTATACAGAGCATCATGAATGCTATTTTTCAGTGACTGCACTCAAAGATTGCAGCAACAGTTAATTGCTTTCCTAGTTCAGCTGAAACAGCTGGGAAAATTGAAATGCAATGAATTTTTGCCTCCAGAGCAAGTTCTGTGATGTGTTTATTTTTAGTACAAAACATGTTCTTGTATCATGCAATTTTTCTTTTTTGCTGCTTTTTTTGTATCATGGTGGCAACAAAAAGAAAAGGCAAATATAAATACCATAGAGATGTATTGGCCCCCTTGTTGCTTGCCAAAATTTGTTGTACATTAACCTGATTAAGCCAATGTCCAATTTTTAATGTTATACCTTTTTGGTGAATTGACTTCTGAGGGTAGAAACTGCGACACTAGCCTTTGATATGGATGAAAAATAATTTAATAATGAATGAATAAGTTAAATTCAGTTTTTATTCCGCGCTTTTGGGAAGGCTTTCCTGAGCAATATCTCATGGAACTAACCAAGGAACAGGAAATTATAATCTAATCAGTAACTTTGAATAGGTAGACCTACAGTTACCAGTGTTTGGGAGAATGAAGCATAATCTCCCGAAACCTGTAATATTCTGGGAGAATAACAGTGAAGGTTGACCACCAGGGGCACCGCATGATTGGCAGCCCTGCCAACAGTCTATCTGTTTTTTCGTCTTTTTTATTTTTAGTGCATGTTAAAAGTTTGTGTAAATGTTCTCTGGTTTGTTTATGAGGGGGTGGGGGGAGGGGGAAACTTTTTTTCAGTTTCTTACCTTGCCGGAGATCCAATTATTTTCCGGATCGCATCTTCGGTCGCTCTGCAGCCTACCATCGATGGAGCTGGAGGCCTCCTCGGACTGACCTTGAGCCCCAACGCGGGCGTGGACTTAACATCGGAGTCGATCCCTTGCTCCAACCGCGACCTGCGGACCTTGCCATCGCGAGCTCGCAGTCTCGGGAGAGGCTCCATCGACGCAGAGGCTCGACCAGCCCCAAAGCGGGGTCCGATTACTGGCGCGGGGGAGCTGACATCCCCTCCGGTGCAGGAGCTGAGTGCCCCGATGCGGAGGGCCCAAACGCCGTCGGCTACGGGAGTCAAGATTGTCCCGTCAACGGTGGACTCGACGCCCCCGTCTGTGGGAGAACAAGGGAAGAAATTGAACTTTTTTTCGCCTTCCATCACGGTGAGGGATGTGGAGGAGTCACTGTGGTGGATGTTTCTGTTAAAATGTGTTTTGTGTGTTCCGTTGCTTTTTATTTGTATGCCTGACTTTGGCAAATGAAATTCCTCGTATGTTGCAAAACATACTTGGCCAATAAAGTATTATTGTGATTGTGAAAATGTGATTCCTCCAAAAGGAAACTTTAAAACTTTGGTGCATAGACCTGTGTGGCTGAGCTTTATGCCTGAATGGAGTTTTTATCACGTAGGAGTTTGAGAAACCTTTCCACCTAAGGAGATATTAACTAATAAGTATATTCAAATGTGGAACTGAGATTTTTACAGTGAAGGGAGGTTTGAGGATTAGGTGAGAAAGTGGACTTGTGTTACAAGATGAACAAGGATTTCTTTTGAATGGCTGACCTACATTGTTTAACGGCCTACTCCCGCCCCCTACCTCTGAGGTATTGGGATTTTGCATCCTTTCGTATAAAATATAATGGTGTTTTCCATTTTTCTTGAGTGCAAAACATTGATTTTGGCATTATCAGTCCTTTTGAATTTGTCGTGGACTAATTTTGCAGTAAACATTATTATGCACATGCTATCTTTTTCTTTTACAAACTTTTCTCTGCACATGTACACTAAATCCTCATTATTCACAAAGGACAGGGACGCTTAATTTCGTGCAGATGAAAAACTGATCATTCTGAGGCTATTGACATCTCCGGTAATATAACAATTGCATGCAGGTTCCAGCTTGTCAAGATGAGCTGAAACATACAGGTGTGCTGGACTTTTTCCAATCTCCAGACCCGGGCTCCAGCTGCACGCTCAGCTCACATTCAGGACCCCAACCCTAGTCCTCCTTCCGGACCACCTGACAAGTGCTGGCAGGCATTTCTGCTGGTTTTGTATCTCAGAACAAATTTGAAGCAGGGCCTGGGACAGTCTTTGCAATTACTCAGATGAGAAGATTCATGGATAATGAAGATATAATGTAAACTGTAGGTTCTTCAAAAGGCAGGTCAATAAGTATTTAAATGAGGGAAATCAGCAAATATGACATCAAGTTGCTGTCTTTGGTGAATTACAATGGTGTGGAACTAAAGTAATGTGTCTATTAATTTCTGTTCTCTTTCAAATATCTAGTTCAAGTGTTTGCATATTTCCCCATTTATAATACAAGTAAATCCCTTATGTGTGTTTACTTTGGAAAATGACGTATAAGTTGTATAGAAAATCTTAGGCAATTATGAATATCCAAACCTGTGGGGATGCTTCTGGCACCTTTTTATAGAAAAGTCAATCTTTTTTTCTTTTGTCTCTTGAAGGACTACTTTGACATAGTGAAGACACCAATGGACTTGTCTACAATCAAGCGCAAACTAGACACTGGCCAGTATCAGGAGCCATGGCAGTATGTAGACGACATTTGGTTGATGTTCAACAATGCCTGGCTGTATAATCGCAAGACGTCGCGTGTGTATAAGTACTGTACAAAATTGGCAGAGGTCTTTGAGCTGGAGATCGACCCTGTCATGCAAAATCTTGGCTATTGCTGTGGTAGAAAGGTCAGTCTCTAAATATTTTGTATTCTGTTTTACTGTTTTTGTCTGAGAGGCTTTCACTCAGTTCTTCTTCCTGCAAATAATAATCATATGTTTTTGAATTTGACAGAATATCAACAGGTTATTCAACTTGTGGTGGAAGTGGCAGGAAGATGAGAGAGGCTGAGGATTGGGAGGGGCAGAATATGAAAACATTGTTCTTATCTAAAGTTTACACAGTTGCATTTCCAGCAGATTGTTTGAACATGAAAATGTAGAAGGGTTCGCATGAATCCTTTTCTTTTGCTAATGGAGAATACGGGGAATAAAGGTGGAGAGAACAGGGGAATGTCTATTACAGGATGGAGACCAGTTATGCAAATGGTTGTGTTGGTGGCTGAGAGTAAGGTGAAGGCTGGTTAATTGCAGGTGATGTCTGGAGCAGATGTACATACAAGAGGATACACGAGCTCTGAGAAAAATGTACAGTGTGTGGACACAGCAATTGTTTAAAATCTAAAGTAAAATAGAATAAAATAGAAATATTCTGGTCAGTCAACATCAGAAATGAGAGAAAGAAAGAGTTGATGTTACAATTTTAACACTTTATCAACATTCGCTTTTATTGTGAATTTCCAACAATTCTCTTATGTTGTATCTCAGTTTTGACAGTTTTACCTCAGCGGTTCTTATTCACTCCCTTCCATTTACATTTTCTTTTTCTGATTGAAAAGCCTTCAACTTCTGACATCTTCACCACTTGTCTTCAATCACTGCATCTCCACCCTGGCACAGACCGTCTCTTTGTTCTTCCTTCCCCAGCACCTTCTCCATAACTTGAAACATATTTGATTACTATTTTTTTCCTCATACTGATGAAAGGCATTAACCTTAAATAATGACTGTCCACTCCGCAGAGCCTGCTTGACCTGAGTATTAGTGACATGCCCCAGGTCTTAATACCCAAGCCAACTCCCCATTGCCCTGTATTTTTTGATCTTTAAAATATATTTTCAAAACCCCTTAACCACCAATTATCTAGCCTTCACAATACACTAGAATAAAGAAATCTGAAGATTCAACTTGTCAGTTTTAAATGAGTACCCCATATCTTGTATGTAGCAAGAAACAGTAGATGCTGGTATATACTGAAGATAGATGCAAAGTTCTGGAGTAACTCAACGGGTCAGGCAGCATCTCTGGAGAAAAAAGCTGGGTGATATTTTGAGTCTGGACCCTTCTTCAGACTGAAGAAAGGTTCAGACCAGAAGCATCACCCATCCGTTTTCTCCAGAGATGCTGCCCGAACTTCTGAGTTACTCCAACGCTTTGTTTCTATCCCTGTATCTTGTAACTATGTTTTCTCCGAGATTCTACGACCGAGAAACATCTGAACGTCTAACCCTCAGAATTTTGTATGTTTCAATAAGATCACACTCTGTTCTCATAAAGTGCAATAATGCAAATCCAGTTTCAGCTGCTTGTGATCGGACAACGCTCCCACCCCATGAGTCTTGTTTGAGCTGCCTTCAAGACGGATATCTTTTCTTAAATGATAGGGCCAGAACTCTGCATAATACTCGAGGACTGAGCTCGCCAGTGCCCTGCTCAAAAATACATCCCTATGTGTAATCTTCAATTCTGTTATTACACGTTGTATTTTTCACAACCGTTGCTTCCCAGAGTGGCGAGTGCAGTCTCTCAAGTGCACAGTTCTAATCAAAATGCCACCAATTTGTACACAGCGTGGTTCCACAAATGTAGTATGATAACGATCAAATTGCCTGCATAGCAAAGTTAATTGAGAAATTTATGTTAAACAGTACATCAAATTAACTTCCCAGATCTAATTCTTCTGCCTGCAGATGAAGACTCACTTTAAAGCTTCATCTGAAATAGTTAGCTGTTAGATACTCAACTGTTTGGTTCTTAGAGAGCAAGTATGGTGGATAACTTCTTTGGTAGACAAAAATGCTGGAGAAACTCAGCGGGTGAGGCAGCATCTATGGAGCGAAGGAATGGATGACGTTTCGGGTCAAGACCCTTCTTCAGACTACTTTTATCAGTTTGATCTTTTTTTGTTTTTAATCCTTGTTAAAATGTATTCTGTGTGTTCTGTTGCTTTTTATTGGTATGACTATGGCAGATCAAATTCCTCGTATGTTGCAAAACATACTTGGCCAATAAAATATGATTATGATTGAAATTGATCACTAGCTGTTTCCTAACTATGCACTGGTTCACGGAAGCAGAACGGGACTGCCCATCGAACAAGAGTCAAAATGGATCCAAGAAACATTTAAAAGAAGGGGAGCATCATCCCACCAACCTGTTCCATATTAAATTGTGCTGCGGTTATTCATTGCTGCCATGTTGTTTCCTTGTCATAACTCTACGTCGTTTAATTGCTGTGGATAAAATTGGATCCGTCTTGAAAGCTTCAATAGATGAGAATCTACATGGAAGCTACATTTGTTTGAATAGAAAGTTGTACTACTTGAATTTTCTGCTAAATTACTGCTTGATTTGAATAACATATCCCCTTTTATTAAATATCCCCCCGAACATAATTGATTGATTGATTGAATCCTTTATTTGTCATTCAGACCTTTCGGTCTGAACAAAATGTTGTTGCCTGCAGCCATACATGTAATAATAACAACACGCAATAAACACAAATTAACATCCACCATGGTGAGTTCACCAAGCACCTCCTCACTGTGATGGAGGCAAAAGTCTTAGAGTTACTGTCTCTTCCCTCCTCTTCTCCCTCTGCGCTGAGGCGATACCCCACCGGGCGATGGTAAGTCAGTCCTGCGGTTCAAGCTCCGCGGCCCGGGGGTGGTCGAAGCTGCCGTCCTCCAGTCCAGCGGACGCAGCTGTTGCCACGGGAGCTCCGGAAAACAGGCACCAGCCTGTGCCCTGCGAGCTCCCGACGATGTCGTCCACTGGCCCGCGGCCAAACCCCAGATTCAGGTCGCTGCCGCCAGAACGCCGCCTCAGCCACCGGAGCACCGTCTCCGCCCCGCACTGGGCCGCCCACACGGCAGCGTCTCAGCCCCGCACCGGGCTGCCCCCACGGGAGCACCTTCCAGCCAGGAGCCGGTCCGCCCACACGGGAGCACCTTCCAGCCGGGAGCCGGTCCGCCCCCACGGGTGCACCTTCCAGCCGGGAGCCAGTCCGCCCACACGGGAGCACCTTCCAACCGGGAGCCGGTCCGCACACACCGGAGCACCTTCCAGCCGGGACCCAGGCCGCCCTCACGGGAGCGCCTTCCAGCCGGTAGCCGCGCCGCCCGCACAGGAGTGTCTCAGCCCCGCGCCGTCCGCCCTCACCGGAGCGCCGAGTCGTGCCGCTGCCCGAACGTAGCCGCAGCTCGAAGACGGCCAGCCTCGCTGGCTCTACCTCCGGATCCTCGAGATTGGTCGCAGGTTGGAGGCCGCCAGCTCCACCATTAGGCCTCAGCTCAGGCGGGGGAAGAGAAGGGGGATATGACAAAAAAGTCGCATTCCCCCGAAGGGAGAGACAGAAAGCCCTGTTTCAACCCCCCCCCCCCCACACACACATAACACCACCTAATAACCAAAAATTTAACTGAACTAGACCAAAAAAAACACACAAAAAAGTAAAAACAGACAGACTGCAGGCGAGCCACAGCCGTTTCACAGCGCTGCCACTAGTGTTTACTTTGTTCCTTCTAGATTATTAAAGACTTTAGCGTTTGAAATCTGTAATAGCCTCTATGATATGCTTTAGAATACCATCCAAGTAAATCTAATAAATTAACCAAATGTCAACCCCCCCCCCCCCAATCCCAAAGCTCTCAAAGCCTGCTCATAGTTAAGAATATTTCATTGAAAACTAAACTATTATCTATACTTGAGATTTTAATTTTTCTGTTAAGGCTCTTTGACTGTGCCTTTCAAAACACTATCTTTCAACAAATGTGATTGAGATGAGCAGGCCGAGTCCAAATCCAGTTGAACTTGCGCGGAGGGGAATAATTTATATCCTGTTCTTAAGCAATGATTTTGTGGTTTTCTGTCCACTTTCAGTGTTTCTATGTTGCCCTTGTATAAATTCGATATGGGCAACAATGAACGGAAAGGCTGCACCAGTTTGTAAAACAAGTTTAGAATGCGGCAGTATGGAAACCATACTACCCCTTAAGACCCAAGAGAGTGGGATGATCAAAAAATGCTTGCAAAGATTCCAGTTGCTGATTACTTGTCTGAGTATGTAAGGAAGCATTAGGAAGAATGTTGGTGTGATGTCCATTGCATAAAAAGCACGGCAACACCCTTTTTAAGATGAATCATAAGGTCATAAAGGGTCTGTCCTACTTGGGCATCATTTGCGCGTCATGCAGATGGCGCGTGAAGATTTTGTACATACCAAAATCCTGGGGGCGCCGCGTGCAACCGCGCGTCACTGCCTACGTCACGTGCGTGACACAATGCGTGCGTCGTGACGCGTAAATGATGGCGCGCAAATGACGCCCAAGTGGGACAGGCCCTTAAGTTTTCAATGGTTTGATTTCTAAATACGTTTTTCTAGTATTCTGTTTACTTAATTTGATTTGTCGAATATTTAGTAATGAAGATCACTTAATAATTGAAAAGAAAGCTTGTCCTATCGACATCCTCTGTTTGCCTCCCTCCTCAACTCTCCTAATTTCATCTCCTCTTTCTCTTCACGCCCCTCCCCTTCCCCCCCAAAAAACATACTCTCCACCTAATGATGTAAGAATCACATTTACATGGGATATAAAAATCCTGGTATCTTTACCTCGTTTTAAAGCTTAAAATAGGTGTGGCCATGTTTTCTATACCATGGATTAAGTATGGATATCACACTAAGGTTCTTTGTAATGTTCACTGTATACTCCAGACTAATAATCAGCAACGGGAATCCTTGCAACCTTAGTCCATCCCACTCGCTTGGGTCTTAAGGGGTTTCCATACTACCGCATTCTAAATTTGTTTATTTTGTGCAGTCTTTCCATTTACTGCCTGCGCCAAATTTATCCAAAGTTGTTCTCATTGGAATAATTTAAAGCTATCTGGACATTAATACTTGGCATTTGGTAATATATACTTACAGGTGAGACTTTGTTCTGATCTGACCAACGATTTTGATAAGCCATTTATTGCTGAAACCTATTTTGTGATGGCAAAGGAAAAAATAACGTATTTCTTTAATTGAAGCAGCATTTATGTTTAAAGTTTCTCCGACTGGGGAGCAATTTGTATTTTTCAACTAAAGAAAATATGTAAAAATGTAAGGAATAAACTGATGCTCTTTAGAAGTGCTTTTGCCGTCTACTGTTTCAACCACAATGTAACCAAGCCAGGATAGCTCAATTCTCTGCATTGAACTCCATTTTCTATTAATTTTTTGAAAGAGACCATATGTAACTTGCAATTGCTTTCAGCGTTCTATTCACTAGGCAAAATGCTTGCCGCTGTTGGGAGTAAAAAAGCAGATTTTCTCATTGGGTGAAATAAAGATATAAAATTCTTGGGCATGTTAATTTAAATAAGGAATGAATTGGCTACCTGGGAATATTAACGATGCTGTGAGGCTGAGCAGCAGGTGTCTTGCTGACCTTCATATGAACACCACACTGAAAAGCAAATTATAGATTTGTAAGATTCTGTGGCATTTCAACAAAAAGCAGCAACCTTTCTACTGTTTTGAAGAGTTGCATGAGCTATAATCATTTCTCCTGATTCTTTGCAGCTGGAATTTTCTCCACAAACCCTCTGTTGCTATGGGAAGCAGTTATGTACAATCCCCCGGGATGCTACCTATTTCAGTTATCAAAACAGGTAAGATGGTGGCGTTTGAATCAACCTGAAGTATTTTAATATTTTAAATAAATTATTTGATGCGCTGATTTCTACCAGGCCTGGTTTTGTGTCTCTTTAATAATATCATCTAACCTGGTTATGAGCATGTCAAATGATCATTATACTATCAGTGAAAAGAGAAGCAGAGTTAATGTTTGAGGTCTGAAGCCCTTCGCTGGAACTGTCATAGGATCAGACCTGAAATTTTAACTCTGCTTCTCTTTCCACACATGCCTTCCACCATTTTCTATTTTTATTTCAGCATCTGCATTTCTTTCATTTTGGAATAATATTCTGATTATCATATTTTTTTTCCTCTTAATACGGGTTACAGCGAGCACCGAATGTGTGGAGGAAAAATATGTACAATGAGATGGAAATAATTTTCATATGTACCTCATGAGCGTTTTATAGCTTGTTATACCATCAAAATATCTTGATACTTCTGTTTAAATTAAATTGGACAAATGACTGAAAGTTGATGCCATTAAGAATGGGGAACAGTTTAAAAAAAATCTTCATACAGTCTCTGATCGGTTTTAAACAGTCCCTGGGTGAGTAATTTGATGCATGTTAAAAGATTTTCAAAATCGCTTCAGTGAAAGCTTACCATGCAGAATTTGCATTTTAATTATGTGTTGGGCATATTTGATGCTAGATGTATTTACATTCTCTAACCAGATAAAAAAAGAAACAGATCCTTAAATAAAATGTCAGTAAAATATTTTGAGGGATCCAATCGCACTCTGGGATATCAATACATAATTTGGACTAAAGGTGTGGTGCTGCAATATACAGTGCCCTGCATTATGTTTGGAACAAAGACCCATCATTTATTTATTTGCCTCTGTACTCCACAATTTGAGATTTGTAATAGAAAAAATCACATGTGGTTAAAGTGCACATTGTCAGATTTTAATAAAGGCCTTTTTTATACATTTTGGTTTCACCATGTAGAATTTACAGCAGTGTTTATACATGGTTCCCCCCCCCCATTTCAGGGCTCCATAATGTTAATGACACAGCAATGTCATGTAAATGAAAGTAGCCATGTTTAGTATTTTGTTGCATATCCTTTGCATGCAATGACTGCTTGAAGTTTGCGATTCATGGGCATCACCAGTTGCTGGGTGTCTTCTCTGGTGATGCTCTGCCAGGCCTGTATTGCAGCCATCTTTAGCTTATGCTTGTTTTGTGGGCTAGTCCCCTTTAGTTTTCTCTCCAGCATATAAAAGGCAAGCTCAATTGGGTTCAGATCCGGTGATTGACTTGCCCACTCAAGGATTTACCATTTTTTAGCTTTGAAAAACTCCTTTGTTGCTTTAGCGGTATGTTTGGGATCATTGTCTTGCTGTAGAATGAACTGCCGTCCAATGAGTTCTTTGTTTGAACTTGAGCAGATAGGATGTGTTTATACACTTCAGAATTCATTATGCCAGTACCATCAGCAACTGTATCATCAATGAAGATAAGTGAGCCAGTACCTTCAGCAGCCATACATGCTCAGGGGGCCATAACACCCCCACCACCATGTTTCACAAATGAGGTGGTATGCTTTGGATCTTGGCCAGTTTCTTCTCTCCTCCATACTTTGCTCTTGCCATCACTCTGATACAAGTTAACCTTTGTCTCATCTGCCCACAAGACCAAGATGTGGTTGCTCGTTTAAGTGCTTCTTGGCAAACTGTAACCTTGCCATCCTCTTTTTGCGACTAACCAGTGGTTTGCATCTTGCAGTGTAGCCTCTGTATTTCTGTTCATGAAGTCTTCTGCGGACAGTGGTCATTGACAAATCTACACCTGATTCCTGAAGAGTGTTTCTGATCTGTCGGACAGGTGTTTGAGAATTTGTCTTTATTATAGATAGAATTCTTCTGTCATCAGCTGTGGAGGTCTTCCTTGGCCTGCCAGTCCCTTTACGATCACCAGTGCTCGCTGTCTTCTTAATGATGTCCCAAACAGTTGATTTTGGTAAGCCTAAAGTTAGGCTGATGTCTCTAACAGTTTTATTCTTGTTTCTCGGTCTCATAATGGCTTCTTTGACTTTCATTGGCACAACTTTGGTCCTCGTTGATAAACAGCAATAAAAGTTTCCAAAGGTGATGGAAAGACTAGGTGCTGAGAGCTCTCTTATACCTGCATTAAGGAGGCATTTAAACACACCTGAGCAATTACAAACACCCGTGAAGCCATGTGTCCCAAACATTATGGTGCCCTGAAATGGGGGGGGGGGACCATGTATAAACACCGCTGTAGTTTCTACATGGTGAAACCAAAATGTATTAAAATGACTTTATTAAAATCTGACAATGTGCACTTTAACCTCATGTTTTTTTTTCTATTACAAATCTCAAATTGTGGAGTTCAGAGACAAATAAATAAATGATGGGTCTTCGTCCCAAACATTATAGAGGGCACTAAAAGAGGGAATGGCCTTGGGATCCAAAGTTAAACAATGATTCTGTCTAATTGGATGTTAAGAGTTGATGTTCTGGAATTTTGAAAATCTTATGGGTTAGTGTTATCTTTCCAAATCTTTAGTTGGTATTCTAATTGGTAATAGTCATAAGGTTATACAGCATGGAAACAGGCACTCATCCATGCCGAGTAGCCTGCATTTGTTCCATAGCCCTCTAAACCTTTCCTAATCCTGCATCTGACCAAATGTCTTTTAAACGTTGTAATTGTATCACTTTATCTGGCAGTTCATTCCATTTACCCACCACCCTGCAGGAAATCGTGCCCCTCGGGGTTTCTTTTCAATCTTGCCCCTTTCACCTTCGATCTATGCCCTCTTGTTTTATCTCATGGAAAAATATTGCGGACATCCGTCTCATCTTTGCCCACCATATAAACCTCTGAGGTCACGTCTCAGCCGCCTTTGTGGTAGGCAAAACAGTTCCAGCCTATCCAGCATCTTCTTAGAACTCGGGCTCTCCAGTACTGCCAACTTCCTGGTGAATTTGTTCTGCACCCTGTGGGCAACTTGCAAGAAGATAAACGTGGCCAATCCCATTTTATCCTTTGTTGATTGTTTTTATGTAAAAATAACTAAAATGCTTTAGTAATCTGTACATTGCCATGTTTTCTATTATAGTCATTTCATAAACTTTACACACTGAGATATTGTAATTGATTCGTAACTGCTGCTCGAGGGTTGTAAACATAATTTCACCCAGACATTTATTTTTAACAGGTATCACTTCTGCGAAAAATGTTTCAATGAGATCCAGGGAGAAACTGTCTCCTTGGGTGATGACCCTTCACAGCCTCAAACGTAAGTATATTTTCCAGCAGTAATATGGACATTAATAACCATGTTGATACCATTTTACATTGGTGAAATTTGTATTGCATTTGCATTCATTGCCAGTGAAATAAATTCTGTGCTTGCCAGTTCCTAGAGCTAAAGACTTTAATAAAAATCAATAAATGAAATTGCAATAAGATATTGGTATATAGACTAGATATGATCACGTTAAACAATTGCATCACACTGCTATTTCTTGCATTCTATTATATCTTCAGATTTTCATTTATTTTAGGACTATTTCAAAGGAACAGTTCTCAAAGAAGAAGAATGATACACTGGATCCTGAAGTGTAAGTGATTTCTGAAGACAGTGGTTTGTTTTAATCGGGTAACTGTTGACCTTATCCTGAAACTCTAATCCCCGTGCCCAAGTTTCCTGTTGCTGGGATTTAATTTCCATTTGCCGCCTTTTCTGCATCTTTTTTTTTGTCCTGTTTTGTTTTGAAGTTTTTTGCTAATGTACCTGCTGAGCTGGTGTTGGAAATTTATATAGTTAAGGTAGACAACTTTGAGTAAATTGCCAGTAGCAAATGCATAATTGCACAGTCTGAGATTGGCTCTGAAAAGATTATAAAACGGTTTAGCTTTATCTAGTAAATAATTCCTGTTTGATAAATCAAAACCAATCAGTTTATGTTAATAGCAAACATTTTTCTTTTGAGAACTTTTAAGTATTCCTGGTCCTCATTTTAAAGTATATGTGAAATGGATGGACATCTAATCCATTCATTGGTTTTGCTGATGTACCATTGAGAAGGGTGGCTTCCAAGCTGACCCCTTTTCTCTCTAGTAAGCATTTTACTCTAAAGATGCCGTGCTTCACGTTTTCTCCCCGTTTTTCTTAAGGTGAGAGAAGCATATTACCTTATTAACTCCTGTCGGCATCTGTATCATGTTTCTGCAGATTTGTTGAATGTACTGAATGTGGTCGGAAAATGCATCAGATCTGTGTCCTTCACCATGAACTTATTTGGCCCTCAGGGTAAGTTGGATTCTACATACATATGTGCAGAGTTACTTGCATTTGAAGGGGTTTAAAAAAACAACCTGTTTTATTGCATGCAAATAGACCATCCGTTTCAACTTTTTAAGTCCTAGTAACTAGTCGTCTTTTACCTCTTGCAGTTTTGTTTGTGATCCCTGTTTAAAGAAAACCGGGAAAACAAGGAAAGAAAATAAATTCTGTGCAAAAAGTAAGTACACTTGGTTGTGAATTGTGATTGTAAAACCGATGCATCTTTAAAAGCTGTTGTGCTTGTCTAGCAAAACAATGTCTCCCTTTCAAAAAAACAACTATCCTCCAAAGAGATGAGGTTTTGTGGGTGTCTGGTAGAGCTGTGGTTTCTCACCTATTACTTGTATTTAAATCTATCAAAGTTAGACGGTCACTTCCCTTGACATCAATGAAGCATTTGGCCTAGTGTGGCATCAAGAAGCCCCAGAGGATCTGAAGTCAACGAGCATCAAGGGGAAAACGCTTCAGTAGATGAAGTCACACAAGGGAAATGGTTGTGGTATTAAAAGTCACACACCCAAAATATCTTGAGCTGCTTCATTCACTTGGATATGTACATGGATAGAAACGGTTTGAAGGAATATGGGACAAGTGCGAGCAAGTAGGATTGGCTCGGTTAGGCTGAGTTGGGCCGAAGGGCTTGTTTCCTAGTTAAATAGCTCTGACTCCATAAACTTAATGATGTCCTTCTATTAAAAGTTCAAAATGGAGTTATTTGCTTATTATGCAATATTCAAGTCCATTTGCAACTCATCCTATGAAACAGTTCAGGTCTACATTTTCGCAAGATCTAGATATATTCTGTCATGAACGATAAGAAACGTAATATTTGTTAGGCACAAAATGCTGGAGTAATTCAGCCGGACAGGCAACATCTCTGGAGAGAAGGAATGGGTGACGTTTCCGGTCAAGACCCTTCTTCAGACTTCCTTCTCAATGGTACAGCTCCAGAAAAATTCTGTCATGGACGATAAGAAACAGATACCGCTGCAGCTGCTGGAGAAATCAGAGTAACTACGACAACATTGTAGAAGGAACTGACTGGCTATGATGTACATTGCCTGTGAAATGTCCCACTGCTGAATGGTGTGCATCTGATTCTTTTTTTCTTTACAGAAGTGTAACATTCAAATGCAGAGAATGCAGTAACATTGTGTCAAAAACTTTTTGTTTTCCCCTCAGGGTTACCAACCACTAAGCTGGGTATTTACCTAGAAACCCGTATTAACGACTTCCTCCGCAGGCAAAACCATCCGGAGGCTGGTGAGTGCACTGTTCGGGTGGTGCACAGTTCAGATAAAACTGTAGAAGTCAAGTCTGGAATGAAGACGAGGTGAGAGCATCCATTTGCACGATTGTGAATTTAAAAGGTCACTGAAATACAGATATGACAATTACTCGTATATCTATCACACCTTCCACAAAAGAGAAGCATCCGAGGCATGGTAACGAGTATGAATATCTGGGAGAAGGAGATTTAGAGTGCAGGGTAGGGTACAAATATACAGCAGTAGGACTGGTGATTATGTCCACGTCAGCGCAAGTGTTGTTGGCTGTGGCGTGGTTGAGAATGTGACAGGAGAAGATCATTGAATTTAGAAGAGTGGAAATAGTAAAGGCGAATCAGATGAAATACACCCGAAAGCTAGCTAGTGGGAGAAAGGGGAGATGAAAATATCTGCCACTTTCCAGACTGCTGCCGGAATGAATGTGGGTTATATTGTATTCCATTAATAAGGAACATAAGGTGAGGGAGGGGGGATTGGGGGAAGATTTAATAGGAACCTGAGGGGAAACTTTTTTTTTGCACAAAAAGTGGTAGGTATACTGAGTGAGCTGCCAGAGGAGGTAGACTTTCTCAAAGTTTAAAGGACATTTGGATAGGTACATGGATAGGATAAATTTAGCAGGATATGGGCCAAGCATAGGCAGGTGGGACAGGTGCACATGGGGCATGTTGGTCAGCGTGCGCAAGTTGAGCTGAAGGGCCGGTTTCCACACTGTATGACTCTTGGGTTAGCATGCAGCAAAAGCTTTTCACTATGCTTCGGAACACGTGACAATCAGCTAAACTAAACTAAACTCTTAAGAATGGAGTTCATGAGTGGGGCCAGTTACAGTGGGATTGAAAGAGCCTTGCTCACAAAAGAGCCGAGAAGCAGCACAGGCATAGTGGACCAAGCTATCTCTGACAACCTGACCATTGCATAAAATTATATTAAACAAATAAAAGAAAGAAAGATACAAGATCTGCTGGTTCCTGATATCTGAACATTACACTCATCAGAATAATTAGTGGTCCAGGTTATTCCAAACCAATAACAAAACACAATCAAGTTTTCTTTTTAACCCAGATGCACAAACTTTAATCTCCGAGGGCATATGTTTCCTACTCATCTAGGAAACAACATATTTTCTTCTCAAAATCACTATTTTGCACTATTTTTGTGGAATCACACAAATGTATGGATTTGTACCCATCCTTGATGTTGTTGGAATAGAATGTGAGACAAGGGAAGGGCAGTGTGACCCACCAGCGTTAGTGGCTCCAGCTTGGAGGCATCCAGAGGAACGACGGTCCAGTTTTTTTTAATGATGTGTTGAAAACAGGAGAAAGGGTCATTTTTTAAGGAGTCTAATAAAGGCTCCTGACCTGAATCATTGTCTGAGCTTCTCCTCCACAGATACTGAGTTCTTCCAGCACTTTGTTTTTGATCAGAAGTAGTTTGCTGTCTCAGAGGGTGAAATGTTTCAATAAATACGGGACTCGATGGCAGATAGTTTTGTTTTAAATAGTGAATACCTGGGTATGCAGCTTACATTTTATTGTTGCAAAAAAAAGTCCAGATTTTCCCTTTGGATCTTCAGTTATTCTATTCGCGGTTCAACTGAAAAACTTCAGTGCCTACCTATTAGGAAGGCATGTCTGTGATACATAATGAGCATTGAAAGATTGATTACAAAGCATCCAGTTATGCACCCCTTGTTGGTTATGTCCACCTGGCAAAATAACTGGGGATAGACAAAAGTGTTTGAGAAACTCAGCGGGTGCGGCAGCATCTATGGAGCGAAGGAAATAGGCAACGTTTCGGGCCAAAACTCTTTTTCAGACTGTTGCAGGGTGGGGGTGTGGGGGGTGGGAAGAAGAAAGGAAGAGCAGGAGCCAGAGGGCTGAGGGAGACAGCAAGGGCTACTGGAAATTGGAGGTCAATGATCAAGTCGCTGGGGTGCAGACTGCCCAAGCGGAATATGAGGTGCTGCTCCTCCAATTTCCGGTGGTGCTCACTCTGGCCATGGAGGAGGCCCAGGACAGAAAGGTCGGATTTGGAATGGGAGGGGGAGTTGAAGTGCTGAGCCACAGGGAGATCAGGTTGGTTAATGCGGACCGAGCGGAGGTGTTCGGCGAAACGATCGCCAAGCCTACGCTTGGTCTCACCGATATAGATCAGCTGACATCTAGAGCAGCGGATGCAATAGATGAGGTTGGAGGAGGTGCAGGTGAACCTCTGTCGCACCTGGAACGACTGCTTGGGTCCTTGAATGGAGTCGAGGGGGGAGGTAAAGCGACAAGTGTAGCATCTCCTGAACAAAATGGTGGGGATTATGTGTAATGCTGAATCTGTATGATATCTATGTGCAATGTTTGGTAATAATACAGCAAATTAAACATTTGTAGATACATCCCCAAAACTTCAGGGACCTTTATTAATTACTTTGTCTTTACTTACAGGTTTGTTGATAATGGGGAGATGGCTGAGTCGTTTCCTTATCGAACAAAAGCTTTGTTTGCCTTTGAAGAGATTGACGGTGTGGATGTGTGTTTCTTTGGCATGCATGTGCAAGAGTACGGTTCTGACTGTCCTCCACCTAATCAAAGGTAAATTCCAGTTTAATTTTAGTTTTAAGTTTCAAAGATGCAGCATGTAAACAGGCCCTTCGGCCCCAGGTCCACACCAATCATCTAACACCCGTTCACACTAGTTCTTTGTTATTCCATTTTTGCATCCACTCCCTACAAACAAGGGGCTATTTACGGAGACCAATTAACCGACAAACTTGCACGTCTTTGGAATATGGGAGGAATCCGCTGGAGCAATCACAGGGAAAACATGCGAACTCCACAGAGGCAGCATCTGACGTCAGGGTCGAACCCAGGTCTCTGGTGCTGTGAATTAGTGGCTCTATCAGCTGGTAGAGCTGCTGCCTCACAGCGCTGGAGACTCGGGTTCAATCCTGATCTTGAGTGCTCCCCTTGACTGCATGGCTTTCCTCCAAGTGCTCTGGTTTCCTCCCACATCCCACAGACATGCAGGTTGGTAGCTTAATTGGCTGTGAAAATTGCCCCAAGTGTGCACGGAGTGGATGAGAAAGTGGGTAACACAAAACTGGTGTGAACGGTTGATTGATGGTCAGGCGTGATCTCTGGTTAAAGAGCCTGTTTCCATGCTGTTTCTTTAAACTCTAAAATCATGACTCAATTATTCTAGATTTTTAAAGATTGTAAACAAATTGAAGTGGAATGTCAGTTCGAAACTTCGCATTGCAGGGATTTAAATACATTATTAAATTGCTGTGGAAAGCCATTGAGGCAGCCAATGTGAAAAGATTCAAGAGATGCTCTGTTTCTGAGTTAGTGGAAATATGAACTTGCTGGAGCAGATAGTTTTTGCTGTAAAAATACTTTATCTCATTCTCTTACAATATAGTTTAAATTACTGAAAGATGAAGAATATTCTGGTTGAAGCCTGATTATTGGTTGATGGTCTGTCTTTCTGGTCTGTATTAGCTTTTTAAACGACATGTTTTTGTAATGTAACATTTAAGTGTGCTCTGATCATGTATGATTAATATTGATGTCCACTTTCTGTCTTGTATTGAATATCAATGATTTAACACTTCACAATAAAACAACCAGTGAAGGCAACTCTAACTTGAAAATTATTTTTGATGGTTTTGAAGATGCTAAACGGTTTATTTTCCATTACAGACGTGTGTACATATCATACCTCGATAGTGTACATTTCTTCCGCCCTCGATGTCTGAGAACAGCTGTCTATCACGAAATTCTGATTGGATACTTAGAATATGTAAGAAAGTTGGGGTAAGTGTTTACTAGGTGTAGCTGTGATTATAATGAAATATTCCTAGTCTATTTTTCATTTAACATTTGATCATCTTTTCGTTTTCTTGACATATTGGCTTTGCATCTCTATTTCCTCTCGGAGCTGAATTTAATGTATGGGTTTTATTACATTGCAAGTTGACTTAAGGGCCTGTCCCACTTTCACGACTTAATTCAAAACCTCTGCCGAGTTTAAAGGACCTAAAAAAAAAATCAAGATCGTAGTAATCTACAGACTCCTATGACCTTCCACGACTATGTTCACGAACTACTACGAACATGTCTACGAATTCCCACGACTATCTTGATGCCCTCCTTACGAGAAAAAGTTGCAATTTCTTTCAAACTGACCATTTTTTTAACTCATGGGCATTTTTTATCGGGCTGGAAAAAACGTCCCGACTTGCCTAAATAGGACGTACATGGTAAATGGTAGTGAATTGAGGAATGCAGTTGAACAGAGGGATCTAGGAATAACTGTGCACAGTTCCCTGAAGGTGGAATCTCATGGAGATAGGGTGGTAAAGAAAGCTTTTGGTGTGCTGGCCTTTATAAATCAGAGCATTGAGTATAGAAGTTGGGATGTAATGTTAAAATTGTATAAGGCATTGGTGAGGCCAATTCTGGAGTATGGTGTACTATTTTGGTCGCCTAATTATAGGAAGGATGTCAACAAAATACAGAGAGTACAGAGGAGATTTACTAGAATGTTGCCTGGGTTTCAGCAACTAAGCTACAGAGAAAGGTTGAACAAGTTAGGTCTTTATTCTTTGGAGCGCAGAAGGTTAAGGGGGGACTTGATAGAGGTCTTTAAAATGATGAGAGGGATAGACAGAGTTGACGTGGATAAGCTTTTCCCACTGAGAGTAGGGAAGATTCAAACAAGAGGACATGACTTGAGAATTAAGGGACAGAATTTTAGGGGTAACATGAGGGGGAACTTCTTTACTCAGAGTGGTAGCTGTGTGGAATGAGCTACCAGTGAAGGTGATGGAGGCAGGTTCGGTTTTATCATTTAAAAATAAATTGGATAGGTATATGGATGGGAAAGGAATGGAGGGTTATGGTCTGAGTGCAGGTAGATGGGACTAGGGGAGAATACGTGTTCGGCACGGACTAGAAGGGCCGAGATGGCCTGTTTCCGTGCTGTATTTGTTATATGGTTACCTGATGCCACGAGTACCTACTGCTAGCATAACGGGCCGCTGCGATATATCTACATCCTCCTACGGACTTGTTACGAACATTCTGCGAGTTTGAATCAAGGGGAAAACCCAGGAGAATTCGTGAATTACTCGTGAAAGTGGGACAGGCCCTTTAAGAAGATGATTCAAAGATAAAAGCAGTCAAATATAGTTTGTTGCTATATGTTTCAACCATGTGCGTTAAGTAGATGTATCTAGTTTTTGTTTTGTCAGCAACTGATGGGTTCATTAAAGAAAAAGTAACTTATGGCTCCTGGTTACTTACCAAAAAAGGGGGAAGTTGCCTAGTGCAAGTGCTGAGCTTCCAAACGGCTCCCTGTCTAACTATCAAGCAGGAATGTTGAAAGTACCCAAAGTACACATTCCTTTTGCGGGTAGAACCAACTTTTTTTTTTTGGCATGCATTTTTTTCCTCTGTATCAGAGCACGAGATCCTAATCTGGCTTTGCGCTTATTTTCATGTTTTTTAATCCAATCCAGATACACAGCTGGGCACATTTGGGCTTGTCCTCCAAGTGAAGGCGATGATTATATTTTTCACTGCCATCCACTGGATCAGAAAATCCCTAAACCCAAAAGACTGCAGGAATGGTACAAGAAGATGTTGGACAAGGCAGTGACAGAACGAATAATTCATGACTATAAGGTATTGTGCGTGGTGTTTATTGTCATTATAATATTGAGAGCTACTGATTTATCAGGATGCACATTTCCAGCCATGACTATTTCTACTTGTATTGTAGTGACTTTAAAATAGAAAAATCTCCTTTTGATGTTCCAGGGTCATAAGAGGAAAAGTTGGAACCCCAGCCCAGAGCTTGGTCAAGAATTTGATTAAATTGAATGAGAATTAAAAGATTACAGGGAAGGAGTTTGAAGAGAACAGCTGAAAGCTAGCTCATAAATAATGTGATTTTAAAACAAAATGTTTGGGGGCACATTAAAAAACAGAGGTAAAAACTGGGAAGATATTTTGCCATTCCTCCATCTTCACTGAGTTTAAACTCTATACTGAGCAACTCTTATCGGAGTTTCCATGCTTGCGGAGTTATGACAACTTAATTGCTTCCCCAAACACCTTTACCTGCTTAGCAGTCAATTTTGGGGTTAAGAAAACAATTGTTTATGCAGTGTTAACCATGTTCATTACTACTCTCCCCACCTTGAGTCCCATGCTGAGCCAGAGATGCTAAACAAGACCAGGGTATCGTTCATTTAGAGGCTTCTTGACAATCGGCCATCCCCTTGCACTAAATAACCTCGGCGGAGCTGAATAGTGGTTTTCCAGTTGACATAAATGCTGAGATTTCACACCCAGAACCCAGCCTCTTTGTCCATCTGGCCAACAGCCCAGAAATGAAAGTTAAGCTCTGTAACATTTGTGAATGTCTGTTGGTTCTGATATTGTTGCACTAAGGTTATTATTATTATTGATACAAAGGTGCACAATGATTAAAATTGTATCAGATCAAAATATTATTTAATCCATAATTAAATCCAAGTTCAGAGTTATGTCTAAGAAGGAACTGCAGATGCTGGAAAATCGAAGGTAGACAAGAGTACTGGAGAAACTCAGCGGGTGCAGCAGCATTTATGGAGCAAAGGAAATAGGCGACGTTGCCATGTCAATTGTTTTTATTGTTCTTATAACTCAGTCACTTTTGTGGTTAAAATAAATGGGCCCATCTTGGACAACCACTGTAAGTGTCAAGGGGTTTCCGGGCTGACTGCGTTTGATCTGGATTGGTGCTCCTTCCTCTGTTCTCATTGAGTTCAGTTTGGCTTGCTGCCTTTGATTCAAAGACATTGTATAGATACATACATGAAATAATTCAATCAAGCCTCCACATGATTAATTCAGTCAAACCGCACATACATTGTCTCATTGTCCTCGTTATTCTATTTCTCAATGCCATTTTCTGGTTTTGATGCTTTTTCGCTCTTGTCTCCACGCCTCTTGTTATCTTTGTTTCCACAATCTTATCTGGTGTAGATGTCCGGTTACTCTTTCACACTTTTTCTTACGTACCCTGTTGCAGCAATTTACCCAAAGCTCCAGCAATGATATTTTAGTTCTCAATGACAACCGGTTGTCTTACTTTTAAAAATGATAACTTTATCATTATAATTGTAAATTATAAAATTGTTACAATGTAAAATAAGATATTGTACATTAGATTGCAACTTGTAAAGTGACTAATCATGTAAAGGACACAGAGTGCTGGAGTAACTCAGTGGGTCAAGCAGCATCTCTGGAGAACATGGATAGATGATGTTTCGGATCGGATCCGAAGAAGGGTCCCAGCACAAAAGGACACCCATCCATGTTCTCCAGAGATGCTGCCTGACCTTCTGAGTTACTGCAGCACTTTGTCTTTTTTTTGCAAACCACCATCTGCAGTTCCTTGTTTGTGCCACTGTGATCTTACTAAACAATACAATGCGTGATTGAGGAACTTGCAATGTACTTTTCTCTCGCAGGACATATTTAAGCAGGCAACAGAAGACAGACTGACAAGTGCAAAAGAGTTGCCCTATTTTGAAGGTGACTTTTGGCCCAATGTGTTGGAGGAAAGTATCAAAGAGTTGGAGCAAGAGGAAGAGGAGCGTAAGAGAGAGGAAAATAACACTTCCAGTGAGAGCACTGATGTAAGTTGTGATATTCATTCATTATCAAAACCAGTGCACTGTGGACACCCATCAGTTGGTGCCCCAACAAAGGCTCTGGCCATGGAAAAATGGCGAGTGTGAAGTCGATTAAAGAAGGAAAAATGAAGCTTGAGAAAATAAATGATACCTCTTCCCATGTGCCCAAGTCTGGGAAATTACACTAGATCTGGTAGTTTGAGAGATTACCATCTGTTGAGCTGTTCTGGGGACTACAGTAATGCTGTTGAGAATTCCCATGGGGTCGAGTGCAAATTGTTACGGGCAACGAGTCTCCCTTTCTAGCATTGACTTTAAGTTTTGTTTTGTTAACCATTTGTTTCTGATCACAAAAAGTATCTCTTAAGTATTTCCAAATAGAGCTACTGAAATGTCTGAGCTTCCAGAATTTCTTCTCGCCTGATGTACTTGATACACCCGCTATCTACCCAAAGTTTGGTATTCGGGCAGAAGTGCCGTGGAACTTGGTGGGGTTTTTTATTGCGTTCCATCAAATGCCACAATAAACAACTGGCCTGTCTTAATATCCAATGCTCATTTGGAAATGAGTGGACTGTGTTCATGTTCACAGTCTGCAAGCTGACAGGACCAGCAATTAGCTACAGTACCTGTATTTTAACGATGGCATGCTGTTTGATTGTGAGATTAAACTGAATCTAAATTTGCTCATATACAGAGACACTAGTACCCCTGTAGTAGTGTCTGCAAAGAGAGTAACAGAAATATCACAAACTGGTTGTATGTGGTTACATTTGAGCAATGGTTCACATGAGTGACAATCAGAAATCATGTGTTGTCAATCTGTCCCTTCACCCAGGGAAATTATGTACCATTCTATCGCTGATCCAACGCATCTCACGGCCCTGAACATTTGAATACCCATTCCACATTTAAACCTAAATGGTTAAAATCAAAAAAGCTTAAAACACATGTTGAAATCATTGAGCCTCCTACGTTTCTCAACTAATTCTGATTTACCACAGTTAAACAAAAAGACGCCTTTCCGACAGGTCGGTGTCATATTTCGCATTATTAACGATTTTAGCTGCCCCTCTTTGAAAAGACTTGTCACTCAAAACTAAAATAAATCTCCCATCTTGGGCATTGCTGCAGAGATCGAAATCGAAGGATATACTGCTTCCCGAGCCGAAGGCATTTCTTTCTTAGCTTTGGGGGGGTTTGAGATACCACAACTAAAAGCATGCCGACTGTTTGACTGGGAAATCATTGCTTCATCATTGTCATGGAGATCTTGAACCAAGAGACTGCAGTGGCGGCACGGTGGCGCAACGGTAGAGTTGTTGCCTTGCAGTGCTAGAGACCCGGGTTTGATCCCGACTAGGGGTGCTGTCTGTACGGAGTTAGTACGTTCTCCCCGTGACCGCATGGGTTTTCTCCAAGATCTTCGGTTTTCTCCCACAGACTAACAGGTTAGTAGGTTAATTGGCTTGGTATAAGTGTGTGTAGGATAGCGTTAATGTGTGGGGATTGCTGGTCGGTGCGGACTCGGTGGGCCGAAGGTCCTGTTTGCGCACTGTATCTCTTAACGAAAAAAAACGCCCATTCTCAAGGGTAAATAAGTATGAAAAATAAAGGGGCTGTCCCACTGTACGAGCTAATTCAAGTTCTCCCGAGTTTCCCCTGATTCGAACTCGGAGAATTACGGTAATAGCCGCTCGTATGTACTCGGGGCTCTCGTGGACATTTTTCAACATGTTGAAAATCTTCACGAGCTTACCGCGTTTCCCGAGTACCTGCCATTAGCGTTACGAGCCGCTAAGTGACGTCCCGAGCTCCTACGTACATTCTACGTGCTTACCACGAGTTTTTTCTTTTGTTTTTATTTAACTCTGGAGAGCTCTTGAATTAGCTCGTACAGTGGGACAGCCCCTTAAGTGATGGTTATTTTGCATGTGAAATTCTATTCTGCAATTTACATTTTAAACCAACTGAACATCAGAACGCTGAAATGGAAGTTGCTTTGAGCAACCTAATCCTTGCTAGCACACATTGGTCCACTTAAGATGCAAAGATTAATTCCGGCTTTTAAAGTGTAAAACCACACTCATGGGTTTCTTAGGATTTCTAAGTCTGAATGTAATAAGATATGAAGCCTAGATAATGTTTTAAATTGTTATGTTCTTGTAAAAAGAACTACCATTGCACTTCCATAAAACATAACACTGGATGTGTCCTCTTTCTTGTATTCTTATTGAAAGTAAGTAACATTTATATTCATTTATTCAAAGCCTGACCAGCTATGATGATTCGCATTACCTTTTCTTGCATGAAAATGTCACAATACAAAGGTACTACTGCAGTACCTGTAGTATGCTCCCTCTTGCTGAACTCTGAGATCTGTTGGTGATTTTTTGGCATATGTTTCAGCTGTACTGTTTTAAACGGCAGCGTGTGTGAGGAGGTGATGGATATGCAAGACCCGTCTTATTGCCAGGTTTGCTTCACTTCTGCCCTGAATTCTTCCTGTCTGCTCCATTCGAGTGGAGAGCTGGGTTGAAGTGAATTTGCGTTTGATGTAACTTTTCAAAATTAAAATAAACATTGACATTTTGTAACTATCTATTTGCATCTTTCCAGGGGAAAAAGGGAGACAGCAAAAATGCAAAGAAAAAGAATAATAAGAAAACGAGCAAGAATAAGAGCAGCCTGAGCCGAGGTAACAAGAAGAAACCAGGAATGCCCAATGTGTGTAATGACCTCTCCCAGAAACTCTACGCCACCATGGAAAAGCACAAGGAGGTATGTTTCTGCTGTTCCTGTCGTCTTTTTGCGCGTAATTGCTGATTTTCTTTTTCATTAGTTCTGCATGTCTCCTTGTATCAAATAAAGAATATGCTGCCCCTCTGATTTCCTCCTCTTTCTGTGCCCATTAGATTTCTAAAGTATGTATCCACAAACCCTCCAAAGGTTAAGTGAGAAGACACCTGCATACCATGAACATTCATCGAAAACATTTTTTGATGGACAAACTATGCAGACAGAATTTACCACTGAGCTACTTTAGCTGCTTTGAACCAAAGCAATGGTGCTGGTGTTCCAGCTAGCCCCACTGTTTCCATATACAGTGCATTCAGAAAGTATTCAGACCCTTTCACTTTTTCCACATTTTGTTACGTTACAGCCTTATTCTAAAATGGATTAAATTCTTTTTTTTTTTATCATCAATCTACACACAATACCCCATAATAAAAAAGTGAAACCAGGTGTTTGGAAATTTTTGTCAAGTAATTAAAAATAAATAACTGAAATATCACATTTACATAAGTATTCAGACCCTTTGCTATGACACTCAAAATTGAGCTTAGGTGCATCCTGTTTCCATTGATTATCCTTGAGATGTTTCTACAACTTGATTGGAGTCCACCAGTGGTAAATTAAATTGATCATACATGATTTGGAAAGGCACACATCCATCTATATAAGGCCCCACAGTTGACAGTGCATGCCAGAGCAAAAACCAAGCCATGAAGACGAAGGAATTGTCCGTAGACCTCCGAGACAGGATTGTGTCGAGACACAGATCTGGGGAAGGGTATAAAACAATTTCTGCAGCATTGCAGGTCCCGAAGAGCACAGTGGCCTCCGTCATTCTTAACTGGAAGAACATTGGAACCACCAGGACTCTTAATAGAGCTGGCCGCCTGGACAAGATTGAACACTTTTGCCTGAATGCAAAGCGTCACGTCTGGAGGAAACCAGGCACCGCTCATCACCTGGCCAATTCCATACCTACGGTGAAGCATGGTGTTGGCAGCATCATGCTGTGGGGATGTATTTCAACGGCAGACACTGAGAGACTAGTCAGGATCGAGGGAAAGTACAGAGAGATCGTTGATGAAAACCTGCTCCAGAGCATTCAGAACCTCAGACTGGGGCAGAGGTTCGCCTTCCATCAGGACAACGACCCTAAGCACACAGCCAAGACAACGCAGGAGTGGCTTTGTGACAAGTCTGTGAATGTCCTTGAGTGGCTCAGCCAGAGCCCAGACTTGAATCTGATCGAACATCTGGAGGAACCTGAAAATAGCTGTACATCGACGCTCCCCATCCAACCTGACAGAGCTTGAGAGAATCTGCAGAGAAGAATGGGAGACTTTACTCAAATGCAGGTGTGCCAACCCTGTAGCGTCAAACCCTAGAAGACGAGGCTGTAATCGCTGCCACAGGTGCCTCAACAAAGTACCTCAACAAAGGGTCTGAATACTTATGTAAATGTGATATTTCAGTTATTTCTTTTTAATTACTTTGCAAAAATTTCTAAACACCTGTTTTCGCTTTTTTATTATGGGGTATTGTGTGTAGTTTGATGATAAAAAAAAAAGAAGAATTTTAATCCATTTTAGAATAAGGCTGCAACATAACAAAATGTGGAAAAAGTGAAGGGGTCTGAATATTTTCTGAATGCACTGTATAATGGCCAATGTTTACTTTTCTGTTGCTGTATGAGGGCATGTGTAGCAGTGATAGTCCCTGCATTAAAATAGATGCTCGGTTTTCATGCTGCAACAAGAAAGATCTTCCCCTGGTTTATCCCTTGAGGTTGAGAATGACTTGCTTCCACTTGAGCTCTGCAGTGGCTGATGAAGCCAATGTGGGACCTGCTGAGTCTACCGCAGGTAGGTGAGGAGATGCTTTGCTGAGAAGCTGAGTAGGTTGGGAGGTGAGCTCCTTCCACCATTTTCTTTGGGCTTCTGTGCTCCTGACAAATGGATTTGTGGCTCTTAATGCTCTGACATTTTAGGTCTGAAGTTCTCAGGACTCGGTTGAGATGTTGCATTTTATTTTAAGGTGGTTTTGAGAAAGTTGGTCATTTTCTCTTGTGATGGGCCTCAGAATAGACTGTCGTGAGGTTGGGCATATAAACAATGTTGGCCTGCTCATCAGGTAGCGAGGACTCAAATGGACATTGGTCCATTTATCCTGTTTGAGGATTTGGAAGGTTTTGCGGGGATAAGGTGGTGATATCTCTCTGGTGCTGTAAGTGGTGCACTACTCGGAAGCTTGGAGGGTGGGAAGGCCATGAGTTTAACCACAGTTTTAGGGTCACAATATTCAGATACTTTTCCTCTGTCAACAAAATTTATGATGGTCATTGAACATGATGCAGAATGTCATCGTCAGTGTCTGCCTCCACTGGGAGGAGGCTCCCGTACTAAGGGAAATGGAAATATTTTCCTGGGTCTTGTCCTGGATCTTTGTTGTTGGAGGGCGATGTTGTACAGCAGATGTGGTTGGCAGAGAGCCTTTCCCTCTGCAGATTTAACCATTAGGCCCATTCAAGGAGTTGAGCCATTGCCAATTTGAACTCCATTGGCAACCGATTGAGAGAAATACACTTACCCTCTGCACTTTTCAGACAAATTAATCTGTATGCATTGAATTGATTGTAAAACTTTCCACTGCACTCTTTGTTATAAATCTAATGTCTACTGCAATCTGTAAGGAAACTCTGAAAATAAATAAAAATAGACATTTGGTTGGACAAAAGGTTTAAATCTGTTAACTGCAAACAAAAAAAACAAACAAAAATTTAAATAGAATTAGGATGCAGTCTGGAAGTATTTAATTTGCACATGGGATGAACAACTGGAACTAGTTGAAGGTACACAAAAATGCTGGAGAAACTCAGCGGGTGCAGCAGCATCTATGGAGCGAAGGAAATAGGCAATGTTTCGGCCCGAAACGTTGCTTATTTCCTTCGCTCCATAGATGCTGCTGCACCTGCTGAGTTTCTCCAGCATTTTTGTGTACCTTCGATTTTCCAGCATCTGCAGTTCCTTCTTAAACAATTGGAACTAGTTGGTGTAATGCATTTCAAGCCATAATATAGTGCTAATTTGAGAATTATTTTGATAAGGCAGTAAGATGTCTGTTAGTTCCAGTAGTAGTGTCATCATCAACCAGTTAGGTACTTTGTACCTGTTACAAATTAAATAAACGTTCAGATTTTTATTTGGGTCTGATGATGATGTTTGGCTTGAATTCTAATTGTCTAATCGATCTTGTTCCGCAGGTGTTTTTTGTGATCCGCCTGATTGCGGGTCCCAACTCAAACTCATTGCCAACCATCCTAGATCCTGATCCTCTCATCGCCTGTGACCTGATGGATGGACGCGATGCCTTTCTCACACTGGCAAGGGACAAGCACATGGAGTTCTCATCGCTGAGACGAGCCAAGTGGTCAACTATGTGCATGCTGGTGGAGCTTCACAACCAGGGCCAGGATCGCTTTGTATACACATGCAATGAGTGCAAGCACCACGTGGAGACCAGATGGCACTGCACTGTTTGTGAGGTGCGGAATAATGTTAGTTTATTATTCCCATTTACTCTTTTTCAGTTTCATATTTGTATAGAATTATGTACTAACGCTCTTTTTATTCCTATATAAAAAATATCAATTGAAGCACAGTGATACAGCTGGTAGAGCTGCTGTCTCTCAGCACCAGGCACCCAGGTGCCATCCTGACCTTGGCTGCTGTGTGTGTAAAATGTACATGTTTTTGTATTGTATTCAAATTTATTGTATTCAAATGTATTGTCATTGTCTCAGTTAGAGACAACGAAATGAATTTCCCTTACAGGCAGTATCTGTGACCACGCGGGTTTCCTCTGGGTGCTCTGCTTTCCTCCCACATCCCAAAGACGTGCGGGTTTGTAACTTAATCGCCCTGAATAAAACTGATTGATTGATTGTAAAGTTGCCCCGAGAGTGTAGGGAGTGGATGAGAAAGTGGGCAACCATGGAACTAGTGTTAACGGGTGATCAATGGCCAGTATGGACTCGGTGGACCAAAGGGTCTGTTTCCGTCCTGCACCTTCAATCAAAATATATGTTTGGGATTATAAAACCAGGCCTTGTGGCTGCTCATTCCATTACTTAGATCAGAAATTAGATCGCATATGGAATATTTCACTAACAATTGCTCGTTCTTTTACCAATTTAAACTGTCTTGGTGTCAAAAGCTACTTGTTAGCTGTTCAGCCTTTCAAACCTCTTCCATTCTTTAAGCAATGGTTGATCTGTATCTTGGTTCCATTTATCCTTTTCTTGATCCACTTGATAATTTACCTTAATACCCCTTAATCAGACTTTTGACTATTTTAATTGCTCCTGTACTTTTCACCTTTTTAAGGCATGCAAATTCTGCCACCCTTTTTGTAATTGTTTACTTGTCGCAACCAGAAGGATTGCAAGTTCTCTGCAAACACCCACACCGATTATTCCTCAAGTATAATTAAATCACCATTAAACGTCCCAAATTCAAAGTAGCACAAACAAAATTTGCTCAGCCATAATCCAGTCCGATTGCTGTTTATGAGCAATTGAGAATAAATGATTTTGTACACCAGTTAAGATGCAGGAGTTGAACCATCTTGTTTTTCTTTGCCCTAGGATTATGACCTCTGTGTCAACTGCTTTAACACTAAAGGACATGAACACAAGATGGAGAAGCTTGGCCTTGGCCTGGATGATGAGAGCAACTCGCAAGGTTCAGAAGCTAGCACTGGAGATTCAAGGCGGCTGAGCATACAGCGTTGCATTCAGTCACTGGTCCACGCGTGTCAGTGCCGCAATGCCAACTGTTCTTTGCCTTCCTGCCAGAAGATGAAGAGGGTGGTGCAGCACACCAAGGGATGCAAACGCAAGACCAATGGCGGCTGTCCAATCTGCAAGCAGCTTATTGCGCTCTGTTGCTATCATGCCAAGCACTGCCAAGAGACCAAGTGCCCTGTGCCGTTCTGTCTCAACATCAAGCACAAGCTCCGTCAGCAGCAGCTCCAGCACCGTCTACAGCAAGCCCAGATGCTCCGCAGGAGGATGGCCACCATGCAGCGAGGCGGCGCCGGACAGCAAAGCTTGCCATCCCCGAGTGGCACTGCTCCCACTACACCAACAGGACAGCAGCCCACCACCCCACAGACTCCTCAACCCCAAACCCCAGCTCCACCACAGCCCCAGCCGCAGCCCCAACCCCAACCTACACCACCGTCTACCATGCCTTCCTACACCAGCATGGCTAGAAGTCAACCGCAGGCCCCTATACCTCAAGGCAAGCCGACTCAGGCAATATCTGCAACGCAGGCCACACCACCTGTACAGCCTCCACCACCAGCAGCTGCAGTGGAAATGGCCTTGCAGATTCAGAGAGCAGCTGATGCTCAGCGTTTGATGGCACAGCAGCAGCCTTTCCAACGGCCCGGCGTAATGAACCCCCACATTGCGCCCATGAATCAGATGGCTGGGATGAGCATGAACCCACAGCAGGTGCAGAGAGTCCCATCTCATGCTGATCAGGGAATGGGACCAGCGAGCATGCAGCAGGTACAGTGGGCCCAAGCTGGAATGGCCCAGAGTCAGCAGCATCCACAAGGAATGCAGAGACCAGTCATGCAGATGACCCAGCAAGCCCTGCAAATGAACATGCAACCCCAGCCGCCGCCACCCATGAGCCAAGTTACGTCAGGAGTGCCTCAGCCCAATCGAGGTGCCATTCCCCAGGGAGCCCTGCAGGACTTACTGCGGACTCTCAGGTCCCCAAGCTCCCAGATGCAGCAACAGCAAGTGCTTGCTATTCTCCGCTCCAACCCCCTGCTTATGGCTGCTTTCATCAAGCAAAGGGCAGCCAGGTATCAAGGAAGCCAGGGCCAGGCAGGCATGCAGGGGCAGCCAGGAATGCAGCCCCAGCCAGGGATGCAGGCTCAGCAGAGTCTTCAGGGACAACAAGTCATTCACGGCAACCCAGGCATGCAGAACATGAGCCCCATGCAGCCTGGAGTTCAACGGCCCAACATGCCTCAGCAGCAGCAGCAGCAACAGCAGCAGCAACAAAGCATAGGTGTGATCAATGCACAAGGACAGTCCATGAACATGAGCCATCCCAGTATGAACTCCCAATTCCGGGAGCTCTTGATGCGAAGACAGCTCTTGCAACAGCAGCAGAAGCAGCAACAGCAGCAACAACAGCAACAGCAGCAACAGCAGCAACAGCAATCGAGCCCTGGTATGGCTGCTGGAATGGCTAATCAGTTCCAACAACCTCAAGGTTCTGGTTATCCCATGCAACAGCAGCAGCAACAGAGGATACAGCATCATATGCCCATGCAGCAGGGAGCCATGGGCCAAGTGGGGCAACCCATGGGACAGATGAGCCAACTTCCGCAAGCAGGAATGGGGGCAGAGGGCACTTCAAGCCTCCACCAGGCCCTCCAGCAGCGAATTCTCCAGCAGCAGCAGCAGCAGCAGCAGATGGGTTCTCCAGTCCAGTCCAACTCCATGAGTCCGCAGCAGCACATGCTCCCTGGCCAGGCTCAGTCACCTCACCTCCAGGGCCAGCACCCATCCTCTCTTAGCAACCAGGTACGGTCGCCGCAGCCCGTTCCTTCACCGCGCCCGCAGTCCCAACCACCTCATTCCAGCCCGTCGCCCAGGATGCAACCTCAACCGTCTCCACATCATGTCTCGCCACAGACTAACTCCCCACATCCGGGAATGGTAGCTGCCCAGGCAAATCCAATGGATCAAGGACATTTTACAGCTCCGGACCAGAGTGCAATGCTTTCCCAACTTGCTAACCCTGGAATGGCAGGCTTACATGGTGCCGCCAGTGACCTTGGCTTGGGTTCTGACAACCCAGACTTAACAGGCACAAACATTAATCACAATACACTAGACATCTTGTAGCATTTTGGGAGCAAATTCTCATTTTTCGTCTTTACTTAGGGTTTTTGTACTGAAAAAAACAATTTTGAAATTTCTAGGGAGGACAATTGTCCCAGAATTCAACAAACTGCAATTTATTGAGGAAAAAAAAACTGAGGGATGATATTATACAAAGAATATATTTTTTGTTATAACTGGTCAACAGCCAGTCCTTTTTTTTGTTTTCCTATTCTGTTATTTCAATTGCAGATTGCCCATACCTACATTTTTTTTAAAAGGAGAGTTGAATTCATATTTTTATTTTCTAACTTCAAAGAATCTTGTAAGCATTGTCCATTAATGCAAAGCATTTCACAGCAAAAATACAGCCTGCGTTACTGTATACATTTGTTTATTTGACGACAGTGGATTACCATACCTCTTGTGTAGCCCCTTCTTCCCTTAATTTTTTTCATTTCTATACAAGGGTTTGAACAGAAATTTCAAAGTATTAATAATTTGTACAGGTAGAATGAGAGACTATTGCACAAACTGGCAGCTGCCAAATGTCCTGCAGATGTAGAATATTGTGGGGGTTTTCAGTTTAATGGTGACATTTTACTTTTTATTTTATTTTTTTTGGTGAGACTATCGAAGGATCCTTTAGAAAAAAAAACTGTGTGGCTGATTTTATTGAAAACATCCCTTGGTTTTTCCTCTTTCAGACTTCTGTGTAAAACTTGAAAATGGGCAAGCAGAAAAAGAGAGAAAACCTATCCAGAAACGTGTAAATCATGCAATTTATTGATAATTACTTATAAATATGAACTTTGGATCACTGTATAGACTGCTAAAATTGATTTCTTTCTTATTTACCATATTGTTGAATAAACTGTGTGCAACAGCGACACTGCCTGTTTTTAATGGATGCTCTCTGCATGTTATGGTGCTTCTCAGACGAATGTAAAACAAAATTGTATTTTCTTTTGGTGGTCTGGATTTGTAGATTATTCATCCCGTGGTCTTGTTGGTGGACAGCGAGCCCTAATCAGGTGATCTGCACATTCTTCTGGGCGATCTTAATAGGGCTGATGACAGAAGGCGGACATGTTGTAATAAAATCCTCCCCAAACGGTGTCCCTCCACTTATCACCAGGACTAGAATTTATTCCAACTATTCATTTTTAAGTCAACCTTCCCTAGTTTAAGGGGGAGGAAAAGGATCGAATTGCCAGTTTTGAGGAGAAAATCTGCTTTCAGAATCTGCATCAATACCGACTGGATAAACAAAGTTAAACGGGTTACAGCTATAATGTAAAGTATCCACTTAGCTCAGTCGAGTTGAGAATTTAAATCTAAAGTGATCCTCATTTACCTCGAGTCGAGTTGAGAATTTAAATCTAAAGTGATTAAATTATAATTGGGACGATGCAGTTTTAGTTGAAGCATTGTTGGAGGTGTTGCCTTTGGAGACGTTCTGCCAAAGCAATGTTAGAAGATGCCTGAGGAGAAGGGAGTTTACCTGTGCCCTGGTCATCCTTCAGCCATCTTCACTAAAATCCACGTGATTGTTAGCCTTCCAGCTCTTGTTCTCAGATCTGTTCCTGTACCACAGGGTGTTCTTAAAAATGAATCTATTGGTTGTGAAGAAAAGGGTGTCTGAACCTGTCCTCACTTCAAAATGTCCTCGGCACAATGTTCGGCCTTGTGTGTACTTTCTACCGACAGCAAAGTGCTGGAGGAACTCAGTGGGTCCGACAGCATCTGTGGAGGGAATGGACAGACTGATGAAGAAGAATTCCAACCCAAAAAGTAATCTGCCCATTCCTTCCACAGATTCTGCCTGACTGGCTACATTCCTCCAGCACTTTTTATTTTGCTCAAGATTTCAGCATTTATCGTTTCTTCATTCTCCCAAACGCTCCTGCTGTTAACCAGGGCACAGTTATCAATAATGCAGCAATGAACCTGGACGGAAAAGAATGTTTCTTCCTCCTCGTGTACAAAGAGGGAAAGATATCCTTCAGCTTGTTACCTCGATATTCCTGATGTTATCAACACCCTGGCCTGAAGATATAGTGAACAAATTGCAGAACCTGGATCTTTTGAAGTGTCAGATTTTTATTGTCCCAATTTTTCCACTGTTCATGCAAACATTCACTAGGCTATCATCCAGAAGAGTGGTCACACTACAAACGCAAAAGAATACGCCAGTAATGTAACAAGAGACTGCAGATGCTGGAATCCTAAGTAAAAAATAAAGTGCTGGAGGAAATCTGCTGGTCAGGCAGCATCTGTTTCAGAGATTGAGCTTCATCCTCACCTCCATTCATGTGAAGAAGGCTCCTGACCTCAAACATCACCTGCCTATTTCCCTCCACAGACACTGCCTGACCCATTGAGTTCCTCCAGCAGATTGGTGCTTACTCTGGTGATAACATTTTTCTATCCCATTGCAGCTGCCCCAAAAAGCGTCAAAACTTGTTAACTGCACATCATGTACTGCATAGAAAGCATTAAAGCATCTGCAGATATATAAAGCAAAGTATTATGGTGCTTGAATGTAGCCTTATGGCAAGATTGTCTGATAGATTGGCCATTCCCTGGGAAGGGATTCAGCCCCATCAAAACCAGCACTGTTGTGTGAGTGCATGTGTGTGCGTGCGCGCACACACACGCACGCACACACACACACACACACACACACACACACACACACGCGCGCAAGGCAACCTTCCAGATACAAAGACCTTTACAAATGTACAGTTGGAGAAGAATATGTTCTGGTTTATGTATTATATTTAACAATGTTATGAAAATGAACTGACTCTGTAATATGATTATCTTAAAATTTAACAATGGTTTACAAGCACAGTTTGTTCTTATGCTGTCCACCAAACAATGTTCTTCCCCAAGATTATGATCACTTCTCATTTAGTTTGTACAGAGAGCATTGATCCCTTGCTAAGTTGTGTACGTCCTTGGAACTTTTCATGATAAAAAATAAGGAATCGTTTTATTATTGCACCAAGACTTTGGGGATAAACTTGAGATGCACAACAACAAACAAAAACTGCAGCTCTAAGGAAAATGGGACTCTATTTGGTTCTGCACTGGTATAAAAGGTCAAATGCGTTTTGCTTTCAAACCTCGAGCTCAGTAGCGTTATTAAGGTGATATGCTGATGCTCCAATCACTGCTTCTCTCTTGACTATCTGGATCCAATAATGCTGCAAGATCTTATGTTATTTCACAATGTTCCAAAACTTTGTGACCATAACTTTGGTCATGTTTTTTTTACCACTAGTTTAAAACTTGATAAAACTAGATTGGAGATTCTAATACAAAATCTTTAATATTTTGGTAGAGTTTGCAGCCTCACACGCCAGAGACCGGGATTTAATCTAGACCTCGGGTGCTGTCTGTGTGGAGTTTGCACATTCACTCTAAAACCTCATCTATGATCTCCGGTTTCCTCCAAAGACATGCGGGTTTGTGTGTTAACTGGCTCCTGTAAATTGTATGGGGGGGGGGGGGGGGCGGATGAGAGAGTGCGATGATAGAACCACTGTGAATGGGGGATTGATCTTGGACTCGGTGGGCCAAAGGGCCTGTTTCCATGCCGTGCTTCTTGACTCTAAACACATTTTGTCATGGTCCCAACAAAAAAACTTCGGGAGCGAATTGTACTTTTCAGATTAACACATGGCAATCGACTCAAAAATATTTGACGAAAGTTTTAGGAGTTCTGGGGCTGGTTCAGGAAAGTATTTCTAATTATTTAGCTGATGCTTAGATTGGTGAAGGAAGCAACCTAATGTCTATGTACATGTTACAGCAATTCATCTGAATTTTCTCTGTGAGGGCTGTGAATTTCAGCCCATGGACTATAATTGAAGTGTCAAAGATGGTCAGCTTGTTTGCTGAAATATTCGGTTTCATTCTCTCCATTACCACACACACATTTTCTGAGGTTCAGAATGGCTTGTGGAAATATACATATGATGCTTTAATTTTCTATTGGTTTTGAGATCAATGGTTTTATTTCATCAAGAAGAATCTCAGCCTTTTCTGCACTAAAGGTCTTGCAATGAAATTAGATTGCAGCTGAGTTGTTCCTTTGTGTAAAGGCTGTTAGAAATAAATATGTGCTTCTCAGATGCTGAGCCACTTGTGTCATGCGATGGGTTGGTCTCCCAGTACCAGAGACCTGGGTTTGATCCTGACTTTGTGTGCTGCCTGTGAGGAGTTTGCACGTTCTCCCTGTGACCATGTAGGTTTCCGGTTTCCTCCCACATCTCAAAGACGTGCGGGTTTGTAGGTTAATTGGCTGCTGTAAATTGTCCCCAGTGTGTAGAATAACATGGAACTAGTGTAAATGGGTGATCGATGTGGATATGGTGGGCCAAAGCACCAGTTTACCAGAGCGAGGAGGTCATAGATAGGAGTTACAGGGAGGTGGTCACTCCAAGACCACGGGAGACAGAAAACTGGGTCACAGTTAGGAAGGGCAACGGGCAGAGGCAGGGACTGGTGAGTACCCCGGTGGCTGTACACCTTGAAAATAAGTACTCCTGTTTGAGTAAGGGTGGGGGAGACAGCCTACCTGGGGGCAGCGACAGCGGCCGGGCCTCTGGCATAAAGACCGGTCCTGTTGCTCAGAAGGGTAAGGAAAAGAAGAGGAGGGCAATTGTAATAGGGACTCTATAGTCGGGGGGTCGGATAGGCGATTCGGTGGACGCAGACAAGAGACCCGGATGGTAGTTTGCCTCCCTGGTGCCAGGGTCAGGGATGTGTCTGAATGGGTCCAAGAAATCCTGAAATGGGAGGGAGAGGAGCCTGAAGTTGTGGTACATATAGGTACCAACGACATAGGTAAAAAAAGAGAAGAGGTCCTGAAAGAAGAATTTAGGGAGTTAGGTAGAGAGTTAAGGAGAAGGACTGCAAAGGTAACAATCTCAGGATTACTGCCTGTGCCACGCGACAGTGAGAGTAGGAATGGAGTGAGGTGGAGGATAAATGAGTGGATGAGGGACTGGTGCAGTGGTTATGGATTCAAGTTTCTGGATCATTGGGACCTCTTTTGGGGATGGTGCGACCTGTACAGAAAGGACGGGTTACACTTGAACTCGAGGGGGACCAATATCCTGGCGGGGAGATTTGCAAAGGCTACTGGGGAGACTAAACTAGTATGGTTGGGGGGAGGGACTCAAATTGGGAAAGCTAGCAGTCGGTGTGTGAGGCAGGAGGCAGAGAATGGTAGCACTCTGACCCAAAATGTAGGGGAGAAAGAAGAAAAAGACAATAAACAGAGAATAAGAGGGTGGGTTTCTTAAATGTGTATATTTTAATGCTAGGAGCATTGTAAGAAAGGTGGATGAACTTAGAGCCTGGATTGACACCTGGAAGTATGATGTTGTGGCGATCAGTGAAACATGGTTGCAGGAGGGCTGTGATTGGAAACTAAATATTCCAGGATTTCGTTGCTTCAGGTGTGATAGAATTGGAGGGGCAAGAGGTGGAGGTGTTGCATTGCTTATCAGGGAAGATATTACAGCAGTGCTTTGGCAGGATAGATTAGAGGGCTCGTCTAGGGAGGCTATTTGGGTGGAACTGAGAAATGGGAAAGGGGTAGCAACACTTATAGGGGTGTATTATAGACCGCCAAATGGGGAGCGAGAATTGGAAGAGCAAATATGTAAGGAGATTGCAGATATTAGTAGTAAGCACAAGGTAGTGATTGTGGGAGATTTCAATTTTCCACACATAGACTGGGAAACACATTCTGTAAATGGGCTGGATGGGTTGGAGTTTGTAAAATGTGTGCAGGATAGTTTTTTGCAGCAATACATAGAAGTACCTACTAGAGAAGGGGCGGTGCTGGACCTCCTGTTAGGAAATGAGACGGGTCAGGTGGCAGAGGTATGCGTTGGGGGACAGTTCGGGACCAGTGATCACAATACCATTAGTTTCAATATAATTATGGAGAGGGTCAGAACTGGACCTAGGGTTGAGATTTTTGATTGGAGAAAGGCTAACTTTGAGGAGATGCGAAAGGATTTAAAAGGAGTAAATTGGGACATTTTGTTTTATGGGAAAGATGTGGAAGAGAAATGGAGTACATTTAAAGGTGAAATTTTAAGAGTACAGAATCTTTATGTCCCTGTTCGGTTGAAAGGAAATAGTAAAAATCGTAAAGAGCCATGGTTTTCAAGGGAAATTGGACACTTGGTTCGGATAAAGAGGGAGATCTACAATAATTATAGGCAGCATGGAGTAAATGAGGTGCTTGAGGAGTATAAATAATGTAAAAAGAATCTTAAGAAAGAAATTAGAAAAGCTAAAAGAAGATATGAGGTTGCTTTGGCAAGTAAGGTGAAAGTAAACCCAAAGGGTTTCTACAGCTATATTAATAGCAAAGGGATAACGAGGGATAAAATTGGTCCGTTAGAGAGTCAGAGTGGACAGCTATCTGCAGAGCCAAAAGAGATGGGGGAGATATTGAACAATTTCTATTCTTCGGTATTCACCAAGGAGAAGGATATTGGATTATGTGAGGTAAGGGAAACAAGTAGAGTAGCTATGGAAACTATGAGATTCAAAGAAGAGGAAGTACTGACACTTTTGAGAAATATAAAAGTGGATAAGTCTCCAGGTCCGGACAGGATATTCCCTAGGACATTGAGGGAAGTTAGTGTAGAAATAGCAGGGGCTATGACAGAAATATTTCAAATGTCATTAGAAACGGGAATAGTGTCGGAGGATTGGCGTACTGCGCATGTTGTTCCATTGTTTAAAAGGGGTCTGAGAGTAAACCTAGCAATTATAGACCTGTTAGTTTGACGTCAGTGGTGGGAAAATTAATGGAAAGGATACTTAGAGGTAATATATATAAGCATCTGGATAAACAGGGTTTGATTAGGAACAGTCAACATGGATTTGTGCCTGGAAGGTCATGTTTGACTAATCTTCTTGAATTTTTTGAAGAGGTTACTCGGGAAATTGATGAGGGTAAAGCAGTGGATGTTGTATATATGGACTTCAGTAAGGCCTTTGACAAGGTTCCTCATGGAAGGTTGGTTAAGAAGGTTCAATGGTTGGGTATTAATGGTGGAGTAGCAAGATGGATTCAACAGTGGCTGAATGGGAGATGCCAGAGAGTAATGGTGGATGGTTGTTTGTCAGGTTGGAGGCCAGTGACTAGTGGCATGCCACAGGGATCTGTGTTGGGTCCACTGTTGTTTGTCATGTACATCAATGATCTGGATGATGGTGTGGTAAATTGGATTAGTAAGTATGCAGATGATACTAAGATAGGTGGGGTTGTGGATAATGAAGTAGATTTTCAAAGTCTACAGAGAGATTTATGCCAGTTGGAAGAGTGGACTGAAAGATGGCAGATGGAGTTTAATGCTGATAAGTGTGAGGTGCTACATCTTGGCAGGACAAATCAAAATAGGACGTACATGGTAAATGGTAGGGAATTGAAGAATGCAGGTGAACAGAGGGATCTGGGAATAACTGTGCACAGTTCCCTGAAAGTGGAATCTCATGTAGATAGGGTGGTAAAGAAAGCTTTTGGTGTGCTGGCCTTTATAAAGCAGAGCATTGAGTATAGAAGTTGGGATGTAATGTTAAAATTGTACAAGGCATTGGAGAGGCCAATTCTGGAGTATGGGGTACAATTTTGGTCGCCTAATTATAGGAAGGATGTCAACAAAATAGAGAGAGTACAGAGGAGATTTACTAGAATGTTGCCTGGGTTTCAGCAACTAAGTTACAGAGAAAGGCTGAACAAGTTAGGGCTTTATTCTTTGGAGCGCAGAAGGTTAAGGGGGGACTTGATAGAGGTCTTTAAAATGATGAGAGGGATAGACAGAGTTGACGTGGATAAGCTTTTCCCACTGAGAGTAGGGAAGATTCAAACAAGGGGACATGACTTGAGAATTAAGGGACAGAAGTTTAGGGGTAACATGAGGGGGAACTTCTTTACTCAGAGAGTGGTGGCTGTGTGGAATGAGCTTCCAGTGAAGGTGGTGGAGGCAGGTTCGTTTTTATCATTTAAAAATAAATTGGTTAGTTATATGGACGGGAAAGGAATGGAGGGTTATGGTCTGAGCGCAGGTATATGGGACTAGGGGAGAATACGTGTTCGGCACGGACTAGAAGGGTCGAGATGGCCTGTTTCCGTGCTGTAATTGTTATATGGTTATTATATGGTTTACAGACTATCTCTCAGATAAACTAAATGAAACTAAACTGCATAGAAAGTAGAAATGAAACTGGCTATTTGGACAGATTTTTTAAATCAGGGTTCCCGCACTTCGTTCAAATGTCGCTACATCTCTAAATGCGCCCCAGAGTCTGTTGACAGATTAAAGCCAGCAACAGTAGTCTCTACTCTGCTGCCTGCATCACTGCTGTGCCTGCACTCTGCTAGTGACCTCCTCTGAAGGAGCATTGCAGACTTCCACAGAGTTCCTAGCTCTCGGGCTGGGAAGACCACTTGCTGTGGGCCTGCATTGTGTTAAACATGGGATACAATGCATGGAAAGGGACAGATGGTAAGTAGAACCTGATTCAATTCAAAATCAAAAACTGCAGTCATCGGAGTCTTTGTCCTGAAATGTGTACTCGACTCTTTCCAGAAATGGTGGTAGCCTCCCAGAATTTTCTGTTCCTGTTTTATCCCGCTGCACTGTGAGTAAGTGACATTTTAGCGTTTGATTTATTAACACATAGGGTCATATAGTGTGGAAACATGCTCTTCGGCCCAACACCAACCAACATGTCCCATCTACACTAGTCCCATTTACCTGTGTTTCGTCCCATACTTCTTGGTAGAAACCCCATTCAATGCAATTCCAACAAAGATGCGTCTGGCTGTCAATTTTCTTGCAAACACCGCCAAGCAACACTGGTAGAGGCATTGAGGTTGTCCCTCCAGGTGAGTTACACCGGCCTGGCACTACCTGGGCTTATGCCAGAAGGAACATAAGTGAACCCTGGACCATGCCCCATGCTTGTGTTATCTTTCACTTAAGATCTTGGTCTTCTATCCTTCAATAATCTTTCCTTCAATTCACTAACAAGTGACATGATGCCTACGTTGATGACAAACTCCAACAGTGCCATGCACAACCTCGCATTCCTTAATGCTCTTAAAATTTCTCCTCTGTTTTGACATTTATTCTTGGGGTAGATGTGTCTTGTTCAAGATTCCATCCGCTATTGTAAAGTGTATTTCTGTTACCTTGAGTTCACCATCTGGACTGGCACTGCACATATACACATACATACACACACACACACACACACATATACACATATACATATACACATACATACACACACACATATACACATACATACATACATACACACACACAAATACATATACACATACATACACACACAAACACATACATACACATATACACACACACATATGTACCCACATATATACATATACAAACTGAACCCTTATTGCACCGCGGGCGGATGTAAAATTTGCAGCTGGAAGAGAAATCCTGCCCAATATTTATCTCTCTGCAAAAGGCAACGTGCTGGAGTAACTCAGCGGGTTAGCCATCATCTCTGAAATGTAGATAAGTGACCTTTTGGGTCAAGTCCCTTCTTTCTCCAGGGAAGCTGCCTCGCCTGCTGAGATACTCCAGCTCTCTGTCTTAATTGTAAACCAGCATTTGCAGTTTTTTGTGATACATCTATCAGTCAGGATTCCGTGCTCCTTTCCTTTATGAGCCGTACCCTGCAGGTGCTCTCCTTAATGAAGACATTATCTGGTCATTTACTGTTGCCCTTTATGACTTCTTGTAGACGTTGTGCCTCGGTAGATGTTGTGTTGCTTGCATTACAACAGCGACTACTTCAAAAGTGATTCACCACTTCAAAGTTCTGAAAAAGACATAAAAGGTGTTATAAAACTGCATGGTTGACAAAAAATGCTGGACAAACTCAGCGGGTGCGGCAGCATCTATGGAGAGAAGGAATACGTGATGTTTCGGGTTGTGACCCTTCAGACTGATATGCGTGTACATTTTGTTTCAGAGGGGAATAAATGAGCCATGGTATGGCATATCCAGGCCATAATTTCAAAGTTTGCACCTAACTGGAAATATGAATTGTGATCAAGAAAAAATATATTGCACCAAAGAGGCACGGGCTAGTGAAATGGGCAAGCAGACTTTTTTTTCCTAGACGGGTATGAGGTTATGCGTTTGGTAAGAAAATGAGTATGTAAAAGCTGTGAAATGGAGGTCAGATGTAGGTAACGCCCATCAGATCAGGTAGTGCAAATAGAAAGAAAAACAGTTCATGTTATATATCAGTACTCCACAGTAGAGCTGTCCAGTCCTGATGCAGAAAAAGCAAGCCACTGACATTGTTGAATTCGATATTAGCCAGTTAATGTGGATTAACGATTAGCGTAATGGAATTCACTTAGAGATGGGTGTAAATAATCCTGAAGTACTTGGGAAGAACATCGTCCAGCACAGAAACTGGCCTTTCAGCCACATTGTGCCAAACATGATGCCAATACCAACTCTCATCTGACTGGACATAATCCATATCCCTCCTGTCCTGCATATCCAGGTACCTATCCAAAGTATCTTAAAAGCCACTATCATATCTGTCTCCGCTGCTGCCTTCTAGATACTGAGCAACACGTATGTGTGTGTGTGTAAAAAAAAATAAAAAAATTGCCCCACACATACTTAAAGTTTGTCCCTCTCACCTTTAAAGCTGTGCCCTTTGTCTTTGACATTTCCACATTGGGGGGAAAAAGGTTATATCTACCTACCCTGGGCTTGATGGTGGTGCAGTGGTAGAGTTGCTGCCTCACAGCCCCAGAGACCCTGGTTCAATCCTGACTACGGGTGCTGTCTTTACGGAGTTTGTATTTTCTCCCCGTCACCTCGTAGGTTTTCTCCAGGTGCTTCACTTCCCTCACAATTCCAAGGACTTGCAGATTTATAAGTTAATTAGCTTCTATAAATTGTCCCTAGTGTGTCGGACATAGAACTGGTGTACAGGTGATCATTGGTCAGTGTGGATTTGGCGGGCTGAAGGACCTGAATTAACGCTGTATCTCTAAACTAAACTAACATAATATGACATACTTCTATCACCTCAACCTCCAGTGTTGAGGGACAGAGAGTTGTGAGTCTGTGGAATTCTCTGCCTCAGACAGAGGGCGGTGGAGGCAGGTTCTCTGGATGCTTTCAAGAGAGAGCTAGATAGGGCTCATAAAGACAGCAGAGTCAGGGGATATGGGGAGAAGGCAGGAACGGGGTATTGATTGGGGATGATCGGTGGTGGAATGGCGGTGCTGGCTCGAAGGGCCGAATGGCCTACTCCTGCACCTATTGTCGATTGTCTATTGTTCCAGCGAAAACAAGCCAAGTCCGTCCAACCTCTCCCTGTAGCTAATATCCTCTAATCCAGGCATCATTCTGGTAACTCTGCACCCTCTCCAAAGCTTCCACTTCCTTCCTGCATACAGGGTGACCAGAACTGTATGGGAGGGAGAGGTTCTTGCTCATTCAGGCCTGAAAACTCAGCAACTAGTGGCTGGCAAGAGGCAGGAAGCATCAATCCCCAGCTGGGCCGAGGGAGAAGGGCATTCGAGGCTCTGATATTAATTGGATGTCTTGGCTGTAGGGGAATCTAATTAAACCTGCTGTTCCTAGAGACACCTGCTCCATGAATGCCTGATCCTGGCAGTTGTTCCCAGTGCAAACTCCTGCACTTTGACAATGTGCGAGGAATTCAACAGAAGTAACTAAGATAAAACGCACATCAGAATAGATTTTAATGAACAAATTTCAATGTTAGTCCTCAAATCTGTCTCTCAGCCACTGCATTTTCAGCCACGTTGTTTAAAGGGCAAGATAGACACAAACTGCTGGAGTAACTCAGCGGGACAGACACAATCTCTGGAGAGAAGAAATGGGTGATGTTTAGGGTTGAGACCCTTCTTCAGGCAGTCGGGGTAAAGGGAAACAGATATTGAACAAATGATGAAAGATATGCAAAGGAATAAGTTACGATGATAAAGGAAACGGGACATTCTTAGCTGTTTGCCAGGTGAGAACGAGAAGCTGGTGCGACTTGGATGGGGAGAAGGATGGAGAGAGGGAATGCAGGGGTTACTTGAAGTTAGAGATCAATATTCATACCACTGGGCTGTAAGCTGCACAAACAAAATAAGAGATGCTGTTCCTCCAATTTGTGTTTAGTGTCACTCTGACAATGGAGGAGGCCTCGGACAGAAAGGTCAGTGTGGGAATGGGAATTAAAGTCAGTGTGGGAAGGGGAATTAAAGTGTTTGGCAACCGGGAGATCAGGCAGACTGAGCGAAGGTGTTCAGCGAAACGATCGGCCAGTCTACGTTTGGTTTTGGTGGTGTAAATGGGATATGGACCTCTCTGGGGCTGGGCCCTGCCTAGCTGTTGGTTTCCATAAAGTAGCGACACACGTAGAGAGAAGGGTAAAGAAGGGATATGGTATAAAATGATGAGAGGAAAACATCAGGCAGAGGGTGATAATTCTCTTCCCAGGATGGAAATGTCAGACACTAGAGGGCATAGTTTTAAGGTCAGAGGGGGAAAGGTCTTCGGAGAGAATGGTGGGTTCGTGGAACGTGCTATCAGGGATGATGATAGTGGCAGATACAACTGATGTTTAAGAGGCTTTTAGAGTGTGCATCAATATTGAGGGACTGAAGCGATGTGGATCATGTACAGAGAGAAGGGATAGGATTAATTTGGCACCATGTTCAGCACAAACATTGGGGCCAAAGGGTCTCTTCCTCTGCTGCTCTGTTCTATATGTATCTGTGTTCATTGTAAGAGCACCCCAACAATAATATCAATAAGGAAAGGGGATCTTAGTGCTATGACTTGGGAATAGGTGCCGGGCAAATGAATGTTGAAACAAGGAACTGCAGATGCTGGCTTACAAAAAAAAAAGATACAGAGTGCTGGAGTAACTACGCCAGGCAGGTAGCATAACTGGAAACCATCCCTCTCTCCCCCTCCTCCCCGACCATAGGCATCCTACTAATTCCATTGCTCGCATCCCTGTGTCATCTCTAGAGGGAAATTGATCTGCCAACAATCACAACACACAAGGTGCAAGAAAACTTGAAATTAAAATTAAATTGAAAGTAAAAGAAAAAGACAAGCGAGTGTTGGGTGGCTGCCATGTGCACAGCGCCTAAAGGGGAACGAACGAACGAACAAACAAACGACTTATGGGCTACAGTTAGGGTTGCCAACTGTCCCGTATTAGCTGGGACATCCTGTATTTTGGGCTAAATTCGTTTGTCCCTATGGGACCGCCCTTGACCCATATTTGACTGCTGCGACTCGGGTCGATGGGACTGTTCGGTCGGAGCGCCGCGTCACCTGTCCCGACGTAGTGCAGCCCATGGAGTGCAGCAGCAGCACCTCGCCCGTGGCCCCGTTGGTCGGCAGCCCAGCCAGTTGTCGGACCTTCGCTTACTGCCGACACCGCCACCACCCCTCCTTCGCATGGCCGATCATTGGTTCATGAGTTGGATGGGGCGCCGGACCAAAACTCCTCAGCTGGCCCGCCGGCTGGGCTTTGTGTGCAGTCCAGTACCCGGGCCAACTCATCATTCACCCAGCCACGGCCGAGTCGGTCAACGAATTGCCGTCGGGAATTTGTCCCATATTTTGACCTTTTGTCCCTTATTTGGGAGTGCGAAAATTTGTCAACCCGAGCTACATTCATCCTTGTCATCTATTGCAGGCCCTGATTTGTTTTGGCCTTTTCCTACCTCCAGTTTCCCCCTCTTTCCCACTTTCGATCTGAAGCAGGGTCCCGACCCGAAACGTCACCCATCCTTTTTCTTCAGAGATGCTGCCTGACCCGCTGAGTTACTCCAGCATGTTATGTCTATCCATGACCTTTCATAATGCTACACTTGTCGCTTTACCCCCACCCCCCCTTGACTCCATCCTAGCAGTCTTTCCAGGTGCGGCAGAGGTTCACCTGCGCCTCCTCCAACCTCATCTATTGCATCCACTGCTCTACATCGGTAAGACCAAGCGTAGGCTTGGCGATCGCTTCGCCCAACACCTCCGCTCGGTTCGCACTAACCAACCTGATCTCCCGGTGGCCCAGCACTTCAACTCCCCCTCCCATTCCGAATCCAACCTTTCTGTCCTGGGTCTCCTCTATGGCCAGAGTGAGGACCACCGGAAATTGGAGGAGCAGCACCTCATATTCCGCTTGGGCAGTCTGCACCCCAGCGGTATGAACATTGACCTCTAATTTCAGGTAGTCCCTGCTTTCTCCCTCTTTCCCCTCCCCTTCCCAGCTCTCCCACAGCCCACTGCCTCCGCCTCTTCTTTTCTCCCCCCCCCCCCCCCCCCACATCAGTCTGAAGAAGGGTCTCGAACCGAAACCTCACCTATCCCTTCGCTCCATAGATGCTGTTTGTGGCATTGGCTCCATAGATGCTGCCTCACCCGCTGAGTTTCTCCAGCATTTTTATCTACTTTCAAATTAACCCTGTTTTTCTTCCCACTGACATTTTGCACCCATATCGCATGAGTAGTTGTGGTTAGTTTGAAAGATATCTTTAAAGATTGGAAATTTAATGCTTTACGTAATATATTTTAACGAATGGGAACGCTAGAACTCGATAAAATAATTTAATAGGTGAAATCGGCTTGGGGCCGAAAATGAACAGGTTCCACCGAGATTTGAACTCGGATCGCTGGATTCAGAGTCCAGAGTGCTAACCATTACACCATGGAACCATACGTTAGATTCAGCGCCGCTCTGCTGAAGACTGTACAAGTCGAATGAGCCGTAATTTCCGCCGCCAGCCACTCGGAAGCTCGTTGTTCCGCTGTTGAGACGCTTGGGAACCGAGGGGAACCGGGCTGGCATTGCATTGCATTGCATTGCGATTGCATTGCGATTGCATTGCCGAGCGAGCTGGCTGGCTGTGGCCGGGGACCGGGTTCCCTGTAGCCGAGGCTCAGCGCTCTGCTGCCGGCCCAGGGAACCCAGAGTAACAATTTAATGTAGCGAGTGCAGAGCGATCAGGTTACAGGGGGGACGCGGGTCCCGCTGAGCTGCTGGTTACAGCTACAGGGTCGTGTGTGGGGAGGGGGAGAGGGGTCCAGAGAGGGTGGGATGCGGTATTTACAGAGGGTGAATATACAGGACCCCCCTCCTTGGCTGAACAGAACTGGGAACCGGGGGGGGGGGGGGGGGGGTTTGTTGTGGTGGGAAGCAAAGATACTAGAGGATATAAAGATCCTCTAGTATCTTTGGTGGGAAGGGTGAATCTACAAGGGGTTAGTGTGTGGAGGGAAGGGAAGGGAGGGGTGAATCAACAGGCTGGTTGGTGTACGAGGGGTAAATCTACGGAGAGTAGAGTGACTGGATTAATCTAGTCACTCTAGAGGTTGTAGAGAAAGGAGAGGGTTGAATGAGTCTATAGGGGGTAGTGTGTGGAGGGAGGGGAGATTCTACAAGGGGAGAGGGGTGAATCAACAGAGGGGAGGGGGGTTTCCGAAGCCGCCTGCCTCATGTTACGGTGTGTTGCCTCTCTGAAGCAAAGATCTTAGAGCAGCTCTAAGATCTTTGCTCTGAAGGGTAGTCGGCTCTGGAGGAACCCGTGGCCATTTTTTGTTTGCAACTCGGAATAAGCAGGATGTGTGTGTGTGTGTGTTTCCTGCCGGGTCGGTCACTAAATATCAAAGATACTAGAGGAGCTCCGCTAGTATCTTTGCTCAATATTACGCCCTGCGTTAGAAACTGTATCTGCTGTAACGCTGCCTTGCTCACTACTGTATCCACTTTTGTTTCATGGAAGCACGATGATCATCACTACAGTTCCCAGTCCTCCTTAATGTCCATCCGCATCCTCCGGAGATGTTGCCTGACCCGTCGAGCCCCTCCAGCACTTTGTATTTTGCTCAAGATCGCAGCATATGTAGTTCCTCCAGTGTCTCCAGTTCCCGGTTCATTGCAGCCAAGGTACAGAAGAGACAGAAACAGAGTCTGGAGAGGTTCCTTCCTACACCCGTGTCTGCCCTTCGAGCCTGCACTGCCAGTCAGTAAACAGAATTCCTAGAAAAGCAAACTCAACGTGGCTCTATGAAAGCGAAATCCTGTATGGCAATGCCACAAACAGGGCGAGTAAAGGTGAGATGTGTATTTGGATTACCGCATTGTATTCAATCAGGTGTCACCTCCGTACAAGGTAAGAGATGACAATATTGGGGGGTTTATATTGCATTGACTGGAGCAGTGGCTAACTAAGAGGGGGGGGGGGGAATAGTTGATGCAGGTACAATAACAATTTTTTTAAGTGATTTAGAACGTTTTAGAGTGATATAGGCCAAACACGGGATTAGTTTATCAGGAGGCATTTTGGTTGGGTCCAAGAGACGGTTCCTGTGCTGTGTGTCTATAAAGAATGGGCTAAAATTGATAATTTTTTGATCGGCATTAAGGAACGAGTGGATTTCCATAGGAAGGAATGCTGGGACATCAACTCCATAGTACTGATTTGAATGGAGACTCTAGTGATCAAAATTAGTGGTACAAAGTCAAGTGGTTAGAAGTGAGGCGGGCACAAAGGGCCTGGAGGGCAAGAAGATGACAGATAGCATCTGTACAATGTGGGACCGAACAACATGTGTTTTCCACTTTGGAAAGAATTGAATAATCCAAAGTATGTATTAAATAGTGTTAGGAGGGAGAGATAGATCAGCCATGATTGAATGGCAGAGGAGACTTGATGGGTCGAATGGCCTAATTCTGCTCCTATCATTTGTGAACTTATGATGTGAACTTTGGAAAATCAAAAACACTCATCAACTCTCTCATCTTCATTTTTAAGGGAGTTCATCAGGACCCAGAGACTAGTCAGCCCAACACTTCAACGTGCTCTGTACCAGATCTCGTGATTATAATCTTCCCAATTTACAGGCGTTTCCAAGTTGTGTATTGCCTATTGTGAAAAGTCAATTTAAAATACCCATATCATTCATCTGCCGTGACCTTTGTTTTTCCATGAATTCCCCAGACCCAGTCTCTGTTGACTCACATTGCAACATCTTTTTACAGTCATCTTTTCCTTTAAGTTTGGTACCTCTATTGCTAACTGCTTTAGCTAATTATGAATGGAGCCCCCCCCCCCTCCCCATTTCCTTTCTCGTTGGTATGTATCTATTTTCTGAAATCTTGATCAATTGATCCCTTGAACTTTCAAGCTGTAATAGTTGCCCCTATTTATTTATACAACACAAATCCTGAACTTATTGGGGTTTTTTTTCTTCTTTCAAGATGAATGTTATGATTGCTTCACTGCAAACTCACTTGTGAATCCTATCAGTTCCAGACCTGCTACTCCTGTGTGAAGATGTTGACACACTAGTCCCCAGGTTCAGTATTGTCACACTGTAAAATTAAGTGGTCTCCTGCTAAACATTGTAAAATTCCACATGTAACAAAATTTTAATTGTTTTTCAAATCAGAAATGTTCAATTGGTAATACAGGCCATCAAAAACGTATATTTATTTAGCATCTTTCAAAACATTCTGTAGCCAGTACTCTCACCCTGCTTCACTGTGGAGGGCCCAGCAACAGATTTACACACACAAGGTCCAACAAAGACCGGGGCAGATTATCAATGTACTGAGCAGTATGATGCTCTGGACAGGACACCCTAGTACACAACAACTCTTTGCCAATTAAAACAGAAAATGCTGGAAACAGTTGACTTTCTCCTTCCTAAATGCTATTTGATGTGTTAACATTTCACGGACACTTTGTCAGATGAATGATTTTGTACCTGAACCCTCAATTGTTTCTTGATCTATTGTGCTGCCTGGCCTTAGCTTTCCAGCATCTATTTTTTTGTTAATGTTCATATCTGTAACACACTTTCTCCCCCCTTTGAGACTTCTACAGCATCTCCTTTTCCAAGGTTTTGGACTCACACCAACCGGAACTTACAAGTGGTCAGAAACAAAATGCTAGCGGGATTGCTTGGGCTTTAGGCAGCTCTTTCTTCTGCAGAGAACTCTGCACCTCCAGCCTTGTATTACCTCCCTGCATCCGTCACGTCTCCAAGTGGGGTTTGTGCCAACCCTGGCTGCCCACTAACTCCCAAGGCATCCAAAGGACTTTTCCCCCCAAACACAGCACCGGAGGACAACAACTGAACAACCGCGGGCCAACACCTCATTGCGCAGGAGGAAGAAAATAACATTATTGTGAAATATTCTGCTAAACTTAATTTATTAAATAAAATACATTTAGGTAAAGAGCCAAAGAATACCATCACACATTCTTTCTGTTGGTTTGTTTAAATTGTGGGTGGGGGGGGGGAAGGAAGTCTACATGAGTGACGTTTGGTTCTTCACCTGCGATAAGTGCAAACTTTTTCCAAATAATTTGTTGTTTTATAATGAAGAGTCTGCAACCAGAGAAATTAAAGAGCATTTTCTAAAAAAAAAGCAGGCAATTATTGATAGTCCTTGTCATCTGAATAAACAGCTGTCAGAAGGCGCCAAGAAGAGGTGGAGGGAGGGGAATAGGAATGGTGGGAGCCAATAATGTAGGTCTATGCGCCAGAGGAACAGCTGATAGCAGGTGCGTACCTGTGGCATTTAGTGGCCATACCTGAGGAAGAGAGACAAATTAGACATACAATTAATCTCATTCAGTTTAACAAATCTTTTATGCATTCAGTATAGAAACAATCAGCGTTTTGTTGTTTTCAGTCAGTGTGATAGAACACTGTTCAAAGTGAACCAGCTCTATGCAGGATCAGAACCGAGTTATACCAAAGATAGACACAAAGTGCTGGAGTAACTCAACAGGTCAGGCAGCATCTAAAGAAAAAGGATGGGTGACTTTTCAGGTTGGGACTCTTCCGTTACACATCCTTTTTCTCCTTTTCTCCAGCAAACCCAAGGAACTGATTGTGGAAGGAGTAGGAGGGGGACCCACAGCCCCATTTCCTTCGCTCCATAGATGTTGCTGCACCCGCTGAGTTCCTCCAGCAATTTTGTGTACCTTCGATATTCCAGCATCTGCAGTTCCCTTTTGAACGCCCCATTTATATCAACGGGTCGATGGTTGAAAGGGTCAAGAACTTCAAATTCCTGGGCGTGCACATCTCTGAAGATCTTTCCTGGTCCGAGAACACTAACGCAATTATCAAAAAAGCTCATCAGCGCCTCTACTTCCTGAGAAGATTACGGAGAGTCGGTTTGTCAAGGAAGACTCTCCGTAACTTCTACAGGTGCACAGTAGAGAGCATGCTGACCGGTTGCATCGTGGCTTGGTTCGGCAATTTGAGCGCCCTGGAGAAGAAAAGACTACAAAAAGTAGTAAACAGACCATCATTGGCTCTGATCTTCCTTCCATCAAGGGGATTTATCACAGTCGCTGCCTCAAAAAGGCTGGCAGCATCATCAAGGACCCACACCATCCTGGCCACACACTCATCTCCCTGCTACCTTCAGGTAGAAGGTACAGGAGCCTGAAGACTGCAACAACCAGGTTCAGGAATAGCTACTTCCCCACAGCCATCAATCTATTAAACCTGGCTCGGACAAAACTCTGATTATTAATAACCATTTTCTGCTATTTGCAATTTATCAGTTTATTTATTCATGTGTGTATATATTTATATCATGGTATATGGACACATTTATCTGTTTTGTAGTAAATGCCTACTATTTTCTGTGTGCTTAAGCAAAGCAAGAATTTCATTGTCCTATACAGGGACACATGACAATAAACTCACTTGACTTGAGATGCTGTCTGACCCGTTGAGTTACTCGTGTATCACTTTGTGTCTATCCTTGGTATACACCAGCATCTGTAGCTCTTTGTTTCTACAATCTACTGAGTTAGCTGATAACAGACAGTAAGTTAGCAAGCAAAATAATGGTGGCTGTATTTTAAAACATGCAGGATGTTTTTTTCGCTCAGAGGATGGGGATGACACTAGCAATGCCACTGCTTATTGTCCATCCTGAGTTGGTCATGAACTGAAAAGGAGGTTAAGAGACATCCATTGGCGGTCTGGAGTCGCATAAACTCAACTGGGGATGGAGGGCAAATTTCATTCCCTGGAGGACCATTGGACAGACTTTTAACCTCAGTTCAGTGATCTCACAGTCACTGAAAGAGTCCACGAAAAAAAAAATCAAGAATCCAAAATTACTTGAATCCAAATTAACCAGATACCACAGTGAGTTTTAAATATGTCCCTGGATCAACTGTCCAGGTCCTGGTTACAAGTAGCAATTTGATAACTATATCAGTGTCCTCCAAGAAAATACACACAAAGGGTGTCCTACGTAGTCTAAAGGGCCTGTCCCACTGGCGTCATTTGCGCATCATTTATGCAACATCATTTACACGTGATGCGCGCATGGTGCGTGGTGACGTAGGCAGTGTCGTGTGCGGCGCCCCAGGATTTTGCGATTCACAAAATCTTCGCGCGCCACCTGCGTGACACGCAAATGTTGCCCAAGTGGGACAGGCCTTTTAAGATGCAGAATTGGGCAGCATAGTGTACAGCTTGAAGACTTGCTGCCTCCCATATCTAACAACATAGTTTCAATCCTGATCTCCTGTGCTGTCTGCGTGGAGTCGGCATGTTCTCCCTGTGACTAGGTGGGTTTTCACCAACATTCCAAAGATGTGCAGGTTTGTAGATTAATTGGCCACTATTAACGGACCCTAGTGTGCAATTGAATGGTAGAATCCAGGGGATTTGATGAGAGTGCGAGGACAGCAAGGAGGGATTAATGTGGGGTTACCATGCGCAGTGCAGGGTGGTCTGCATGTACCTCGGTGGGACCCAGAGCTTAATTACGTGCTTTAGGAGTAAATGGACAGCAATACGTCACGGCCAAGGAATTCCACATCCATTGCCTCAGACCACATCCCTTCACAGCCACCAAAACATAAATAGAAAAATATGCTCATCCTGTTGTTAACTGCACTCAGCCTCAAGAAAAGAAAAACTTACTTCTGGAATTCCCACTCCCTGTTGTCCAGTGGGCAAACTTGTCTGGTCTTCAGCCATCGAGAGATGCAGTGGAAGTGGAATGCGTGCTGCAGGAGGAAGCAGGAGAGGATAGCGATTGAAGTACAGTCACCAGCACATGTACATACACAGCATCTTTCAAAGTTGGATAGTTCCCTGCACTTTTCCCCAAGTGTTGCTGGTTGATCAGAAATCGGTCCGCCAGAATTGTTAACTCAAGATATATTAGTCAGATATTTCCAAGCGCACATGCGCACATGATGAATGTGATTTTAGATGGAGCAGAACCAGATGCACAAGGTGTTATGGATAAAGGAGTCAGAAATTCCAAAAGACCCCAGTTGCTAATTTTAGACTCAAATGGACAAGTGTCAACGTGGTAGCCACATAAACGTGGTAGTGCAGAAAGCATCCATATTCGGCAACATCTTTTTAAAGTGATGTTGATTGAAAACTCCGGAATTATTCTAAAGAATCCAATGGTGTAATCCAGATTCGTTCTGGTTGCTGTATCAGAGGACACAAGGGGCCTAATTTATCATCATTCAATAAAAAGGCAGCACTCCAGTGGTGCAACAACCCCTCGGTGCTGAACTGGGGTTTGAGCCTGGATTATATACAATATAAACTATACAGTAACTCTTTGTTAATAACAGACCATGTGGGTTGGTGGGGGAGAAATGGTGCCCATTATTGCCAACTGTTCACTATAACCGAGTAAGGTGTTATCATTGTATAAGTAGCAGAATAAACAACAGCAGGTGCTAGTTAATACACAAAAGGACATAAAGTAACTCAGCACGTTAGGCAGCATCACTGGAGGACATGGATAGGTGACGTTTTGGGCCGAGACCCTTCTTCAGACTCGGTCGGAACTGGGCCTGGAATGCAGATGCACTAACGGCCAGCAGAGGCGAGATCGGTGGAGTCAATATTTGCAGCCCACAGGCAGCTGGAGCACAGGTAAGGGTCGGTGGTGGTGGCGGCAGACACAGCCTATAAGCGGCCAAGTAAGCTGTGTGGGCCGGTGGTGGCAGCAGAAGCAGCTGGGGATGTGGTGTGGGCTGGGGGTGTCAGTGGCCATGGGGGGTAGGGGGGGGGAACCACGGTGCGTTTCGGGGGATGGCGTCGGTAGCCATCGATAGGTCCGTCCTTTATCACCAAAATCCGTTATAAAGAGGTCCGTTAGAACAAGGGTTTACTGTACTACAGTTCCAGTTCTAGAGCTTTATTTACATTGGTACCATCTCTACTTACATTACACACGCCCCAAGCAACAGTGCATTCTTCAGAAGTTGCTGAAGCTTGGTTTGCTTGGCATTCTATACCTGCAGAGCAAAATGAAACACATCACTCAATCTGTCAACACAACGTGTGAGGTCAAATTATGTTAAAGTCATATGGGGTGGCTCTACATGCTGGAGTAAGCCTCTAAGCACAGCTGGCTCAGTCGTCTATCCTGCTTAGTCTGGATGCTGATTTAGGGTATATTGCTATTGTTAGAATTTCATAGTCAAGGAAACTCCAAACTAATTACTTTGATCTGTCCAAAAATATTGGGTTGTCCATGCTTAATTTTCTAAATCTGGATTACATCTGCCCATCAGTACAATATATTTTAGTGGATTCCACTATCACCAATACCAATTGGAGTACAGGTACAGGCCAATGTACCTGTACTCCAATTGGTATTGGTGATAGTGGAATCCATAGAAATCCATGATATTAGGAATAGTTGACAGTGAGGAGCTGGCCTGCAAACAATTTTACCTGAAACTCGGTAATGGAGAAGTTTATTGTGTTGCTGAGAGATTGGATTCATGAGGTTGTACGATGTTGAATGTTTGCTCAATGGGCCCTTATGACATAGTTTGTACAAAGATTGTACAATTGTGGGATGTGACTACTGATTCCAAATCCAGTGCCAGGGTCCATTTTGCAACAATCTGGCTCAAGCAAGTGCTTGTCTGGTCACTCCATACATCTTGGGATTTATACATCACATGTTTGGCCAGGCCAGCACCTGTTCACATGAAGATTGTGTCAAGCTTTCTCGAACCATTTTCATTACTTCAGTAATCCAGACCAGGCGAGGATAGCAGATATCCTCCCCCAAAACATCAGTGATGTTTATGATTCGTAACAACACTCTGGAAGATTCACAGACACTAATATTTGGGGTCGCTTTGGGGTCAATGCAAATTGGCTTAAAATGCGCTATATAAATAAAGTTTACTTACTTACTACTAATATTGTTTTTGATGATTTGCTCCGGTTATCCAAGCAATAACACAACAGTATATAGACAGGGGAGCAATAAATACATTGCTGGAGGATCTCAGCAGGTCAGGTGGCATCTGTGGGAGCAAAAGGATAGTCAAGACCCTACATATAGACACAAGGGACGTGCACAGGCTGGATACTCACACAGATCCATGATGTGGTTTCGACAGATGGCACAGTTATCTACCACGATATCCCATGCCCATAGGGCCACTGCATTCCACTGAAAACAAAGTACACATAAAGCAATTAATCGGGGTGTGCTATTCATTCCAGTTCAAATTAAAGATCTATGACTAAGGCCTAGTGAAGGTAACTTTGGACAAAGGAGCTGACTTGGGCCAGTGCACAGATTAACTCTGAGGAAGAGTGTAGAATAAACAGGAATTTGCTGTAGTAGTTCTAGGTCAAAATTGTGGATGATATTGTGGGTCAGGATACAACCTTAAGTTGGTAATGGAAATATTTATTATGTTGGGTGAAAGATCTGATCCTAAAGGTTTTACCATGTTAAACTTTTAATCAACCAGTCCAACTCTTTCCAAACTAAGCATAGTTTAAGCAAACAATAACCAAGATTAAGAAGAGCACGAGAGCGAAGGCAGTTTGGAATATAAAAGACTGAAGTCCAAAGAAAGTCCCTAGATGCTTTCAAGAGAGAGCTAGATAGGGCTCTTAAAAATAGCAGCATCAGGGGATATGGGGCGAAGGCAGGAACGGGGTACTGATTGGGGTACCTATTGTCTAATGTCTAAAGTAGTGGAGCATAACAATTTCAACAATAAGAGTTGAAGCAAGGACAAAGTAGATGTTGTTAAGCACATAAAAACATTTTGATGATGGTGTCGATATTTCTGATAGCTCAACATGGGGGTAAACTGAGTAGATTTACCCTAAGAGGGAAAAACCAGGTTGCTTAAAGCCTAAAATGACACAAAGTGCTGGAGTTACTCAGCGGGTCAGGCAACAGCTATAGAGAGCCCTTCTGCAGTCTCGACCCGAAACCTCACCTATCCATGTTATCCAGAGATGCTGCCTGACCTGCTCAGTTACTCCAGCACTTTGTGTATTAACCAGCATCTGCAGTTCCTTGCTTACAGCCTAGTTCCGTCTCAGACAATTGCCTGTGGGAGGAAATTTGGAATAAGAAACTAGGACTGAGCAAATCACTTTTATGAAGCCTGAAAGGTTTTTTTTCAGAACTGGTCTGCCCTATTCCACAAAAAGTCTGCTGTCAGGCTGCCTCTAAGATTAGGGATGTTTTGGGGGCTGCAGGTCATTAAGCTGCACTTGACCCACTCAAACGCATGTTGATGGAAGCCATCAGAGACCCACACCACCCTGGTCATATCACCCCTGCCATCGGGAAGAAGGTACAGGAGCCTGAAAGGTGTAACGTCCAGGTTCAGGAACAGCTTCTCTCCTACAGCCATTAGGCTATTAAACACTACAACCTCAAATAAGCTCCGAACTAGAGACTATTATTGCACTATTACTGTTTGTTTTCTGTGTATGTATGTATGTGTGTGTGTGTGTATATATATATATGTGTAGATAGGAATGGCAGATGCTGTTTATTGTCACCTGTACCGAGGTACAAACTGAGGTTTAAATTGTACACAAAATGCTGGGGTAACTGAGCATCATCTCTGGAGAGCAGGAATGGGTGAAGTTTCCGGTCTTCTTCAGACTTCAGTATATATGTGAGTGTGTGTGTGTGTGTGTGTGTGTGTATATATATATATACATACATACATACACACACACACAATGACAATGGACTCTTTCTCTCATTCATTATATTGTTTATAAGTGTACTTTGTTTACTATTTTTTTGTATTATTATTGTTTATTATTTGTTGTGCTGCTGCAAGTAAGAATGTAATTGTTCTGCCTGGGATATATGAGTTAAACACACTTGACCTCAGGCTAACCAGCCACCGCCTCGCAGGGCCATTTTGAAGCGGGTAGTAGCTGCGGCCCCGCCTCCACCCACCGGCCCCGCCCCTTCCCCCCCCCCCCCCCCAACTCACTTCAACCATTGGCTCTGGCTGGTGCCTTGGACAAACCGCCACCCTAATTGACTGACGCGGGCGTCAATCACACTGACGCCCCGCCCCGAACGGTGACGCGGACGTCAGTCACGCCGACGCCCCGCCCCGAACGGTGACGCCGACGTCAGTCACGCCGACGCCCCGCCCTAAATGGACGACGCCGTCGTTAATGTGACCGGCGGGCCCATTCCCTCCGCCGATCTTTTTGACATTATTACAGTTTCGTTCCCTTCAGCGCACTTCGCTCTTCACAATTAGGATTCGAGGTTCCGGGACGAGGTACCTTTTTAACCTCGAAGCGCTTCTTGCCGCCGCTGCTGTTGGTGGAGCTCGGTGCGTCCACGTCCATCGCCGTCGCCATCTTGTCCGCCGCAGCCCGCCTGCTCGGCGACCCGCGCATGGGCGTTTGTGGCGTGTGGGGAGGGGCAACACAAGCGCCACCTGCAGGGCGTCAGCTGCCAGCAGCCCGCCAGCCCGTCCCAAGGGATGCAATGTCATGAGCAAAGATCCTAGAGGAGCATCTTTGGTCATGAGAGGGGCAGGATTCAATAGGAACCTGAGGGGCAACTTCACTTCAGTTCAGTTTATTGCCACGTGTACCGAGGTACAGCGAAAAGCTATTGTTCAAGAAGGAACTGCAGATGCTGGAAGATCGAAGGTGCACAAAAAAGCTGGAGAAACTCAGCGGGTGCAGCAGCATCTATGGAGCGAAGGAAATAGGCAACGTTTCGGGCCGAAACCCTTCTTCAGACCCTTTTTGTGCCCAGGGAAAAGCTATTGTTGCATGCTAACCAGTCAGCGGAAAGACAAAACATGATTACAATCGAGCCGTTTACAGTGTACTGATGGTACACAAAAATCTGGAGAAACTCAGCGGGTGCAGCAGCATCTATGGAGTGAAGGAAATTTCCTTCGCTCCATAGATGCTGCTACACCCGCTGAGTTTCTCCAGCTTTTTTGTGTATCTTCGATTTTCCAGCATCTGCAGTTCCTTCTTGAATACAATAATAATAATAATAATAATAATAATAATAAATTTTATTTTCGGGCGCCTTTCAAAGTCTCAAGGACACCTTACAAAAGTTAACAGAAGAGAAAAAAAACATATAGTCGGAGAAAAATAAATAATAAGGACATCATCAATACACAAATTAAAGATAGAAATCGCTCCAAAGACACAAAATCAAAAAACACAATGTGAAGAGAGAGCAGCGGCAGCTAAAGCGCGCCAGCGTACACTCTCTCTTCCGACAGCCATCTTGGACAGAGACTAACATGTTAACTTACACACAGAAAAATCATCCCCCCACAGTGGATGAATCCCCCACAGATGGCGCTCCAGCGCTGTGCCACCACCGAAGCCGAGGTGCTGGGCGGTCCCCACCAGGTAACGGCGCTCCAAGCCCGCTGGTAGGCCACGAGGACAGGTCGACGGGCAGCCCAGAGAAAAAGCTGCCTCACCGACCAGGTAGGGACCTAGAAGTAAGGTTACCTCCTTCCCCCCACAATAAGAAGTCAATTTCTCCGAAAAAACGACGAACAGGACTAACTAAAAACTGGAAAAAAAAATGAATTAAACGGACGGCTGCTGGTTAGCAGCTGTTCCCCAAGATGGCTCCTCCTCCGAATACAGTCTACTGATAATTGATAAGTTATTTCCTATGCATTATAAGGGAATAACGTTTGGTGCAAGACAAAGCCAATAAAGTCCGATCAAAGATAGTACAAGGGTCACCAATGAGGTAGCTATTAGTTCAGGACTGCTCTCTAGTTGTGGTATGATTCTGTTGCCTGATAACTGCTGGGAAGATACCATCCCTGAATCTGGAGGTGTGTGTTTTCACACTTCTATACCTTTTATGTATAGAAGGGGTTATGGGGAGAAGGTCGGAGAATGGGGTTATGAGGGAGAGATAGATCAGTCATGATTGTATGGCAGAGTGGACTTGATAGGCCGAATGGCCTAATTCTGCTCCTATTACTTATGGCCTTATGCCCGATGGTGGAAGGGAGTGGAATTGGCCAGGGTGCCGGGTCTCATCCTTGATTATGCTGCTTGTCTTGCCAAGGCAGCGTGAGGTATAAATGGGGTCAATGGAAGAGAGGTTGGTTTGTGTGATGGTCTGGGCTGCATCCTATTTCTTGTTGGAGATGGCCATTGCCTGACCCCCCCTCCTTTTGTGGCATGAATGTCAGTTGCCACTTATCAACCTGTTAGTTGACGTAAGTTGCAAGTAAGTCAAGACAGAACAAAAATGTGGTACAACTGCATCTTCAAAAGACATTTGTTGAGATATCATGGAAAGGTTATTTCATAAAATAAGGTCTCACATGCTTGAGTTTAACATTAGTATAGAAAGGAAGGCACAAAATACTGGAGTAACTCATCGGTTCAGGCAGCATCTCTGGAGAACATGGATAGGCTAATGAACTGACAAACCTGCACGCCTTTGGGATGTGGAAAGAAACTGGAGCACCCAGAGAAAACCTACGTGGTCACAGGAAAAGTGTACAAATTGTAACATCACAGACATGGAATATTTCCTGCATTTTATGGTTTGTATTTCAGATTTCCAGTACCTGCTTAGTTGGGTTCTTTATATTTAAACATTCGGTAAGTTCAGACATTCATGGAAACAATATTATCAGTGAATTGTTATCGAAGGTCTTTACATAACAATAACTTTTCCTGAAGAGTCGATTGATGTCAATCTTCTTGTGCCAGCTGACATCTGACACTAATTCGAGGCAAGGTTACTCCACATAAGAGTCGAGAAGCTTTATCATCCACCTTTGCCTGATCACTTTATCATTCACAGTCTATACATGGACACTTTCCTGATCGGTTCACATTATAGTGGTCCAGTTCCCTGGAAAAAAAAGGATGCTCACTGGTAGACAGCGGTTACTGGGAATTTCGAGACTCCTTTGCTTTTACGGGGCAGGTGCAATGGTTCCTTTCCTATCCATTTCAAACATTGCTCCTACCTTCAGACAATACATGAGTGCTTGGAATTCCAACTTGCAGTGTATATATTACTGTGGTTTTACACATTTGGACAGACCAGACTATAAGGTGGTGACATTCTTACACACAGAGCCATCATTAACTGAGCAAAGGTGTTGGATTCATTTGTGACCTTTCTCTGTCACTTCCCGCATTATAATATGAATTGATGAGGTTTTCAGGATTTGCTTGTTAATGATAGTTCAGGATCTTTTCTACTTCTGGCAATTCGTTCGGGCAGTCAGCAGAAAGAATAACCGGCTCCTCATCCATTATCAACACATCGTCCTCAATCCGAATTCCAATTCCCCGAAACCTTGGATGAGCAGAGGTGTCATTTTCTGGGATATATATTCCTGCAATGGGAACAATTATATCAAAAGGAAATTTAACAGAAATACAGCCAAGGGTAAGCTTTCAAGTACTCGCAGTGGTAGGTGACTGGTGGCTATCCTGGAGCATGTAGGAAGATATATCACCAATTACCTAAGTTCATAGCAACTGTTGGATTGTGAAGGCATTTTCCTGGAAGGTTGGAGGTGGGAGTTCATGAGAGGGAAGGTGGGGAGGTTCACAGGTGATTGCAAAGAGAATGTCAGTAATAGGATGAAAGAATGGACAGCCATTGAACAGGTAGTTAAGCTCTTTTAGGCACACGGAAATGCAGACGTGGTTTACAAAAAAAAGACACAAAGCGCTGGAGTAACTCAGTGTTTAAGAAGGGACTGCAGATGCTGGAAAATCGAAGGTAGACAAAAATGCTGGAGAAATTCAGCGGGTGAGGCAGCATCTATGGAGCGATGGAAATAGGCAATGTTTCGGGTTGAGACCCTTCTTCAGACTGTTGTGAGGGTGGGGGGGGGGGGGGGCGGGAAGAAGAAAGGAAGAGGCGGAGACAGTGGGCTGAGGGAGACCTGAGAAGGGAAGGAGAAGTCAATGGTCATACCGCTGGGGTGTAAACTGCCCAAGCGAAATATAAGGTGCTGCACCTCCAATTTATGGTGGTCCTCACTCTGGCCATGGAGGAAACCCAAGACAGAAAGGTCGGATTTGGACTCAATGGGTCAGGCGACATCTCTGGAGTACATGAATAGGTGACATTTCAGGTTTGAACTAAAAGTTAAGCTCCTTTGTCTGCGTAATGTGTTGCTAATGTTGAGAAGTCAGGTTGATGTTGTATAGTCTGGCTGATTGAGATGTGAAGTCACGCTACATAAATGCAAAAAGAAAAGTGAAGGAAGAGGAATGGAAGGTGAAAATGGCCAGTCCTGATACAAATAGAAAGAAAGAACAGGTTATCTGAAGTTAGGGAATTCAATCTTGAGTCTTATAATGTGCCCAGAAGAAAAATGTGGCGTTGTTCCTCCAGCTTTTGTTTGGCCTCATAACAGGGTAGAAGGCAACATACAGAGAGGTCGGAGTGGGAGTGGGTGGTGAATTAATATACCAGGCTACCACAAGCCCAGGGTCACTCCTGTGGGCTGAGTGCACATGCTCCCCAAAGCAATCATCTAATCGGTTTCTCTAGTATAGAGGAGGCCACATTGGAGGTCAGAGTCTCTAGGAGCCTGGTGTGCTTTTCATACCACTCTTTTTGTGTGCTACTGAGTATGATATTGATCCGATTAGAACACCAGAGTAATGGGGAGAAGATCAAGAGCAGCATCTTCAGTCAGAGGCTGATTGCACCAATGTGCAAAACTGAGAGACATAGGAAGTCCTGTTTACCAGCTGCTATAAGGTTATATAATGCGCATAAATAACTGCACTTTTTAAAAATTAATTGTATTTTAACTTGTATTTTAACTTGTTAAGTATGGAAGCCATTTGAGGAAATGTGTGGTGTTATGTCTGTCTTGAAGCTGTCGTGGCACTGTAATTTCCTGTAAAGGATTATTAAAGGTATATTCAATTCAATTCAATTCAATTCAATTCTTAATCATGCTTAGTAACACTCTGCTGTTTACTATAGACACTCTATGGTTTGTGGATGTCATACATTTTAAAAACAGGCTCTGTGGATAGTGTCTGAGAAATAGTCCAGCAGATAAGAGTGATGGACAAGATGGACAAATAGATGTATTTGCTGTAAAACAATGTGAACTTGACGATTTAAACATCTATAATCTGACTATCTGAATCTCGGCTAAAACTTAGCTCACGACAGTTTGCAAAACTTCCTTGAAATTAATGAGCTTGTGCGAGTTAAATTTCAGTATTATTATCCTCTGCTTGCTTACCAGGTTCGATGGTCACCACCATGCCAGGCTGCAGGGCTATAGACCGTGAGATATCTGGTGTGTCATGGACATCCATCCCCAAGTAATGTCCTACATGGTGCGGGCAGTACCTGCGAACAGTCTAGAGAATCAGGACACAAAGTTACTTTGATTACTTTACTTCAGTTTACTTTGGAGATACATCACGTTAACAGGTCCTTTGTCCCACAGAGTCCCACCATCAATCAACCCCATACACTAACATTATTCTACACACTGGAACAATTTACAGTTTTTACTGAAGCCAATTAACCTACAAACCTGTACGTCTGTGGAATGTGGGCGGAAACAAGAGCATCCGGAGAAAATCCACGTGGTCACAGGGAGAATGTACAAATTCCATACAGACAGCAACCGCAGTCAGGATCGAACCCGGGTTTCTGGCGCTGTGAGGCACCAACTCTACCGCTGCCCTACTGTGCCGACTCAATCACCATTATGTCAATATGCATTAAGTTTGGTTTTAAAAAATATACAAAAAGACAACTCAATGACATAAAAGTAGAAGTGTGTGCACACAAGTATGCACATACTGAGATGGGGAGAAATTCCTTCACTCAGACAATAGTGAACATAGAAGGCTGGGAAGGTCAGAACAATGACAGCTAGATTTCTAGATACACATGATATTATGGGATATGGAGAGCACAATAAGTTGTATTGAGATGGAAGATCTGCCATAGGCATGTTGGGCTGAATGGCCTCGCCGTACTATATTTTTATGCTCCCAGAATTAGCAAACTGGGGTCACTAAAAAACAGTAGAATAGAGGAAATCATAGGATAACAAGTTGAGCAATTTTCAATCTGCTTACAGAAAGGAGGGAATGAGAGGGCTGGCAAGGACTAGTTAGGCCTCATTGCCTGTTCCTGTGAACATTCTCCAGAGTACTGTATATACAAGAAAATATATAAATGTTAAGGATTAAAAATTAAAACAGTAAATACTCAATAGGAATTTGTTTCTATTTTTACTCTCAACAATAATCAATTTGTTTTGTGTTTCTGCTGGCGACTGCTCTGTACATCACTTTGGAGCAAGTCAACTGCTTGCAAGTCAAGTGTACTTGCTGTGTACATCACTTTGGAGCATGTTAACTGCTTGCAAGTCAAGTGTACTTGCTGTGTACATCACTTTGGAGCATGTCAACTGCACTGCCATCTTCCTGAGAAAATCACCTGGAATGTCCTGTAATTTCTAATGGAGAATTCACCCGTAGTTCCTTCTCCGGACCAATATCCTGTGATGTAGAAACAAAGAAGTGCAGATACTGGTTTATACCAAAGAAAGACCCAAAGTGCAGGGGTAACTCAGCGGGTCAGGCAGCATCTGTGAGAAAAGGGATAGGTGAGGTTTCGGGTCAGGACTTCAGATTAATATGGATTTCAGCCTGGACAGGAAACTACATGGCTTCAAGTTGATTTGGCACAAGGATGCAGTGCCCTTGGGGCTAAAATGCCCCACTATTCTTCGAAGTACCAAAACAACTGGTTTGGTTTGTGCCATGTGCAGAGAAGGTTAAAAAAAAGGTTTGAAGAATTATGAAATGGTAAGAAGTCTGAAGAAGGGTCTAGACCCGAAACGCCACCTATTCCTTCGCTCCATAGATGCTGCCTCACCCGCTGAGTTTCTCCAGCATTTTTGTCCACTTATGAAATGGTAATCTTGCTACACATAAACTCACAGGAATAGAGTTTGGTTCTCATTTTTAAACCAGTCCGCTTGCCTGCCAAATGCTTGATAACCCAATTGTAGCCATGTCAGTGCAGCTTATAGATTTATATTTGTCTGGCTTTGTAACTAACCTTGTAAATATCATGCTGGCATTTCTCCTGCAGAACTCCCACGTCCTTCAGCTTCTGTCCCAGATGATTCAACATGAAAGCATAGATGTTCTCCAGACTGATCCCAGGAACGCAGAGACTCAGGCAGGACTTTTGAACATCAAGGATGGCCTGATACAGCTCAGACTGAGGTGTTGTAAATCTGCAGCAAAGCAATAAGCTACTTAGTACTTTCTTGCAGGAAAGAGCAAGGCTAACATCAGACATTTGTGTGACATATTAGAATTAGAATTGGAGTTATTAGGATTAGAATTGCTGAAATTTCACAACAGAGGACCAGTGGCTTGAGCAGTGTTTATGCTCTATGTGAAATTCCTCCAGCCCCCATGCACCCTTTCATCTTCCTTCCTCTATCGTACATTTTTCCAGTTCTTCATAATGTCGCAATGCCATTTTCCCCTTGACTATTCCGCAGTCTCACCATGTAGGTTGGACCGAATGGCAAGTCCTCCAAGCTTGCTGGTCACATACCCTCGGATCTTCCAGAGTGATCTTAAATTCAATACTTCACAGGAAGGCATTGTCAGAACTGATTGTAATGCCCAGCATTGTACTGTGTCTCTGCAAGTCCAAATGGCTGGGTCTACTTCCAGCACTTGTTTGATACCTGGTGAAGCCCCCAATCCCAGGCTCACTAGCTGGCAAAAAGTCACTGAGATTGACCAGCTTTCAAAATCAAAAGTATTTTAATAGATTTAAAAATATATAATGCACATGCAATTAAATGTATTTAAATTAACTGAATTGAAAAGGTTTATTTACCCTTATCCTGGAAACCGATTATTCCTAATCAAATGCGTACCCTAAGGCAGGGGAAATTTGAGGGAGTTGGCGATACCTCATTTGGCTCAGCACAAGTTTCCATCAGTTGACACTTAAATGAAGTGGGAGGATTTGCTTCAGCCTGTGTTTAGCAGTTTTAAACTTGAGATCTGAGCTGACCTACTGGCTTTTAAGAAGAAGACTTGTCCCATGATGAAAGTTGCTATTTTTGTGAGCTTTTAAATTCCACAATAAACAGACTGATGTGAGTTTTGTAGTGAGCCATTTGAAGCACATCATTTTGTACTTCTGCAGCTCTCATCATTTTGCTTCATGTCACTCAATACTTTCCTGCTGAAAAGGACAACCAATGCCCACTCCTCCAAAGTGCACAGCAGCCTTGACTTTTATCCTACTGTTTCATGCACTGTGTCCATTTGGTCAGTACAATATCTCTTATTATTTGGAGAACAAGGATCGGCGAGGCTTACTGAAACATACCTGGTGTGAGTTAACCATTTTGGAAAGAAAGAGAACAAAACGGGGCAATTTAAGAAACACATGGCCTGGAGCAAATTCAACCTCTGTGTCTTACCTTCCGTTAACAGGCCAGGTTCGAGTGACATCACTGACATAGCCAGAATATTCACACCCTCCATCCAACAAAACCAGTTCCCCATCCTGGCGAAATAATGGAGTAAATGGGTTAGTTTAGTTCATTGTCACGTGTACCGAGGTACAGTGAAAAGCTTTTGTTGTCAGCGGAAAGACAATACATGATTACAATCGAGCCATCCAAAATGTATAGATACATGATAAAGGGAATAACGATTACTGCAAGATAAAGTCCAATTAAAGATAGTCTGAGGGTCTCCAATGAGGTAGATAGTAGCTCAGGACTGACTGCTTTCTAGTTGTTGGTAGATGGTTCAGTTGCCTGAAAACAGCTGGGAAGAAACTGTCCCTGAATCTGAAGGTTAGCAGAGAAAGAAGAGTAAGCCGTTGTGCCTCTGATTTGTATCTAAGCTTCACCTCTCTGCTCTGGCTCCAACACTCTGAACATCCCAGTGCAACACGAACAAGTAGTCTCAGTGCTGACATTTTCTCCCCAGCCTCAAAACTATTTCTGGGGACGAGAGTTGCAGATTTCCTCGCCCTGTAGATTTAGAAATGCCTTCCGACATAATTCCTGAACAGCCTGGTCCTGATTAGATGCCCACACCTAGTTAATTTCAATCCACTAGTTTTGAAACGTTAACTCTGTTTCTCTCTCCAGGGATGTCGCTGGGTCAACATTTTCAGTTTTAATTTTTGATTTTCACCATCTGTTTTTAGCTAGTTGATCACATCTTATGAAAATGTGCCCTGCTTTGATGACTTTCTATTGATGGTGTGGCAATTAGCAGCAAGAGATGGGGAAACTAGTAATACCCTCCCCTCTGTAACTTCAGGACACTCCTTTTTACTTTCAAACATCTCTTTACTCTGGTAAATATAGAGGGCCGGCTGACATCTTCCAGTATCTTCATGATGTGACAATAATTATCGGTTACTTTGATGGACAACTTCAAGGAAAATTATATTGTTTACACCCAAAATGGTGACAAGGTTGCTGGAATGCAGGAATCTTACCTGCATTTAATTGTTTCCTAACTACAGAGGTTAAATGCAGCATTATATTACCATTGCAACTGAGGGGAGCTGAGATTTATGGCATCTCTGGTCAGTATGACAGCACTATATGGGTGGCACAGTTGGACAACAGTTACATGGTGCTCTTACATAGCTTCAGTCACCCAGGTGTGTCTCTGACCTCTGTTGGTATCAGTGTGAAGTTTGTGTGTACTCTGTGTGGCCATGTGTCTCTCTTCCAGGTGCTCCCACCGCCCAAGAATGTGTCGGTTGGCAGATAAATTGACTACTGTAACGTCCCGCTAATGTATGTAGGTGACATGAGAACCGGGGGAGGTTGACAGACGCCAGTGCAAATATGTTACAGGGGAATGAATGGGGAGTGTAGCTGATGAGAATCCTCTGAGAGCTGGCAAAGACTTGAAGGACCAAGTGATTCCTCCCAATGTTGGATAAAAATATGAAAAATAAAATATTCTTTCTCAGAGAACTAATGAGATGGGTTTTCAGAAACGCGGGCTAGATCATGATAATTCACTTATTTCAGGTTGGATTGAAAGTCATGCCAGGAGGATAAGAAACAGTTAGCCAGGATATTTATCCCAGCACATTCTTGCTCATTCTCTTGTAACTAACTCTTTCACCTCCAGATCTTAGCTGAGCACATTGAAGCATTTGTAGGCAATTCTGTCTCTGCTTTATGATAACCACAGGCTGTCCAGTTCAATAACAAAGAATACAATTTTATTTAACTCCATAACACGTCCCTGGGCACTTAAACAGGAGCATTGTCAAATAAAGTTTCACACTAAGCCGCATGAGATATTTAGGAGATCAAAAGCACAGGCGACGAGAGATTTCAGGGAACATAATGAGAGATCAACAAAAAATCAAGGGATTTTTGGATTAACAGAAACAACCAAAATGAATATACATGAGAAAATTCAAGTCACTTCAAAGGACAGTTGTACATCAAGCAGACTGCTGATGAGGGTTGCCATCCTAAGAGCCAGATGAATAGTCACAGAGGGATCTCCATGCATACGTATCAATCAGTGGAGAGTGCACATAAATCTCTTCTTTATCAACATTTACTACATCATTACCTGAACCAGCTGGTTATTTTTCACATAGTGCAGAGTATTGCAACGATTGCCACCAGCTACAACGGGAGGATAGGCCAGGAGATCTGCTCCTCGAGCTCGGCACTCAAAGTCAAACTGCAATGTAGAAACGTTGTGCAATCATAAGCAAGGAAAGAACGTCCTTCAATGCATTTAATTTGCCTTATACAGAAACCGAATAAGTTATCTGTACACATTAGCATCCAAACTACAAAACAACTAATTGAGAATAGGATTGCATTCTCTTAATTAAAATAATCACAGTGCCAATTCAAACAGTGCATACATAAGTGCATATATGACACAACAGGGCAGGAGCTTATGGATAATAACTGAAGAATATCAGAGACTTTAAAAGACTGCAGGTTAGGAATTGTGTCCAATACTTCTGATAAAACTCTTAACATCAATAGCTATATTTAAGAATAAATCTTAAAATGCCAGGAGTCAAACGTTAACCTCAAGAATGTCATCAGAATACCTATTATTTCTATAATCAGAACCTATTATTACTTTAAAGTTTTAAACTGGTTATTTTATGGAAAATGGAATCGAATTAAATGGTAACTTTCAAAAGGAAACTGGAAAAATATTTGACAGACAAAAACATGTACAGGTATGTAAAACAGCAGAAAGATGATTAATATAAAACCTCTATCTGCTAGGGTCTGCGAAATGGGTGCCTGAACTATATTAAATGTTTTGATGACCGATTCTCATTTACAGTCAACCCATGTACACTTGACTGCTGCAGATCAAAACAGTATCTAGTCTGAAATGTTGTTCCTCACCTTTGCACAAAGATAGGATTCATTAACTGGAGATGTGGTTGAAAACATTGTGCTGCTCATTGCCTGAAAAAAAAAAAAAGAGCTTTAGACAATAGACAATAGATGCAGGAGTAGGCCATTTGGCCCTTCAAGCCAGCACCGCCATTCAATGTGATCATGGCTGATCATCCCCAATCAGTACCCCGTTCCTGCCTTCTCCCCATATCCCCTGACTCTGCTATTTTTAAGAGCCCTATCTGGCTCTCTCTTGAAAGCATCCAGAGAACCTGCCTCCACCACCCTCTGAGGCAGAGAATTCCACAGATTCACCACTCTCTGTGAGAAAAATTGTTCCCTCGTCTCCGTTCTAAATGGCTTACTCCTTATTCTTAAACTGTGGCCCCGGGTTCTGGACGCCCCCAACATCGGGAACATGTTTCCTGCCTCTAGCGTGTCCAAGCCCTTAACAATCTTATATGTTTCAATGAGATTCCCTCTCATCCTTCTAAACTCCAGAGTGTACAGAGCTTTGTATTAGTTCTTTAATTATCTGCAAGCTTTGTGAAACAACTTGATGCTCAGGCTACAGTATTTACTCAGGGAGACACAGGGCTAGGCAGACACATCAAGATTGGAATTTATATGAGTGTCAAGAGGGTTAATGGTCATATGTAACGGGAACGGAACAATCAAATTCTTACTCTCTGTAGCTTTACAGGTCCGTTAAAACAAAAACACAAATAAATATACCGTAATCGATAATACAATAAATTAATCTCTGTCCATAACTGTACAAAAACAAAATATATAGTGCAACTAGAAGCAAAGTCCATAGTAGATCGTTGCTGAGGTGAATGTGTAGGGAGGAACTGCAAATGCTGGTTTACACCGAAGATAGTCACAAAATGCAGGGGAAACTCAGCGGGATAGGCAGCATCTCTGGATAAAAGGAATGGGTGACGATTCGGGTCGAGACCCTTCTTCAGACTGAGAGTCAGGTGAGAGGGAATCACAGGTGGAGTTGTTGTTACAATTGTGGAGTGTGGCACTACATAATTGACTGAGACTGAGACTGAGTGAAGAAGAACACTCTATACTGGAGAAAAAAAAGGCAAAAAGTCCTGGAGTAACTCAGCAGGTCAGGCAGCTTCTCTAGAGAACATGGATAGGAGACGTTTCTGTCAGGATCCTTCTTCAGAAGTCTGAAGAAAGGTCCCAACCCGAAATGTCACCTATTCATGTTCGCCGAGGATGCTGCCTGACCCGCTGAGTTACTCCTGGACTTTGTAACATTTTTCAGGTAAACCCAGCATCTGCTGTTTCTTGTTTCTATTCTATACAGGAGGCCTTACCTTCAGCTTTGTTATCTAGTATTTCAAGCATGGCATGAGTCCATTCAGCCAACTCATCTTTGCTGGCATTAATGACCCAGAAGAGCTTCTCATTAGCATGAATACAATTTCTCACTTCCTTCCAGGTATTTATTTAGCTTTCCTTCAAATGAACTCATCCATTTGGCACCACAATTTATCGTATTATAATTTGCACACTTTCCTCGCTCTCCTAAATATATGAAATTCCCAATCCTATTAACCGTCTGACTCTCAATTCTGGCCTCCCCTTTTGAGGGAACTATTAAGTTTAGATAAAACATCCTGTTTTCCCTTTAACAAAAACACCATCACTGCAATCCCAGTCTGTCAATGTCTCCAACTCAACCTACCTCTGAGGTGATCTTTGCAGCCATCTTCATGAGTTCAATCTCCGTGTCTGACTTGATAAGTCGCAGATACTGGACAAGAACCCGCACCGGTTTGACTACATTCTTGCTCTTAGTCTTCATATCTACAAAGGGCTGCAGATAGTCTGAATGTAACACTGAGTGGACAGGTGGCTCATTGTCATACCACAGCGTGCACCCTTCATCTAAATGAGAGACGGAGAGGGGGAGGTGGGCAAAATTCATCAGTCAGTAGTGTGACTTGCATTCACATCAAGAAAATTGGGATAAATATTTGGAAGAAGAATCTGCAGGAAAAGAGATGAGGAAAGTCAATCAATGGAAATAACTGGATTTACTCTACCAAAGGGCTGCCATAGACTCAATTGTTTCCTCCGGTGCTGTATGACATGATTAAATATTAGACCTTCCACTGATTCCTATCAAACATAATTTGACATCAAATTATACAATTACGTAAAAATGAGATTAGTGCAAATGAGTGGTTTGATGGTCGATGTAGACCCAATGAGCTGAAACAACTACTTCGTGCTGCACCTTTTTACATCCCCATACCAAGACAGATGGTCAAATGTTTGCAGGTTTCAATCCATACTGGAACATTGTATACTTTAATGCAGAGTTAACTGGAAATCAGTAGAACCCACTGCTATTCTGAGCTGCTGTCAGCTAGGAGGGTGTGGATTTTAAGCTAAATCTCCTTGCAAAGGTTCTCTTCCGTCTGTGCTACAAATGAATTTACAAAGCTAGATTAACAATGTTAGATTGCTTTAGGCATCAGCAGCATAACAGATATCTAAACGTGTAAGAGTTCTATTTTCCATTGATCAATTTCTGTGGCTTTGGTGCATGAAACCATCAAATCACCTTCCAGCACTACTGTCCAAGTGTGAAAGTTAGATGTTACCAACCTTTGAACTGTTGCAAATATTGTCTGAATTCTGCCATATTATAGGCCTCATCCACTCCTGTCAGGGCAACAGCACCATCTACCCCAGATCGTGGGCCATCCCATAGCTCTTGGTTTTTGTTCCTCCTTGGCACAAAAAGGACGGCTTTATGGGAAGGCAGGCTCATTCCCGGGATAGTGTGGAGCAGCAGAATGCTGTCTGGTTCTTGAAAGCCACAGAGGTAGAGGAAGTTTGTGTTCTGGTGGAATGAAAATGGGATGTCATTCGTCATGTAGTATGTGGGGTGGGACAGCAGAATAATGGCGTGGTCAGAAGATCCTAGGGTCTCGGCTTCTTTCTGGACGAGGCTTAGCAGTTTGTGCCGACGCAGTGCATATTCTATCTGTGTCAACCCAGGAGTGACCTCACCTGTAAATGAAGCAAAAACACCCCAGTAACTCTCTTTAATTGACCATAACGTGCTGCTGCACTCAGCACAGAATGAGAGCAAGCTTGTATAAAACATAAATGTCAATACGGACAGTTTTGTCAAAAGATCAACTTCATTTTTCATATTTCTATAAACCATCCTTCACTGCAGCTCTCTAATATGAGAGATGCTACATTGTACTATAGCAAGTGCTTTCCTCTTTTAAAATAAATTTCCCAATTTCATTAAAAAAAATGTGAGTTTGAATCTTCTAACGTCAATCATGATTGTGGTCTCGTGTAAGAAAGAACTGCAGATGCTAGCTTAAATCGAAGGTAGACACAAAATGCTGGAGTAACTCACTGGGACAGGCAGCATCTCTGGAGAGAAGGAATGGGTGAAGTTTCTTCAGACTGATTGTGGTCTCCACAGGTTTATTCTATCTTATTAAATATTGAATTGTGGACAATTCTAAGGTGCAGATGTATCCTCTGAGATTGAGAACTAAAGAAATACTTATAGTCCCACAATTTGGCTAACAATGGTATTTTAAACCAATACCCGTATTAAAACTAAATAACTTATCGCTAATTGGGAATAGACTACTCAAGGCAAACAGCAAAAGTAAAAGATAATGTCACCAAGACTATAATCACGCATTTAAATATTTTTCCTGTCATCTCATGTTCTAAGGCACTGACATCCTCAAGGTACTTAGGGCTACATTGTAAAATCACATCCTCTACAAGCCTAAAGACGAAAGTTCAATTATAAGCTTAAAAATGTGCAAGTTCCAATAACCTCCTCAATTGCAGATAATTTCATTGAAAATGTAGAACATGCAGAGGCCATGTTCAAATTGTGCCTTTAAGCTTTCCAGATAGATCCTTGCTAACGTACATCTTAAATCCACTTGGCCACCACCCTAACCATTATTCTAAATGCTCAATCTTTCCACCACCAGTGCATAGTGGCTACAGTAAGTACCAACTGCAAAATGCCCTGCAGTTACCTGCTGACGCTACTCTGGAAACACCTTCCAAATCCAGAAACTCTAGCACCAATAATAACTTTAATAACACAAGAATAGCTACAAACTGCAGGTTCTCCTCCAAGGTTGCTATACGTTCACTTGGAATTAGGTAGGGAGTTCCAGGATTTGGATCCAGCGATGCTGAAAGAAAAGCAATATATTTCCGGTTGCTGTGGGAATACCTTCATCACAACTGCAGCAGGTCAAGAGGTGGCTCACTACTACCCTCTGTAAGACAATTAGGGAAGGGCAACAAATGCTAGCCTTGCCATTGATGCTCAGATCCCCCAGAGAAATAAATAAAGGCATCCAACCTTACTATCCAGCAGATGTTACTATTCTAATTATTTACAGTATATGTTTCATCCAAACCTCAAGGCCACAACTTTGAAATCAGCAATGAAACAGCACAAGTACACAGAGAACTATCCTTGTCCGATTATGTTGGTTTGAAAATCCCGACATCAGAATAATCATGTCACAATCTTTTACTAACCTGTCTTGAGGAGATGGGGGTGTGTAAATGGACTGGGCTGCCCAAGATAGCGAGTGGGGAGACTCTTCTGCCCAGATGGCATGATGGAAAATCTCTTGTAGAGACAGTTTATACATCCTAAGGAGAGAAAATATAAAGAGTTATTAAATCCAGGTTAAAATGATTAGTTTCAGTGATTGTATGTTCACACTGTGTACATGTGTACTAGTCCTACCAACATAATAACTGAATTTATTTTAGAAACAAGGAATTGCTGGTTTACTAAAAAAAAAAGACAAAGTGCTGGTGTTACTCAGTGGGTCAGGCAGCATCTTTGGAGAACATGGAGAGGTGACATTTCAGGTTTGGACCCTTCTGATTAATTCACAGAGGTGGAGCTGTGAGAGAGGGTCTCCCGTCAGAGAGAGGAAGCAGGAAGGGTCCCAACATTTCAGGTTAGGACCTTTCTTTAGATTGACTGAATCAGTTTGTCTTTGGGATGTGGGGGGGGAACATGCCTGATAGGTAGCACTACACCAAAAGGACTTAGACATCTTCAATTCAATTCAATTCAACTTTATTGTCATTGCACAGATACAAGTATAGGTACAACGAAATGCAGTTTAGCGTCTGGTCATAGTCATAGTGCAAGATAGGAATTAAAAAAAAAAAACAGAACAAGCATACATTAGAGTAAGAAGAGTACTGGCTAACAATGCGGATGGAGAGACCAAAGATATCTAGCGACGAGACTCCGAGTTCAGCAATGTAAGTGTGTTGTTGAAAAAGCTGTTCCTCATCCTGCTAGTTCGAGACCTGAGGCTCCTGTACCGCCTCCCTGATGGGAGGAGGGCAAACAGTCCATGGTTAGGGTGAGAGGGGTCCTTGATGATCTTCCTGGCCCGTTTCAGACACCGTTTTCGGTGGAGGGCATCCATGGCAGGGAGCGGGGCACCGATGATGTGCTGAGCGGTTTTCACCACCCGTTGTAGTGCCTTCCTATCCGCTGCGGTGCAACTGCTGTACCATACCGTGAAGCAGGTGGTCAGGATGCTTTCAATTGTACAGCGGTAAAAGTTGGTCAGGATCTGGGGGGACAGGTGAGCTTTCTTGAGCCTCCTCAGGAAGTAAAGGCACTGCTGCGCCTTTTTGATCAGTTTGGTGGTATTGAGGGACCAGGACAGATCCTCCGAGATGTGTACCCCGAGGAATTTGTAGTTGGAGACGCGCTCCACCTCAGTCCCGTTTATATGGATGGGGGTATGTCTGTTACGTCACTGTCACTAACGCAAAACCCTGAACTATCAAGATTAAATAATAATAATACAAATGTTGCATTCAAGGAACAATTGATTACACTGAAGTTCTAGAGAGGTATGCCACTTTTGATACTATATTATTCTTCCTTACAGTAATTTTTGATGCAAGTATTTTGAGTGTCTCTGGTACAAATCCATCACTGATTTTCCAGCAATGGATTGCCGGCACTTCCGTTAATCCAGACAAAATTATGAGAGCGCACATTTAAATACCCCCCCTTAGGTGATGCTTAGGTTGGGTGAGGAGGCCTATCTGAGGTTCATCGGGACTTTCATGGCCGATCAGCAGGTCAATTTTGCTCCCTATGGCTGGGTCTCTGGAACTCTCACCCGACCAGAGCCGGCAGATCCGTTCCCATAGCCAATTTCCATGGACGACATTGCAGGCTGGAATCTCGGCCCACCACGCGGACCATTGACCTCTTCTCGGAGGTCCACATTAGGTGGTAGGCGGCCACCGATCCGACCCTAATTTGGACTATGAGGGCAACTTTTTAACTGGCGCCAGGCTGCCCATGCAAGAAAAGCAAATTTTGATGTAAAATTAATTTATATTTAATATTTGTTTTAATTAAGGTTCTAGCAGGTCAAAGTGCTTTAGAGACACGGGAGGGGTGGGTCTGAGGTGTACTGTGTGTATTACGTGACCTCTGTTGGTCCAGCAAAATGGATATCATCATATCCCATATCCCATAACATAATCCCATATTCAACATGGCAATAATCTGAACAATATTTTTTACAAAACTTTTCTTTTTTTAAAAGCCTACAATAAGTAGGGAAATAGTAAGAGCAGATGACATTGTAAATTACATATTAAATTGAAAAAAACATGTATTCATTTTAAGATCGCATCCAAATCACCTGGTGAAAACCCTAGATTAAATTTTCCTTGTCCTTTCTGATCAGGTTTCTACCAAGACATGCTTTCACAGCCTCTTCTCTTGATAAATGTCGCCAGTTGTGACTTACTCCTGCACCACCCTCTTACACTCTGCTCCATCACCTTTTTACCAGTTCATCTCTCCTGTTCCTCACCGTCTGATCATTCGCATACTCTCCAATCTTAAAACTTGTTCTCGCTCTAATTTTTCCGAGTTCTGATCAAAATCCAATAACCTGAAACATTGTTTCTCACTCCACAGATGTTGTTTGACTCTGAGTATTTTCAGCATCTGCAAGATTTTGCTTTTGGACCATATTATCTTCTGCGTTAGCAGTATTTAACTAGCATGGCAGTCTACTTAGAGAAAGTAATGAGAACTTTAATTCTTAAGATTAATACAGAGAACGCTGAACAATCTCAGTAGGTCAGGCAGTATCTATAGAAATAAATAGAATCACCATTTTAGGTCAAGCACTCTCCATCAGAACTTTTAATGTTTAGAAGTCTCTTTTTTCCACAATCACAGGCCATGAAGGAGGATATAAGCTGTTTTAGCCATCGTTACTGTATTGCCTTATGACATAGTGTGAAGCCCTGTGATGAAGTCTCAAATGTATGCTAAGCCAGGGAGCAGTCCCATCCCTTATTAATGTTCCCCATTAGCTAAAATCAAATGGAACGGCAGGTGCCGGAATCTTGAGCAAAACTTAGTGCTAAAGGAACTTAGTGAGTTGGGCAGCATCTATGGAGGGAATGGACAGGCAACATTTTGGCACTATTTCCCCAACATCTCCATGAGTTACCCCCCAGACTCTACTGTTCATCTACACAGCAGAGGCAATTTAATGACCACCCATCCCTCTTTGTGTTGCAGGAGGAAATCCACACCTTCACAGGAAGAACGTGCAAACGCCACACAGACAGCAGCCGAATTCAGGATGAAGCACGGATGCTGCAGTCGAGATTCTATCAGTTCTGAAGAACTGTCCTGACCCAAAACGTCACCTATCCATTCCCCCCACAGGTGCTGCCTGACACACTGAGTTCATCCAGCACTTTGTTTTACTCGAAATCCCAGCATCCGCAGTTCCTTGCATCTCCAGTGGTTCAATCAACTACTTCACAGTGCAGCATTCAATGGTTCTTTATTTTCACGTATGCACAGTTAAATTATTTTGCACTACCCATAAATGCAGTGACCATATTTTGGTGTTGATTACAAAGAAAAAGAAAAAAATAATCCAAAATCCAATCCACATGTTGAAAATACTGGAGCTCCCTCGATCCAGGTAAACCCTAGACCCTTCTTTAAGATGCAGAGAGTGTGGAAAGAACACAAACAGTCTGAGGATGAAGAACAGGACAGATTAACTGGTAGAAAGCTGGTGGACAAAATGCTGGAGTAATGAGCCTGTCCCACTATACGAGTTTACCCAAGAGCTCTCCCGAGTTTAAAAAAAAATAAAACTCGTGGTAAGCACGTAGAATGTACGTTGCGGGTAAGTTGGAGCTCGGGACGTCTCTTAACGGGTCGTAACGCTAACGGCAGGTACTCGGGAAACGCGGTAAGCTCGTGTAGATTTTTCAACATGCTGAAAAATGTCCACGAGAGCCCTGATGACCCACGAGCGGCTATTACCGTAATTCTCCGAGTTCGAATCAGGGGAAACTAGGGAGAACTCATGAATTAGCTCGTAGAGTGGTACTCAGCGGGTCAGGCAGCATCTCTGGAGAGAAGCAGTGGGTGACAATAGACAATAGGGTGATTTCACGAAAGGTCACTGGAGCGTAGATCCGCACCCACGTGACCGAAAATTTTAACTGGAGTACATGCGTCACTTCCGGTACATGTTAGTGAATGGGAAAACACGCACTTTCACACCCGTTAAAAACATCGAAAACGGCCCGTTTTTGAGCTGCAATTAACTGTACCAGTCGGGGTGACCGTGAGGAACAGCTACCTAAATTTACAGTCCAAAAAAAAGATAGAAGCTAAGGTAAATTCAAGAGGGAGCTGAAGGTGTCAAAACAGCAGAAGTGCTAGCGGACATTTGCCGTGGAGATTTAAAGATCGAAAATATCGGGAATTATCGCGTTTGCTCGCTGCATTTCATCAAAAGTAAGGCATTATTGACGTTTTATCTTTATTCATTTGTTATATGAAAAGTATTAAAAGTTAAAAATCCGTCAGTAAAATTGCAAAATCGCCCATGGTTCTCAGGTGGGTTTTAACATGCAAAATGAAAATGCTTCTGAAGCTCCATTTACCATTTAAATAATCGTAAACTATCAATGCGTTTTGAAATAAATTGATAAATGGGATAATTGTCAGCTGTTAGTTGGACAAAAGCAGGACATTTTATTATTTGCCAAAATATATTTCTCAATGTTTCTTGTTTAAAGCCTGCACAATCACCCAAACTAGTTATTCATTTATTTATCATCTAATAACAGACAAGCCTGCAGCATGGAATGATGTCAACAATCCTGCTTGGGCACCCACTGTGAGCAGGATAGACAATGTGCACAAGAACGCCATCAACTTGCAGAGCTATAGGGTGATTTCACGAAAGGTCACTGGAGCGTAAATCCCCACTCACGTGACCGAAAATTTTAACTGGGGGACAAGCGTCACTTCCGGTACATGTTAGTGGATGGGAAAACACGCACTTTCACACCCGTTAAAAACATCGAAAACGGCCAGGTTTTGAGCTGCAATTTACGGAGCCGGTCGGGGTGACCGTGAGGAACAGCTACCTAAATTTACAGTCCAAAAAAAAGATAGAAACTAAGGTAAATACAAGAGCGAGCTGAAGGTGTAAATAAGGCGGAAGTGCTAGCGGACTTTTTTCTTGGAGATTTAAAGATCCAAAATATCGGGAATTATCGCGTTTGCTCGCTGCATTTCATCAAAAGTGGCATTATTGACTTTTTATCTTTATTCATTTGTTAGATGAAAAGTATTAAAAGTTAGAAACCCGTCAGTAAAATTGCAAAATCGCCCATGGTTCTCAGGTGGGTTTTAACATGCAAAATGAACACGCTTCTGAAGCTCCATTTACCATTTAAATAATCGTAAACTATCAATGCGTTTGGAAATCAATTTTACTGAGATGCAAGCTTACGATTATTTAAATGGTAAATGGAGCTTCAGAAGCGTGTTCATTTTGCATGTTAAAACCCACCTGAGAACCATGGGCGATTTTGCAATTTTATTGACGGGTTTCTAACTTTTAATGCTTTTCATATAACAAATGAATAAAGATAACAAAGTCAATAATGCCACTTTTGATGAAATGCAGCGAGCAAACGCGATAATTCCCGATATTTTGGATCTTTAAATCTCCAAGAAAAAAGTCCGCTAGCACTTCCGCCTTATTTACACCTTCAGCTCGCTCTTGTATTTACCTTAGTTTCTATCTTTTTTTTGGACTGTAAATTTAGGTTGCTGTTCCTCACGGTCACCCCGACCGGCTCCGTAAATTGCAGCTCAAAACCGGGCCGTTTTCGATGTTTTTAACGGGTGTGAAAGTGTGTGTTTTCCCATCCACTAACATGTACCGGAAGTGACGCTTGTCCCCCAGTTAAAATTTTCGGTCACGTGAGTGGGGATTTACGCTCCAGTGACCTTTCGTGAAATCACCCTATAGATGCTTGAGCTGCAACCAAATCTGCTTTAATACTCTCTTCTTGTTGCACGTGCATGGCGTTCCCATTCCTTAGCTTGCATCTCAGTAAAATTTATTTCAAAACGCATTGATAGTTTACGATTATTTAAATGGTAAATGGAGCTTCAGAATCATTTTCATTTTGCATGTTAAAACCCACCTGAGAACCATGGGCGATTCTGCAATTTTACTGACGGATTTTTAACTTTTAATACTTTTCATATAACAAATGAATAAAGATAAAACGTCAATAATGCCTTACTTTTGATGAAATGCAGCGAGCAAACGCGATAATTCCCGATATTTTCGATCTTTAAATCTCCAAGAAAAAAGTCCGCTAGCACTTCCGCCTTATTTACACCTTCAGCTCGCTCTTGTATTTACCTTAGTTTCTATCTTTTTTTTGGACTGTAAATTTAGGTTGCTGTTCCTCACGGTCACCCCGACCGGCTCCGTAAATTGCAGCTCAAAACCGGGCCGTTTTCGATGTTTTTAACGGGTGTGAAAGTGTGTGTTTTCCCATCCACTAACATGTACCGGAAGTGACGCTTGTCCCCCAGTTAAAATTTTCGGTCACGTGAGTGGGGATTTACGCTCCAGTGACCTTTCGTGAAATCACCCTATAGATGCTTGAGCTGCAACCAAATCTGCTTTAATACTCTCTTCTTGTTGCACGTGCATGGCGTTCCCATTCCTTAGCTTGCATCTCAGTAAAATTTATTTCAAAACGCATTGATAGTTTACGATTATTTAAATGGTAAATGGAGCTTCAGAATCATTTTCATTTTGCATGTTAAAACCCACCTGAGAACCATGGGCGATTCTGCAATTTTACTGACGGATTTTTAACTTTTAATACTTTTCATATAACAAATGAATAAAGATAAAACGTCAATAATGCCTTACTTTTGATGAAATGCAGCGAGCAAACGCGATAATTCCCGATATTTTCGATCTTTAAATCTCCACGGCAAATGTCCGCTAGCACTTCCGCTGTTTTGACACCTTCAGCTCCCTCTTGAATTTACCTTAGTTTCTATCTTTTTTTTGGACTGTAAATTTAGGTAGCTGTTCCTCACGGTCACCCCGACTGGCACAGTTAATTGCAGCTCAAACACGGGCCGTTTTCGATGTTTTTAACGGGTGTGAAAGTGCGTGTTTTCCCATTCACTAACATGTACCGGAAGTGACGCATGTACTCCAGTTAATATTTTCGGTCACGTGGGTGCGGAGCTACGCTCCAGTGACCTTTCGTGAAATCACCCTATTACCATAATTCTCCGAGTTCGAATCAGGGGAAACTAGGGAGAACTCTTGAATTAGCTCGTAGAGTGGTACTCAGCGGGTCAGGCAGCATCTCTGGAGAGAAGCAGTGGGTGACAATAGACAATAGGTGCAGGAGTAGGCCATTCGGCCCTTCGAGCCGGCACCGCCATTCAATGTGATCATGGCTGATCATCCCCAATCAGTACCCCATTCCTGCCTTCTCCCCATATCCACTGACTCCGCTATTTTTAAGATTCTTCAGTAACTTGTCAGTTTCTTTGTTGAACTAAATTAAGGCGCATGTTGCAATCAAAAGCGCTTGAACAATTGGTTGGGAAGAAAGCCAAACTGTAAGAAAGACGACCGCGCCTCCTTTTCAAGAGCAGCCAGCATATCTAGCTCTCTCTTGAAAGGTTCCAGAGTCGTTTTGTGATGTTTCGGGTCGAGACCCTTCTTCAGACTGAGAGGGACAAAGATGATAGAACTGAGTAAAGTCACAGCTGGTGACATTCGTCAAGGGTTGTTTAGTTTACGAGGGTCGATTTTAACAGAGACACTTTGCCCATTTAACACCGAGGCTTCCATACAACAGTGCGCTCCCAAATCACCCCATGTTATCCACAAAGGACTTGGAGGGAGGTTCAGACTCTGACCTTGAATCCTGAGAGTCTTTACAGCAGAACTGATGTTTCTGACAGTTTGGGGAATCATTATCAATCCGCGCCTTCATTTATAACTCGTTAGATCTAGAAATCGGGATCAAATCTCCGCGGGTTCTCCATGTTTGTTCTTCCCTGTCATTGGGCGAGGATCCCCTCCGCCCGGTCCTTCTCAACCGCAGGCGCGCTCCCCGTGACGTTGCCCCCGCCCATTGGTGAGGGGTGACGTAATGCTCATTAACCATTGGCGGGCTGGAAGGTCAACGGCCAGGAGCCACCTAGTGGGCGTCCGCGTCGCTGCCGGTTATTAAAATACATTAAAAAAAAATCCGGTGGTGCCAATTGTCAGGAGAGGTTCACAGCAAGTTTTGTTCTGTTGCTGGAAAAAATAAAAAATTAATATTAAACTACGGTTTTGTTGGTTTTAAAGGGGGTGGACTCTTGATTTTGAAGCTGGCGGGAGGAGGGAGAGCTAGTTCCAGAAGATTCCGCCAGAAGGTGCGTGAGCTGCTGCCGCTGCTGCTGCGAGCGACTGGCGCGCGTGCGCGGGGAGAGGGGGAGGAGGCGAAGCTGCAGCAACGGAGCACGATGGACGCGCAGAAACTCCGCGATCTCAGCGCCTTCGTGCAGCACTGCAAAAGCAGCCCGACCGTGCTGCACATGGGCGAGCTGCGCTTCTTCAAGGAGTGGTTGGAGAGGTGAGGGAGGGAAGGGAGAGGGGGGGTTGGGAAGGGAGTGGGAGGGGGTTTGTTCGGAAGGGAGTGGGGGAGGGGTTGGGAAGGGAGTGGAAGGGAGAGGGGGGTGGGGGGGTGGGGGAGGGGGGGGGGGGGGGGGGGGGGGGGGGGGGGGGGGGGGGGGGGGGGGGGGGGGGGGGGGGGGGGGGGGGGGGGGGGGGGGGGGGGGGGGGGGGGGGGTGAGGGGGGGGGGGGGGGGGGGGGGGGGGGGGGGGTGGGGGGGGGGGGGGGGGGGGGGGGGGGGGGGGGGGGGGGGGGGGGGGGGGGGGGGGGGGGGGGGGGGGGGGGGGGGGGGGAGGGGGGGGGGGGGGGTGGGGGGGGGGAGGGGGGGGGGGGGGGTGGGGGGGGGGGGGGGGGGGGGGGGGGGGGGGGGGGGGGGTGGGGGGGGGGGGGTGGGGGGGGGGGGGGGGGGGGGGGGGTGGGGGGGGGGGGGGGGGGTGGGGGGGGGGGGGGGGGGGGGGGGGGGGGGGGGGGGGGGGGGGGGGGGGGGGAGGGTGGGGGGGGGGGGGGGTGGGGGGGGGGGGGGGGGGGGGGGGGGGGGGGGGGGAGGGGGGGGGGGGGGGGGGGGGGGGGGGGGGGGGGGGGGGGGGGGGGGGGGGGGGGGGGGGGGGGGGGGGGGGGGGGGGGGGGGGGGGTGGGGGGGGGGGGGGGGGGGGGGGGGGGGGGGGGGGGGGGGGGGGGGGGGTGGGGGGGGGGGGGGGGGGGGGGGGGGGGGTGGGGGGGGGGGGGGGGGGGGGGGGGGGGGGGGGGGGGGGGGGGGGGGGGGGGGGGGGGGGGGGGGGGGGGGGGGGGGGGGGGGGGGGGGGGGGGGGGGGGGGGGGGGGGGGGGGGGGGGGGGGGGGGGGGGGGGGGGGGGGGGGGGGGGGGGGGGAGGGGGGGGGGGGGGGGGGGGGGGGAGGAAGGGGGTGGTGGGGAGGGAGGAAGGAGTGAGGTGGGTGGGGGGGTGAGGTGGGGAGGGAGGAAGGTGGGGGGGTGAGGTGGGAAGGGAGGGGGGGTGAGGTGGGAAGGGAGGGGGGGTGAGGTGGGGAGGGAGGAAGGTGGGGGTGTGAGGTGGGGAGGGAGGAAGAGGGGGGGTGAGGTGGGTGGAAGGGTGTTGGGAGAGCTGAGGGGAGTGGGTGGTAGGGGTATGAGAGGGGGTGGAGAGCAAAGATCCTATAGCGATAGGATTCTTTGGTGGATAAAGTGTGGGGTGGCGGTGCCAAATGGGGAGGAGTCAGGGTGTGGGGCGGGGTCAGAGTGTGGGGCGGGGTCGGACGGTGGGTGAGAAGTACTGCGATGAAGGATGTGGTAAGGGGGGAGGGGATGGGAGAGGCGTGAGAAGTACTTATTGGCTTGTCCCACAATATGCGATTTTTTACGCGACTACAGGCGACTAGGCTGTCGCCACATGGTCACCGGGGTGTCGCCTGTATGGTCATGAGTAGTCTCCTCAGTCGCCCAAAGAGACGTAGCTGCTGGATTTACAACATGTTGAAACATTTTCGGCGACCGTGGGTTTGACGCCAATGAGCATGGCTTGACGTAGGTGCTGTCATAGGTTGTCACCAGGTAACGTAGGTTGTCGCCGGTGCTGACCGGTGAATTCCATTGTCGTATTCGCCGGCAGTCGCCTGAAAAATTGCAGAAGGCGGACAGGCCCATTAGTCCAGTCGCCGTTTTTTCTGAGACCTGCTACGACTATGACAGTCGCCTAAAAATTGCCTAAGTGGGGCAGGCCCATAATGGACCTGAGGCAATGTACCACTGATGCAAATTGCAAGTCTGATCTCTCATCTTAGTTAGGCTGTCAGCATTGGTGATGATTGAAGGTGATTGTTTTTTTAGGATGTTAGGAGTACTGCTTATGTAACAGGTTAGAGACCTAATTAAAAAAGGCTGCTTTTATTAACTGTATTTAGTGCAGAAATACTAGAGGAAGAGAATCAGTCTGAAGCAAAGCATTGTAAATGTATCTTGACAAAGGTGACAAGTATTTGATGGAAATTTTAGAAGTTTTTGTAAGAGCACCAAAATGTATTGTCCAATTATTTTATTACATTAAAATTTCTATTGGTCTTTGTAAGCAAGCATGACATTTCAAATTATTCACATCTTCGATTAAGTGTACAGAATGGAACCATAGGAGCAGTAGTTTAACTGAAAGATCGAGTGAAAGCCTCCAGCTACATCAGTGGCATTTCTTGCACTGTTGGCAAGGTGCATAAATGGAGAGTTGTGTGCCCATTATTCTAAAACATGTTGACTTACTTTGGCATACTTACTGTTTTGGACGGACCACACTGGATCTTTGTCTTCTGATCTGTCCCTTTAGTTTCCTGTTTATTACTTTGGTTTTTTTCTTTGTTCCTGGAAATTTTGTTCTAATTGAACTGCGTTCCATTGGCAGTGGTTGTGATTGTCATTTGGTATATTTCCCAAATGGCTCCTTTAATGAGTATTAAATAGATCTAAACATATGAATTAGGAGCAGGATAGGCTGCTCCACCATTTATAGACACAAAATGCTGGAGTAACTCAGCGGGACAGACAGCATCTCTGGAGAGAAAGAATGGGTGACGTTTCGGGTTGAGACCCTTCCTCAGACTGTCTGAAGAAGGGTCTCGACCCTTCCTTCCTTTCAGAGATGCTGCCTGTCCCGTTGAATTACTCCAGCATTTTGTGTCTTTGATTTAAACCAGCATCTGCAATTCCTTCCCACACTGCTCCACCATTTAAATGGTCATGGATGATCTGAATGTAACCTCAACTCTGCATTCCTGTTCTATTCTTGGTAACCTTTTACCCTTTTACCTTATCAACTATCCATCCACCTCTGCCTTAAAAATATTTAATGACTCACCCTCTGAAATATATTTCCCCAAAAATGCTTCATTGCCTGAAATGGACTGCATTTTATTTTTAAAAAGTGATCCCTATTTCTAGATTCTCCTGCAAGATGAAGCAAGAGCTTCAAACTCATTGATCCAATCCCTCAGTATCTTGTGCAGGAAGGAACTTCACATCCTCGTTTACACCGAAGATAGACACAAAATGCTGGAGTAACTCAGCAGGACAGCAGGCAGCATCTCTGGAGAGAAGGAATGTGTAATGTTTTGTGTCAAAACCCTTCTTGAGAGTCAAGGGAGAGGGAGTCTAGAGGTATGGAAGGGTAAGGTGTGAAAACAGAATCACAGAGGGGGTGCAGCGAGAGAGGGTGTTACAGAACTTTCATCAGAGAGAGGAGAACTTCTTCAAAGTAGGCATACCATGAGATTTTGCACTGGAGCACACAATCTCTCACAGCATTTTGCATCTGCCCTCAGGATCTTGCATGTTTGAATCAAATCCCATCTACATTGAACTCTAGCAGATGCAAGCCTAGCCTGCCCATCAAATGATACTACTACCTGTAGACAATTGTCAAATCAGTGTAGATCCCCCTCTCCCAATATGCACCCTGTCAGCAATCATTGCAAGAGTTTAGAAGGATGAGGGAGGACCTCATTGAAACTTACCGAATAGTGAAAGACTTGGAGAGGATGTTTCCACTAGTGAGAGTGTCTGGAACCATAGGCCATTGCCTCAGAATAAAAGGACATACCTTTAAAAAGGAGCGAAGGAATAGGTGACATTTCTGGTCGAGACCCTTCTTCAGACTGAGTCTACAGTTCCTTCTTAAACCTTTAAAAAGGAGATGAGTAATTTATTTAGCCAGAAGGTGGTGAATCTGTGGAATTCATTGCCACAGCCGACTGGAGGCCAAGTCAATGGATATTTTTAAGATGGAGATTGACAGATTCTTGATTAGTAAGGATGTCGGGGGTTATGGGGAGAAGGCAGGAGGAGAGTAGGATTGCGAGGGAAAGATAGACCAGTCATGATTGAATGGCAGAGTAGACTTGATGGACTGAATGTGCTAATTCTGCTCCTAGAATTTATGAACTTTTGAACAGTCTGATTTTTCTTCTGCACCAAACCATGCGATCAATTTCCGCTGCTGTTAATTAGCTAATTTGTGGATTTCTGCCAATAAATTTAGAGAACCTGCTGAGTAATCAAGATCTAGAAGGATCAGTAGTAATAGTTTGTTTAATGTCCAATCTGGTTGCTCAGAATTTAACTGCAAGATATAATTCAATCTGGGTTACGGATAGTGAAATCTAATCCTCTGCATGCGGCTGTAATACCATTGGAATGTAACCTGATACCTTAGTTCACTGTCCAGAAATATCACCAATCCTCGGGTGCTGTTTGTCTTAAGCCCGCCATCCTTCAATAGCAGTTGACTTGCAAACTTGTGGTTTTTCAATAGTTTGATCAAAATGGACGGGAGATGACAATTTAAAAAAAACCTGAAATTGGTGTGGATGAAGGATTTTTTTTTAACCCAGAAGTTTGAAAGACTGTAATATACAACTAGAACTAGTGTTTTACAAAGTCATGTTAAATATCATTAGTTAGGGGAGATACAGAAAGGGAAATGGGGCAGCCTGTGTTTGATTATGTAGAATAGAAAAGTAAAATTTGAGCCAAATAGCCATTCTGTCTTGTAGATTTGACAAAATACTGTACGAGCCCCGTTTTTTCAAGAATTTGTGCATTGCACATTTTCAACATATGATGCACAGTATATTTCCTTTACCCGATGCTGGAGGTTAGGATGGTTTTCCGGTACCTGGATCTAGTTTGTACCTTTTGTTTTGAACCTTCCTAGTGTCACTTGTACAAAGTGTCCCATTCAACTCTTCAGGCCTACTGGTTAATTCGGTTGCTCATTTAACGCAACCCTCCACTTGTTTCTATGCCTCTGTCAGAGGATTTGCCAAGGAAAATACATCTTGACTGTATTGTCTGTTCTCAGTTATAATTTGAGCTGAAATATAGTAACTTCAGTAGGATTGATTGATAGAAATGGATTGAAAGATACAGGATGGACATAGGCCCTTCGGTCTACCATCTCCACGCCGACCATCGATCACCCGTTCACAGTAGTTCTATTATCCCACTTTCACATCCACTCCGTACAGACCAGGGCAATTAACCTACAAACCTGCAAATCTTTGGAATGTGGGAAGAAACCAGAAGAACCCTACGTGGTCACAGGGAGAATGTGCAAACTACGCAGGCAGCACCCAACATACCGCAAAGTCGGACTGGGATGTTGCCTGTGCGACCAGATCTGCCAGCTATGGGAACGGATCTGCCGGCTGGGCCAAAGTTCCAGAGCCCCAGCCGCAGTTGGAACATTCAACCCACCGATCGGTGTGGGGGTCCCGATGATGTGAAGATCGCCTGCCTCACTCTGCCTCGGTGCTACATTTTGGGGGAGATTTCAAGCACACTTTTGTAATTTTGTCTGGATTAATGGAGGTGCCATACCACTAGTTGCCAGAAAATCAGTGGTGGGCCTAAACTGAACTAATTCCAGTTAACTTTGCTACAGTATTCATTTCTTTTAAAATGCATTTGTCTGTGAACCTGTGAGGAAGAGATGAGAAACGGGCATCATAAACAGGTTAAAAAAAAAAGACACAAAGTGCTGGAGTAACTCAGCGGGTCAGGCATCATCTCGGAAGAACAGGGATACATGAGGTCTTGGGTCGAAACCCTGTGTTACTCCAGCACTGTCTTTTTTTGTAAACTAGTATCTGCAGTTCCTTGTATCTCCATCATAAATTGGTATTTGTATTCTCTTGAGGTCTTGGATTATATAGATTAAAGAAAGGATTTTGAGACCAACACAGTTATCACTGCAGCCACACCTGATCTGTTAATTTTCGATGTTTTATAAAATGACTTTTTTTTGCATCTTCTTTACAGTATGGGAGCAACTGTACCTCCTCCAGCAGAACACCCGAAATTCCCGGAGGGACCAAAGGTACCTGATATTTTGGTCAGTATCTAGTGAATCTGGAAAAGGGATCTCCTGACCGATTTCCAGGAGAATTTGTTCAGGTTTTTCCCTCAAAATAAGGCTGTTCTTTGTAATATTTTAAAAAAAAAACTTTTCCCATGAGGTTTCATATCATTGAATGGGCTAAAGGAAATGTAAGTGTTATGATACTAGATGGTGCCTCATGTTCTTGTGAGATACCTGGTGCAGGTAAGAATTTTTGTTGAAGTCTTTTGTGCAGCATTTTAAAGGGGCCTGGCGTGAACAGCTGGCTTTTTACTATTTTTTTTAAAGAGAAAGGTGAAAGACCAGTATGAAATTTATATCCCAACTGGGTGTTCTAACAGTGAGTCTTGTGTCATCAAGGGCTCTATGTACTACTATCATGGGACTAAACTATGACAGTTTGTATAGTTGCACATTAACTTGCATTCCTGTGTAATCTGAGGTTTGTGTACCATTAGTAGTTTGTTATCTAAGAACATTCCTCCAAATCCATGCATTGCTTGCAGAAGGAAGCTGGGATTTTCTTGTTTTCAGGATAATCCATGGTTTTCATTGAATCAAAAAGCACAGAAAAACGGTTCAATCAGTTGTGATTTTGTTGAATCTTTGAAGGCGCTTTCATCATCCTTCAGGCAGGCAGTGCATTCCATCTCTTCCTAGCTCATTGAATTTCCCCCAACACAAAGTTTTTCTCATGACTTGAATTTGCAAAACTATCTGTCCACCAAATCCTGCTTGATTTGAGCAGTTCTGTCGGAAAATCTCAGCATCTCTTTTCATGCCACATGAAGTCACTTATTTCGGGTACTGTTGTGCTAAATACTAATCTTAATCCTACTAAACGTGCAGACTCTCCGAACATGCTTGGTGTGGAACCCAGAATGGATCTGGGCAAAATAACATGACTTGAGGCATAAAAAATAATTTATACAGACTGTCAAGAGGGAAGGGAAAACAAAAAGTAGGAATGATCGGCTTGAATGCAGAGGAGAGAAAAAAGGTTGAAGATTTAAGGTGGTGGTGCCTAACAAATAGCCAGTTTGGCTGATTGAAACAAAAGTTGTTGACTGGGAATTGACGTGTAACAGTGTGGAGAGTAGAATTCTGAATAGGTTACATTTCCAGGGCTGGGAGATATCTATGAGCGAGTTAGAAACCATGATTATCAAAAGCATGGGTGAAAGCCTCGGCAGCCTGTGCGAAGAAGGAAGAAATGTTGGCAATTTATTAAGTTAAAGGCATGAGGAGAAATGGGAGAGAGCCCAGAGAAATGTGAATGTAGCTGGGCAATGAGGAACCACTGGGCACTGAGATGGAGGACAGTTTCTGCCGTTCTGAGCATGAGTATTTTATGCTGGGGTGAAATTACTAATGTGGTCTAATATGATACTAAATTTCTTGTGGGCATAAATGTTGTTCTGAAAGAACAGACTAAATAACTTGAATTTTTTTGCAGGAAACAAATACAGAAGCGAAGGAACCGCCAGTTTCATCTCCAGAGCAAGCTTCAGAAAGCCAGGAGAGTGAACTTGGTGAGTGTTGCACTTGGTATCTTCCCCTTTGTTCTATCTACAGTGCTTGAGTTTGAACCAATTGAGTCTACAGTGCCCTCGATAATGTTTGGGTTAAAGACCCATCATTTATTTATTTGCCGCTGTACTCCACAATTTAAGATTTGTAATAGAAAAAAATCACATGTGCTTAAAGTGCACATTGTCAGATTTTAATAAAGACCATTTTTATACGTTTTGGTTTCACCATTTTGAAATCACAGCAGTGTTTATACGTAGTCCCCCCCATTTCAGGGCACCATAATGTTTGGGACACAGCAATGTCATGTAAATGAAAGTAGTTGTGTTTAATATTTTGTTGCATATCCTTCGGATGCAATGACTGCTTGAAGTCTGCGATTCATGGACATCACCAGTTGCTGGGTGCCTTCTCTGGTGATGCTCTGCCAGGCCTGTATCGCAGCCATCTTTAGCTTATGCTTGTTTTGGGGGCTAGTCCCCTTCAATTTTCTCTTCAGCATACAAAAGGTATGGTCAATTGGGTTTAGATCGGGTGATTGACTTGGCACTTGGCTGCTCAAGAATTAGCCATTTATTAGGTTTGTCCCAAACATTATGACGGGCACTGTATGTATGGTATATCTGTCTGTTTGGAAAACTTTTCACTGCCCTAGGTACACGTAACAATAATAATAAACCTAAACCAATAATAATTATGGCTAAGATAAGTTCATTAGCACCCCCCCCCCCCCCCCCACTTCACTGCCCATATCAAGCAGCAGAATTAAGCATTTATGCAATCAGCCAATTGCAATCTGGAGAAGAAGCAAAATGTTGCCTGCCCATTCCCTCCTCAGTGCTGGCTGGCCCACTGATTTCCTCCAGCACTTTGTGTTTTGCAGCTAATTGCAAAGATTTATCATAGATGGTAGAATGGTTAAAATCAAGTCGAGCTGCTGCCTTGCTTTTCCAGTGACCCAAGATCAATCGTGACCTTTGCATTTTCTGTCTGTGATCATGTGGCTTCCTCCCTTTCTCTCTCATAGCCTGTTGTTTGTTTCCTTCCCAATGATGATCAAGCTGCTAGGTTATTTGGGATTTTAAGTAGGTGAGTGTTCATATCTGGGAGGAAGAATAGGTTAGTGGGAGAATAGGATTGTTGAATGAACTGGCATAGATGGGTTGAATTGGTTCAATGTGAGGAAATATAAGGATAAATGGTACATGGACCTTTCTACGGCAGGATGTTGGTCCCTTGATGAAGTAGTCGCGTATGTCAGTGGTGGGGTGCAGCAAATCAAACCACGGGAGAAATTACAGCAATGTCCTGAAATGTAGTTTGTTTCAAGTATATTCATGTGGATGTATTTTGTTCTTCACAGAAATTGACGATGAAGGTGTGATTGAGGCAGATCCTGAAGAACCTATTGAAATGGGAGATGACAGTATTGAGGTGAGCCTTTTTTTCCCTCTTCATGCTCTTCCTGAGAACGTTAACGTGTGCCAAGTTTAAAAAAACACAGGCTAGCTTTTAGCCCTAGTTATCTTGTCAGCAAGAAGTGTGGACGTTGTACATCTTTCTTTGGTGTGCGTTCTGTGTTGGAATACTCCGATCTAACATGGAGCAATGGGGCAAAATTACCTCCCGCAAAAACGGGCAAGGTGGAGGACATGAAAGTTGCTTTTCAAATGGAAAAATCTTGATTGTCCTGCATTAATCCATTGATATCTAAATAATTATTAGAGAATTTCAAATGCTGGCTTCATACCAAGCCTACAGAGAATAAGTGGCTGGGGAGAGATGGCAATGTTTGTTTCCAGAACAAATATAGAGTTGGAAGTCAGGAAGTGTTTGAGAAATGCATTTACACTAAACGTACTTCCCTTGTGGAATTAACTGTCATTAACTCTGATTTCTTACCATTTTGCCAATGGTTAGCTGGCATAATGTTTCTAATTTGCCCCTTGAACTGTAAATAGTGATAAGGGTGGGGTTGTGGACAGTAAAGTACAAAAACGTGAGTCTTAGATAGTTGCCAGTAATTTTACACAACTTGCTTGACGTGTTTAAATATCCATTGAAATTGAATCCATTTGAAGTATTCGAGCAATTATCAAATAACAATGCCACGATTTTTTCCTCCACCTTTGTGTTCTTCCTCCCATTCTCCATCACTCTGCCGTATCGAGGAAACTCAATTCTGCCGGAGATGCTGTTCTGTGGGCATCAGCAGCCACCCCCTCCCCCCTCCCTAGAGCCTGGTCATTCTATGTCATGGAGGTTACGTAATCTTTCATCTGTGAACAATGATCTGCAACTTATTGTTTATAAGTTGCAAAGTTTGTAACAGTCTCCGCTGATCATGATCTGACACTTTGTTCCCTTGTTTTAGGTGACTGAGGAATTAATGGATCAGGCAAATGAGAAGAAAGCCGAAGCCATCAATGCTTTGGGAGAAGGTAAGTGCAATAGAAGGGAAATGGTTATTGATGGAGCGGGCAAGGCTTTGGTTCAGCAAAGTGGTGGTTGTGAAAACGAGAACAGTTGTTACCTGCGCAGACACAAGCCATTTGGCACAACTGATCTGTGCCTGTACTCGATCTTCCTCCTGTTACCCTCTGTCAACTAAGCTATTATACAACTTTCTGACTCATTTGATTAGCATCTCTAACCACATCCACGCCAGTCACCTTGACTTCTTGCTGTAAGTTTCACATTTGAACCATTCTTTGGTGAAGAAGTTTCTCATTTCCTTGTTGGATTTCAAAGTTGTTGACTGACAGCTGTAAATTGCCCTTTCGTGTGGATCAGTAGCAAAAAAAATGCCAAGAGCAGTTAGTGGCATGTGAGAGAATGAGTCGCATGATTACAGGGAGATAGAGAGAGTGGGAGGGAATGAGACTGATGGGATCACTCCATGGCAGCTAGCATGGATCTGATGGGCTGAAAGGCCTCATGTGTGGGAAGAGTTAAATAAAAAAATTGCATGACTTCTGTAAAATGGACGAAGCAGTGTGACTAACTATTTAAATAATTTAGCCTAAAAGGGCTGGAGTCATTCTGCGGGTCCTCTGGGGAACTCCAGCACTTTGTGTCCTTTTGTGTAAACCACTTTCTGCAGTTCCTTGTTTCTAAATAATTCAGCATCCTGGGCATTATGGTGTTGTAATGTTCGAGATCAAGATTTTATGAAGATTAGGAATTATAAGCAAATTAGGCTAAATAACTGGTCTCAGATCTGTGGTTTCATGTTAAACATTGCCTAAAACAGAATATATTTGTGTAAAATTCCACGATGTATGTGGGCTGCAACGTTAAACTATGTTAATTGTATATAATCGTTGTTTCTAAATGGGCGATGTGGTGTGTGCAGGCGTTGAGCAGTGTGGTGTATCCTGCCCTTTAACATGGGCTGGGTGGAAATGTGGAAATCAAGTTTCCATTGATGATTGGAATAGCTGTACACCTTGGAATAATGAACTGATCTAACTCCTTTCCCTCTGTGGCCAACAAGCCTCTACTAAATCAGGAGTCTACCTGATCCCCGCTTGAATACTTTGTGACTAATTAATTCCAGCGATGTGTCTAAATATAAAGTTATTGCTGAAGTTTAAAATCATATCCAATAATTTGTTTTACTTTTGCTGCAAGTGGCGCCTTTCATAATTGTGCTGTAATCTCTAAACAAAATCATATGGATATTGTAATATTTGAATAGAATCAGTGGAACTCTGTATGTAAATAAACTTAAGGATGAGTTGGCAGGAGGAACAAGAAGAAAGGAAATAAACAGTGTGTGTTAAATATTGAAGCCACACTGAAATACTTCATGTGGAATGTCCCAATCCCATGTCTTACTGTAAATATTCCTTTGCATATGTGACATGGTGAGATAATTTATGATGTTGTTTTTCGTGGCTTTGATTTGGAATTAAAAAAATTATAACGGCATAACATTGCCCAACTAATGACGAGCAAATTAAGTTAGACAGACACCAAATTTCATTGGGCGGCATGGTGGCACAGCGGTAGAGTTGCTGTCTTGCAGCGTTTGCAGCGCCAGAGACCTGGGTTCGATCCTGACTACGGGTGCTGTCTGTACAGAGTTTGTACGTTCTCCCCGTGACCTCGTGGGTTTTCACGAGATATTTGGTTTCCTTCCACACTCCAAAGATGTACAGGTTTGTAGGTTAATTGGCTTGGTATAAGTGTAAATTGTCCCTAGTGTATGTAGGATAGTTTTATTGTGTAGGGATCACTGGTCGGTGCGGACTTGTTGGGCCGAAGTATGGTAAGGTGACCAAAATGGGATAAAATAAGTTTTGATGGGGAGTGAGGAGATGAAGGTTTGGAGACTGAATTTGTGAAGTTAAAGCCTAGCCAGCTTGAGGCATTGTGATGAGTATTGGAGTGATTAACGGGGCTACGGAACAGAGCCGAACTGGAGGAGAGCAGGATCTTGAGTGGTTATCAATGCTGACGTGGCAGCTTACAGAAATAGCAAGTCCATGAAAATAATTCAAACCAAGGAAAATAATTGTTAACTTAAAGCAGGGCTGGTTCAGGAGACAACATGTTAAACAGTAAGTGAAAAACCTTTGATGTGTTGTCTCTCATAATTTCAGAAATATTAAAAATTATTTAACTTTGAAAATTGTACAAAAGCATCACATCCACTGATTTGCATTGTCTGGCTGGTAATTTAATTATCTTACTTTTTCGGTGGTTGATTAGTAAGTGTGTATATCTGTCTACTCGGGCAAACATTGAACTTGTTTGGAAACTTACAAAAGACACAAAATGCTGGAAAAATTTGGTGGTCTGGTAGCATCCTTGGAGAACATGGATAGGAGATGCTTCGGGTCTGTAGATTCTGTATAGATGTCCCGACCCGAAATGTAACTTTTCCGTATTCTCCAGGGATGCTGCCTGATCTGAGTTACTCCAGCATCTTGTGGTTTTCTTTGGTAAACCGGTATCTGCAGTTCCTATTTTCTACATTGTGCCGGGAAACTTCCTGCCTCTTATGTTCTTAAATCCCACACTAGCCCGTGGTGTCTAAACGTTTTGTTTTCCTCAATACAGGGGATCTTGAAAAGGCACTCGAACACTTCACAGAAGCCATTAAGTTGAACCCACGCCTGGCCATTCTTTATGCTAAGCGAGCCAGGTAAAGTGTAGAATGGATGTATTCTTGAAAGCGTCTTGGCATTTGGGTGCAGGTTTTGCTCACCCACTTGACAAGTGATGCCAGTGAAGTCTGATCAGTAGTCTGAGCGCCAAGCAGAATAAAGCAAAGACCACATGCATTGCCTCCTAGAATCTGAAGCTTGGATCGCATTGCATGCCTATTGGGAACTGGGTTAGGGAAATGATGAAGGATGGGTCATATATCAGGCTTCAGCGGCATCTCACAGCTAAGTTTGGAAATCTTGTGTATCTCTCCTGTCCCTTGCAGAAGGGGGATGGAGGCCTTGAGTTCTTGCTCCTCTGCCAGGTGTATTGTCATTTTACAATCTGGATAGTTTTTGTAAATGTCCTTGTTTGTGAGCGTGGTATAAAAATGGGGTGTTTATAAAAAAAAAAAACACTTGTCTCTTGTGCTTTTGTGTAATTCTAGAATAAATTGCTGAGAAGTGTCATCCTTGAAGTCCCCCCTTTAAACACAGTGCAGAAAGAGCAAAAACTTTTGAGTCCTTTTTTAAAAGGGATGGGTTCATTGACATTCGTCTGGTGTAAGTTTTGGAAGCTTTTGGTCATGTCATCCTGTTGTCAGTCTGTTTCCAAATGATGGTATTTGCTCGAACGCCCTTGTGAAAATATTTGATGTCTGGGGATCTGGTTGAAATAATGGAGCTGAATGTTTAATTTAAAAAAAACTACAGATGTCACGGTTGTAGTCCATTGTTTGCCATATACATGAATGCATCTGAAAGGGAACACTCATTTGAAACTATTAAGCAAGTTGAACATTCTTTATAGAGCTTGCGGCATTTCATTAACCTGGAGAGGTTTCACAACCTGCCAAGTAAGCTGTAGATTCAATTTTGCTCAAGATCTTTGCTCCTTGCCGATTAATGTGTTTCTGTAAGCGGATGAAGTCGTCATGACCCATGCCTTTGCCCATCTTGCTGTGAGCCTGTCAACAGAAGTGAAGAGATCCACTGTAATTTCTCCTTCTGAGTTTCCACCTTCCCCTCTGTCAGTCCCACAGTTGGATTGTGACTTTCCTCCACTGTTCGACGAGATTAATATGCACAGCATTAACTTGCCTTGCTGGCCCATTGTAAGCACAGCAAGGTAACGCTGCCACATTGTTTTGGATGTCCCGTTGTGCCACAGCATAACATTCCCTGAACATTCTTTAACATTGACTTTTCTTCCTTCTACACATCTGAAAAACACTGATTACATTGTGGATTAGCTCTGACATTGATCCCATCTTTACCCAGTGGCATCTTGCCCTTTCCAGTAAAGGTCACCAGAGAGCAGTCAGGACCCTGGATTCTGTTTTGTTTTATTCCCCCCCCCCCCCCTCTAATTTGGAATCAGAGATCAATTATTACATCCTTGCTGCTCCCTTCACTAAGATTCCCAAACTCAAAAATTGAACAAAGTCTTCGATTCATAAAGTTGAATGGTTTTCTAGGCAGTTTATTGGAGAGCTACAAATGATTCCCATGGCACTAAGCATGTTTTCTCTCTTAGATTGATTATTGTTTAATTAACACTTTTTCTAACCACACCAAGCAATCTTTTTCTATTTCACAGCGTGTATGTGAAAATGCAGAAGCCCAATGCAGCCATTCGGGACTGTGACAAAGCAATTAGCATCAACCCTGATTCAGCGCAGCCTTACAAGTGGAGGGGAAAAGCACACAGGTGAGGAAAGGGGTGCAATCGGTGGACAGCGAGGGTGGAAGCATTATGACAACTCTGGAGAGAGATGAGAATCCTGTATGGTATTTGGAGCATGCAGCATATAAGAAACAATAAAATCTGGAATGTGGATATTGATGTGAAATAGGGCTTCTTGATTCTATTGAATACCACGATCTGTGGATACAGAATTTGCGCACCATTCACCCTGACCTGTAGACGTTGATATTTATGCTTCACACAAACTGCTTTCCTTTGGTTTGCTCATTGAACTGAAAGCACCTCTTTGTTTCTTCCATATTGCTATTTGCTAGTTTAAATTATGCGTTATGATTATACATTATCCCTCCAGCATTTAAAAAAAATGCAGATGCATAATCTGGGTCAAGCAGCAGTAAGTGAAGTATTTTAACTGCGTCATCAATTGGGATGCACAAGATTGACAGAAATTGTGCACAATTCATGTTTAGACATTAAATGCGATCTATTTTCAAGCAGCATTGTATAAATGCATCCTTCCTCGTCTCCATAAGGTTCTTGGATTGTGCTGGAAGTATAGTGGCTGCTCAGTACTTTCCACCATGGGAGTACGCATGTGGCAGTCAAAATTAGCAGGCTCTGACCATTGGACAAGGCACAGAATTTGAGGAAGGACATTCTTGCTATTGAGGGAGTGCAGCGTAGGTTTACATGGTTAATTCCCTGAGGTGGCGGGACTGTCATATGCTGAGAGAATGGAGCAGCTGGGCTTGTGTACTCTGGAGTTTAGAAGGATGAGAGGATATCTCATTGAAACATATAAGATTGTTAAGGGCTTGGACACGCTAGAGGCAGGAAACATGTTCCCGATGTTGGGGGAGTCCAGAACCAGGGGCCACAGTTTAAGAATAAGGAGTAAGCCATTTAGAACGGAGACGAGGAAACACGTTTTCTCACAGAGAGTGGCGAGTCTGTGGAATTCTCTGCCTTAGAGGGCGGTGGAGGCAGGTTCTCTGGATGCTTTCAAGAGAGAGCTAGATAAGGCTCTTAAAAATAGCAGAGTCAGGGGATATGGGGAGAAGGCAGGAACGGGGTTCTGATTGGGGATGATCAGCCATGATCACATTGAATGGCGGTGCTGGCTCAAAGGGCCGAATGGCCTACTCCTGCACCTATTGTCTATAGAACATCAAATGCCAATTCAATTTTCAGTACAGGATTCTCCGAACTGCATCGTCTGGTTCCAAAGGGTTTGGACCCGAGACGTCACCTATCCACGTTCTCCAGAGATGCTGCCTGACCTGCTGAGTTGCTCCAGCACTTTGTGTCCTAATTCTGCTTGAACAGTGTTACATATCAGGGCCTGGACAGCAGAATCCTGGGCATGCTCACGAGCTTGTCATTTTGGAACAAGAAATTGGGAAAGGATAGATCTGCATTCTAGGTTTATGTTGAAAGCAGAATTACTTCTGATCTCCATTTTCTCAAATTGATTACACACGAGGAACTGCAGATGATGACTTACAGAAAGTGCTGGAGTAACTCAACGGGTTGGGCGGCATCTCTGGAAAACGTGGCTACTCCAGGAGATGCTGCCTGACCTGCTGAGTTACTTCAGCACTGAGTGTTTTTTTTTGTTGCACAAATTGATTGATTAAAAACAATAGAGCATGGAAACAGCCCACCGATTGCACGCTGATCATCGATCACCCATTCACATCACTTCAGTATTATCCCACTCCCTATGCCCAGGGCCATTTAGAGGCCAATTTACCTACAAATTTGGGATGAAGGAGAACACCCACATGGTCACGTGGAGAAGGTTCAAAGGTTCATTTATTGTCACATACACCTAGATGTAGTGAAATTCTTTTTGCCAATGCAGCACATAAAAAAGAATACAAACATAACAATAATAAATAGCTTTAACATGAAAACATCCCCCCACAATGGTTCCCATTATGGGGGAAGGCACAAAGTCCAGTCCCATCCCCAATGTCCACCCATAGTCGGGACTATTACAGAACGTACAGACTCCACACAGACAGCACCCAAGGTGAGAATCAGACCCTCTGTGAAGCAGCTGCTCAACCATCAGGGCCAACATGGTGATAATGGATCGATTGGATGCTCAAACAACTGTACTAAAACTCCTAGTTTTGACGTTTCCAGCTATTAACCTTCCTGTGTTTTGCCGTTTTCAAATAGGCTACTTGGTAACTGGGAGAAAGCAGCGCTGGATTTGGCAATGGCCTGTAAATTGGATTACGATGATGATACTAGTGCTCTGCTGAAGGAGGTACAACCTCGAGTAAGTGACTCCTGGCTGCAGTTTTTTTTCTTTAAAAACCTGTTTGATTTGGAGACAATTAAAAATAATGTGACTTGCCCACACACGTTGCAGCCAATGAATTTGTTTGAAACGCAGTCATCCTTGGCTGCGAGTCCAATTTGTGCATGGCGTTAAACCAAGCTGCTGTAGGGCATTAGCAGTGGAATTGGTGCCTCTAACAGCTGCCTTGGGGGAATACTAGTGATCAACACCTTGTCTTGCAACAGGCCTTTGCATACAATGCAAATTCTCATCAATTTTTAAATCTCGCATAAAATGCAAATTCTCTTCAATTTTTAAATCTCGTTCTCCTCGCCTCTTTTCTATAACAGAACTACAACCCACTAAGATCTGTACGTTCCACTTCTGACAACATGCACAGCCATGGTTTTTATTGTTTTTGCCATCACGCCTGTCAATGCCTGAACTCTGGCATTCTCTCCCTTAGCCTCGCTGCCTCTCCACCCCATCTGTGGCCCTCTTTGAGTTTGTACCTTAACGTTTACCCCATTAACCAACCTTCTGTTTGACGTGGCTTTGTTAAAAGTTTAGTATAGAGATATAGCATGGAAACCGGCCCTTGGACCACTGAGTCCACGTCGACCAGCAACCAAGCATACACTAGTTCTAGCCTTCACATGAGGGACAATTTAAAGATGACAAACCTACAAACCTGTACTTCTTTGGAAAGTGGGAGGAAACGGGAGCACCATGCGGTCACGGAGAATGTACAATCATGTGCAGGTTTGTAGTTTAATTGGCATCTGTAAATTATCCCTCGTGTCCAAGATAGAACTAGTGTACAGGTCGGACTTGGTGGGCCGAAGGGCTTGTTTCCACTCTGTAGCTATAAACTGAACTAAACGTTATTTATGCATTCTCAATCCTTTGCCTCTCCTAATCAGAAGCTGATACAGAACCCACAGTTTTTTTGTTATGGCATTTTTTAATGAAGACTGTGTTCAATCTGAACCTGAAATTCCAACAGCTGCAGCAGCGCAGTCAATATGCAACAGGGTTCAGCTGCTCCAGTGACCCAGGCTTGATCTTGACCTGTGCGTGTGTGGAGTTTGTATGTCTGTCCTGTGACAGCGTGGGTTTTCCCTAGTTTCATCCTACATCCCAAAGACATGTCGGTAGATTAATTGCCAGCAGGTGGGGTACCTCTCATGTGGGTGGGTGGCAAGAAAGTCGGAGAGAGAGTTGGTGAATATGCATGTGAATGGATTGTAGGGCGATGGGTGGGGCATTATTACTGGTAGCCAGCAGTAACCTGTTGGGGTGAATGACCTCCTCTGTCATTAGGATATGGATTACGTGTGGAGTCCGCTCTTGAGAACAATCCGTAAGACAATTTCTCCAGAAGTCAGACTGGTCCATTTTCTGTGACTACCCTTATGGGATCACACTTGGTGTAATTCTTCTATTTCATTGAATAACACTCCCCCATCATGAAACTAATGAAATACACACTGTATATTAATGGATGGAATGAAATATTTCGCTTGAGAAGTGTTTTAACAATATATAGGAGAAATTGTGTAGTGGGTTTTCATAAGTCAGGTTCATCATAACTCGGGGAAGCTCCTGTGTGTTTGTGGATCCCAGGAGTAGAACTTGTACAGCATGCTATTGGAAAAGAGAATTCCATTAGTCATAGAAACATAGAAAATAGGTGCAGGAGTAGGTCACAGCGTAGAACTGAATAGCTTGTGGATTTTGAGCAAAACGGGCGGTGTGATTATATTCCCCGTGTACTTCCCCCCCCCCCCCTCCCCCCCCTAGTACTGAAGGAGAGTAGGTAATCCACAAACATGTCATAGTACATGTCTCTCATGGCTGTGTGATCTGGGTATATAAACCCAATGAAAACGCTTCTGCAAATGGAGGTTCTGTCTAGGTTCTTTGCTTTCTGACTGTCCTTATGAAAACACGCAAGGCTCTTAACCTATTGTATATCTCCAGTGACTAACCTTAACACACCGGGGATTTGTACTGAATGTTGCAACGTGTCTTTTAGGCTCAAAAAATAATGGAGCACAGAAGAAAATACGAGAGGAAATCTGAAGAGAAAGCTCTCAAGGAGAGAATGGAGCGTGCAAAAAAAGCAAAAGAGGAGCATGAGAAAGCGCGCAAAGTAAGCGGCAAGGTGTTGGCGTCTTGTATTACCACATTCCTGTTTCAAGCTGGAATGTTTGTGGATGTCAGCTATTTTCATCTGCTCAGCCAAGTGTCTTTTTACATGCAATTCCTGGTGAATGTCAATGAGTTTTGGATTATGAAATCTGCTTGCCCATAGCTACATGTAACAAATGTCTCTGGATCATATCGGTGACTAGGATCCATGGCTCTACTTAAAACTAAATCAGCTTTAATCCCAATTGGTTTATACCTTGTATACCTCCATCAACAGAAACTTAATATAAGACTACAACTTTTAATATACATGCATTTTGTACAATAGGTATTGTGCTGTCATTTTTTAGTAAAACTATTCCTGTCAGCATTGTTAGAATTGTGCTGCAATGGAGATATTAAAAACGCATATTAGACAATAGGTGCAGGAGTAGGCCATTTGGCCCTTCGAGCCAGCACCGCCATTCAATGTGATCATGGCTGATCATCCCCAAATATTTTTAAGAGCCCTATCTAGCTCTCTCTTGAAAGTATCCAGAGAACCGGCCTCCACCGCCCTCTGAGGCAGAGAATTCCACAGACTCACCACTCTCTGTGAGAAAAAGTGTTTCCTCGTCTCCGTTCTAAATGGCTTACCCCTTATTCTGAAACTGTGGCCCCTGGTTCTGGACTCCCCCAACATCAGGAATATGTTTCCTGCCTCTAGTGTGTCCAAGCCCTTAACAATCTAAATCACTTGGAGCTTATTTCTTAACTGGCATGTTTTGTTTTGAAATACAGTAATTTTGTAAACCAAACTCGGGCTAATTTTATGAAACTAATTTGGTGCACGAAAGGTTAATTTTATTTGTGGATGCCAGGAATATATGGTTCAGAATGCTCTTATTTCATTGCTTTTCATGATGATAAACAATTTGATCAATGGGAACTTGGTAGACTAAATCCATTTTATTGAGGTGTGACGGATGACATTAAACCTGGGTAAAATATATGTCCATTGCGGATTTAAAACTGGTATCCTGACCCTTTAGAAACATAGAAAATAGTTGCAGGAGGAGGCCATTCGGTCCTTCGAGCCAGCACCGCCATTCATTGTGATCATGGCTGATCGTCCCCAATCAATAACCCATGCCTGCCTTCTCACCTCTTCCACAGCAAACAATGGACCATTGTGGGCTCCACCTTTCCCTGGTCATCGGTACCGGCTCTGATTTGTCCTGTATCTTTTCATACCACTAGTCATCCTCCCCCCTGACTCTCGGTCCGATGTAGGGCCTCGACCCGAAACGCCACCTATTCCTTTTCTCCAGAGATGCTGCCTGACCCGCTGAGTTACTCCAGCTTTTTGTGTCTACCCTGACCAGTAACTCTGTGAATTCTAGAAACCAGCATAGTTAATTGCCAGGATGGCAGTGAGGGACAGAGATGTTTCCGAATGCCCTCTCATACTGGTAATATTTACACAACTCTGCTTACCTCAGAGAGCATGTGCACACTCTGACTTGGAGTTGAAAATTTAATCTGGATGCTTCAATCATGTTTATTCAACAAAATCAAACTGAATGAAGGGCCTAGACTGCACTGATTTCTGACGTACAGTTAAGCCCCCTATTGTTTGTCCGATTGTCACTGTGTTCTAGTGAATCTTTGGCTGTCAGACTCTATTGAAACTGCATTCATTTCTGTTTCAGGAGGAGGAGACTCGTCGTGCAGGAGCCACGGGCTTTGGTGGTTTCCCAGGTTTGTTTTTTTACCCTAATGCTAGCGTTCTTGGAAATGTAGTGTGAGAATCTCAACGCTCCACAATTTGGGGGGGGGGGGAGCTACATGTGGGAGGAAACATAGGATTGCCAGTTTCGGCAAATGGATATTTTGGACGTAGTATTTTTATCAGTGGTCTTGGGTGATCTGTTATCTATGCTGAATGGATTCTTTTGATTTCTTCCAATTATACTATCAGATCTAACCTTTTATGCTGATGTTTTACACGTGCCTTCGTGCCTTCAAAATGGAGATGAGGAATTTATTTAGCCAGAGGGTGGTGAATCTGAGGAATTCATTGTCACAGACAGCTGTGGAGGCCAAGTGATTGGGTATTTTTTATAGCAGAGATTGATAGGCTCTTGATTATGAAGAGCAAAGGTTGCAGTGAGAAGACATGAAAATGGGGTTGAAAGGGAAAAAATAGATCAGCCAATTGGGTTTATTCTCAGCGGGTGAGGCAGCATCTATGGAGCGAAGGAAATAGGTGACATTTCGGGTCGAGGCCCTTCTTCAGAGTGAAGAAGGGTCTCGACCCGAAACGTTGCCTATTTCCTTCGCTCCATAGATGCTGCCTCGCCCGCTGAATTTCTCCAGCATTTTTGTCTACATTCTCCAGCATTTGCTGTTCTTTCTTAACTATTCGGTTTATTCTAGTGCACTCCAAATGTGAGTTGTTTTTTTTTTTTAAAGTATCTTTTGAACCCAGGTGATTTATGGATCCAATTTGTCCAGAATCCCACAGACAACCTCGTGGACCAGTTCACCACGTGGGAACGTGTCTTTCTGAAGTCCGTGTAGACTATGTTAATTGTCGTTCCCTCATCAATATATTTTGTTACCTCTTTGAAAAGTTCACTCAAATTGGTCAGATAGGATCTCTTACTAATCAAACAATGCTGATTATCTGATTAATCCCCGTCCTTGTAAAATGTCTTGGGTTGCCGTCATGGAGAAGTCTTTATGGCTTCTCTGTTATGACGGATGCTCCATCAGTCATTGAAAGAGTTCATACGATCCCTGCCGGACTATTGACGTCATGATCCTGAAATCAGCTATACACCTCTTTTTGTTCCACTCTAACCCTTTTAGGTGCACCTGGTGGTTTTCCGGGAGGAATGCCCGGAATGGGAGGAATGCCCGGAATGGGAGGAATGCCCGGAATGGGGGGAATGCCCGGAATGGGGGGAATGCCTGGCCTGAATGATCTACTTGGTGATCCAGAGGTGCTGGCAGCGATGCAGGTAACGATTGTCACTTAATTGCGAGCTTGCCGTACACATGCGTTACGCAGTCACTTTGCACAGAAAGGTACTCGTTAACCCGGCCTCACAGTTGTGGTGAGATATGGAGGCTCTGGGTTTGAATCTCGTCGTTGAGCTCTAGGGTTCTCGTATTTGAAAGCTGCTAAATCATCATCCATTTCATATGCGGTTCAATTGTTGACTTGCCTCGCTGCAAGGTACAAGAACCCAAACCCATTATCTGTACCTACAAGGAAGAGCATTAAAGGGCCTGCCCCACTTGGGCGCCATTTGTGCGGCACGCAGGTGGCAGGCGAAGATTTTGTGAGTCCCAAAATCCTGGGGCTCCGCGCGCGACCCCGTGTCACTGCCTGCGTCACCATGCGCGCATCACGTACGCGTCACGATGCGTAAATGGGGTTGCGTAATTGACGAGCAAATGATGCCCAAGTGGGATAGGCCCTTTAGGCTACAGGTATAAGGGACACCATCCCTTTTCGGTTGCCCTTACATGCCATCCTGATTAGGAAATACATTGTCAGTCCTTCATTCAAATCCTGGCAATCTTGCTCCCACACTAGCAGCACTGCCAGAGGTACCTTAACCAGAAGGACTGTAGTGGTTCAAGACAGCAGCTCACCTCCACCAGCTAGATGGCAATTGGGAATATGGGCAACAAATGCTGGTCTTACTGGTGTTTAAGAAGGAACTGCAGATGCTGGAAAATCGAAGATACACAAAAATGCTGGAGAAACTCAGCGGGTGCAGCAGCATCTATGGAGCGAAGGAAATAGGCAACGTTTCCGGCCGGAAACGTTGCCTATTTCCTTCGCTCCATAGATGCTGCTGCACCCGCTGAGTTTCTCCAGCATTTTTGTGTACCTCTGGTGTCGTCCTGATCTGATGAAGGGTCTTTGACCTGATCTGTTTAGCTCCGATTCTCTTTCCAATGATGCGGTCTGACCTGCTGAGTGTTTCCGGCATTTCCTGGGGGGGGTTTTTTGTGCCATTTTTGCCTGAGCTCTCCTAACTCGCTCAAAATGGTAAACTATAAACGGGCAAGAGAGCAAAGGTGGGACCTTGCCTCGCAGATACTTCATGTTGCTTTCTCCGTCCAACCCCAGGGTCACAAATGAACACTTGATGCCCCCCAACAATAAACCCTCTTGGCATTTACCATCCATTATGAACCATTCTCTCTCTCCGCAGGATCCTGAGATAATGGCGGCATTCCAAGACGTGGCCCAGAACCCAGCCAACATCTCAAAATATCAAAACAACCCGAAAGTGATGAACTTCGTTGGAAAGCTTTCAACTAAGTTTGGTGCCAAACCTTGAAGGGCAGAATATTCCGACTAACATCCTCACTACAACCCTTGCACCCTGCCACTGTGCACGACCCGTGTATCTACAAACCTCCTTCAGAGTAGTAGTCAGACTATTTTTTAGTCTCTTTTTATTACAAATTGATTTTATTTTGGGTGGGGAAAATTAAAGAGTCTAAGGAAAATGTGCTCTTGCACAGAAAATCTTGTGCTACTTATTGTCTGCAGTGGCCCAGATCTGTAAACAGGGGCATTTGTGTTTTTATTTTTTGTTCCTATTTTAGCACAACGATTAATGCTAAAAATAAATGGATTAAAATTGCAGAGCAGAAAACGATGCAAATTTGTTAACGGGTTTAAAAATAGTTACAACTTAAACCAGTGACCAGATCTGGTGGCAGTGTATAAGAAACCTCTTCTCGTGTGGGATGAAAGACAAACCAAAGCACACATGTTGCACCAGATGTTAGCATTTAAAACTGATTTCCTTGCAATGCCACAGCAGGTACGTGCTGCAGTACCTTCAGTGAAAGTTTGTTCCCGTCTGCATGTTGTGCCCTTGGATCAAGGTGTGAAATTGGCTTCTTCCTGTCAAGGGCAAGCATGAACATTAACAAAATGCCAGCTGGACTTTGCACTTTCTAGTCAATTAGCTTACCTGAGCGTGTACATTAAAATTCATATATTCTACTAAATATAGTGAGCAGCAGCTTGGGAGATAAACTAGGAATGTGGGTACCTGTAGAAATCAGTATCGTCGTTTCTGGGAAGCAATTGGAGATGATTAATATGGCAACTGTTTACAGATATTTTTCTCCCCAGAAAGTAAATCTCATTTTAAAAAATGAAATGGGTTAATATCTGGATGGAGATAAATATGGTTGTAAATAATGGTCACTCTGACATTTTGTATGCTACAGCATCCTTTGAAGATTAAATTTGAGTGATTCCATTATATTGTAGATTATTTTCAATTAGCCACTCGATCAATATTAATTGGAAAGACTTCTACAACTACAAACACTGCTCACAATCACTACCAGTAAAAGGCATTATATTAACCCTCCCTCTTGGGGTAGTTAGTGGTGGGTGGAGTCGAGGGAGAACAGGTGGACAATTTTAACGTGGGAGAAATTGGGTCCTGTTAATCCGAGGAAAAAAATATTTTAACTTGAAGGACAATCCTTTGAGTTAAATATTCGGATCTTGATTTGTTTCCCCCCCCCCCCCCCCACCTCTTCAAGAAAATGAATGATGTTGAATTACATTGGGTTGTTGAAGGGCTCCACTTTAGCCACAAGAACAGTAGTTTTGGGTATCCATGTAATAATTTCAAGCCTTGTATTTAATGCAGTGAGTATTGTAGGGGTGATTGGGTGAGGGGGAGGAGAGGATGAGGGATGGAATTCCCCACACCCTCGCCCCCTGCTCATGAGTTGCATGTGTTAAGACAAGGTCGAACTTGTGGAAAAAATAAATTGGAAACTGAAAGGACTGCCATCATCTGGAATTTTTTTCCCTACGTGATTGGATAGAAGCAGGAAACATGACACGTCTTGACCGACTCCCTCCTCGCTCCCACCTTGGGAGAAAAATACCGAGCCCAAGCTGCAAACATCACATTCTTGTTTGTGGTAACTTTAATGTCACTGGTTACTGTTCTGCATTGATCTGGTGTAAAAATGTACAGCAATAAATGTCCCGTTGGTCTTGATGCTTATGCTGAATATATAGGCACTGAACAGGAACATTGCAGTTCCCCTTCACACTCCACATTCACTCACAGTGATGCTTTTCCTTGCATTCTCTTTGCATCATATTCTGTAGCATTGATTGAGTTCCATCCTTGCCCCCTCCCTTCATACCAATTAATTGGCCTGTTTCAGTAGAACGTGCATTCGCAGAACATCAACATTACAAACCAAGGTTTGTTACTGCACCTCCTTTCCCACTTAGTGTTCCAACTGCTGTCTATCAACCTCTTGTACACCAACATTTTCTAGGGCATAAAATAAAAACATGTTGGGAATGCCCAGCAAGCTTGCCCACGTTGCATTCAAACAGCTTGGTGAAAGTATCCAATGAACAAAGTGGAAGGTCCTAAGTAGCTGTTGAGCTGAAACGGTTGCACTTCCCATTTCACAGATGCTGTTTGACCTGCTGAGATTTTCCAGCGTTTTCGGTTAATTTCAGATCTCCAGAATCTGTACTTTGTGCTTATTGGTCACGACCTGTCTAGCCATATTACCACAGAAACTACAAACCTGGCAACAGGTTGGTCAGAGGTCAATTGGTGCCCAATCACCCTCTCCTCCCTCATGGCTGCTGAGGCCAAAGCCAAACAATGTCAGGGGGGATGGGATGGAATCGAGGTATATGGAGAAGAGGGCAGGAGCAGGCAGAAACAATGGGTTTGCCAGGGCAGTTGTGTTTGTTGTTTTGGGTGGGAGGCGGAAGCAGGCAGTATGGGGCTGGGGAATGCTAAGGTTGGAGGCTGGGGAGAGCAGATTGCCATAGGTGATCAAGTCAGAGACAGTCCGAGAGATGAGTTGGGTCTGTATGGTCTGGGGGTGTCGGAGAGCTGGTGCCCGGACTCGACACGGTACAGGTCAGCCCGCCAGACTGCAACCACACCACCCTAGTCGGCTGGTTATTAATGACATAGTTGGTGATTGTTACAAAATGAGAGCTGTGCGGTCAGGGGGGTGAGATTGAAATGGGTAAGGGGAGTAGGGAAGTCTGAAGAAGGGTTTCGGCCCGAAATGTCGCCTATTTCCTTCGCTCCATAGATGCTGCTGCACCCGCTGAGTTTCTCCAGCATTTTTGTCTACCTTCGAGCTTCCAGCACCTGCAGTTCCTGCTTGAACACTAAGTCAAGACAGTTGATGTCTTGCTGGCAGTTAGAAATAAAAAGGTCCAGTAATAAATATATCCACTATAAATAAATCCAGTACTTTTAGATAATAAATAAATATTGCCAGGCTAACTTGTGGAGGGAGAACAGACATTTGGGCCCCATTTAAAATAATAATCAAATTCTGGGATGAGTAAGACGTGGGAGTCTTCTTAAGTAGTCTTTCCTTAGCCTTTTGAGTGCTCAAATTTCCTGCGTTGACACTTACCTGTTATCAGTGATCTTGATTTGCAATGTTGCTGGCTGGCGATTGTAGGGGCTACTGGGTCTGTGTCAAAACACCATCCATTGCAGCTGATGCAACACCGAGATAAAGACCAACAATTTCCCCCGCCAACAAAGAAAATGTGTGGAAATGGGGTGACAAGTCCCTGCTTTGGCAACAACTGCCTTCAAACTACACACCAACCTGCACTGGGCTACAATCCCAAAGTAGCTGGCTGGAGGAACAGAAGAATTCAGACCCTGGACACTGCTATTATATTCAGTTGAATCGGTGATTCCCAACCTGGGGCCATTGCAAATTTCAGGGGGGGCCCACAGAAACATTTTGGGATTTAGGGGGGCCACAGGTTCAATGAAGGGGGCCACAGGGCTACCTCCTAAATTTCAGTTCTAATCAATTTAAATTTATGTAGTTGAAATATTTTTGATGTTTGTGGAATAGAATAAAAGATAATATATGTGCAATTAATAGACACTGATATTTTTATGGAAGGTATAATATTTTTTTCTGCTAATAATGTCGGGGGTGGGGGGCACAGAAAAATGAAAAGATCCCAAGGAAATGATTTGTTTTGCGGGACATTCTCTTTCAGTGGGACAAAGCAAAGTCACTGACATTTTTTCCCCTCTCCTGAAATCATAGGCCAAAGGTAGTCATATTGCACCTGAACTGAGGCATACAGACAGACAGGAAATTGAGGCATATCGGCCATGTGCAGTTTAAATTATGGTTGGCCAAACATGGGTTGAAGAGCCTGTTCTGTTTTTAGGTTTGAGGGTTACCATGTCCACACCCAACTACACCTTAGCTGGCAGTGACACCATTTGCAGTAGAAAACCTCCAGCTGCTCTTTGCCCCTACAGTCCCACTGTAAGCCCAGGCTTGCTGCTTTGAGCTGAAAAGCCTGAGCAGAAAAGTCCTTTACGAGGATATTGCCAGTACTCGAATGGCCTGAACTATAGGGAGAGGTTGAGCAGGCTAGGACTCTATTCCTTGGAGCGCAGGAGGATGCCGGGTGATCTTATAGAGGTGTATAAAATCATGAGAAGAATAGATTAGGTCGACACACAGTCTCTTGCCCAGAACTAGAGAACATAAGTTTAAGGTGATGGGGGAAAGATTTAATAGAAACCTGAGGAGAAACTTGTTCACACAAAGGGTGACAAAATTGCTGGAGAAACTCGGCGGGTACGGCAGCATCTATGGAGCGAAGGAAATAGGCAACGTTTCGGGCCGAAACCCTTCAGTCTGAAGAAGGGTTTCGGCCCGAAACGTTGCCTATTTCAGTTTGAAGAAGGGTTTCGGCCCAAAACATTGCCTATTTCCTTCGCTCCATAGATGCTGCCATACCCGCCGAGTTTCTCCAGCAATTTTGTCTACCTTCGATATTCCAGCATCTGCAGATCCTTCACACAAAGGGTGGTGGGTGTGTGGAACAAGCTGCCGAAGGAGGTAGGTGAGGCAGGTACTATCAACGTTTATGAAACATTTGGACAGGTACATGGATAGGGCAGGTTTAGAAGGCTTGTGAGACTAGTGTCGACGGGACATGTTGATCGGTGTGGGCCTGTTTCCATGCTGCATGCCTTGAGATGAATGTCGGTGCAGTTCAAGAGAGGCTGCTGTGAGGCAGAGGGTGAGTCTGCCTCTGTACAATGTGGTCCGTGCGACATTACTCGCCACAGTCATTCCCTTAAAAATACACGAGCCATCAGTTTACAGCTCTGATTAAATTTCATATAAAAAAAAGGCATAGAATCTTATGCACAAAGCATCAAGCACAGATGGTCCAAAAGGAATAATGCAGTTTGAAGAGTGAAACACTTAGGAAAATAAACAACTTTTAGAAACTCATTGTAAGTGCCCTAAAAACACATTTTATACAACATTCCCCCTGCCCCCCCCCCCCCTCCCCTCCCCTAACAATGCACAAAAAGGTGCAACAATGATATGACCAGGTTTTGATAATCTTCCCCAGTCTGCAATTGTTCCGCCATAGAATACAAGGAAAAATTAATTGCTGTTTTAAGATGCCAAAAATACAGAATCCAAAGATTCTGTATATTCATCCCAAACGTTTTAGAAAGTGTACATGTAAAAAGGCATACAACCTTGCATCGTGCCCTGCTGTGACTGCACTATGCATTCTGTACACCAACGCAGCAGTTTGAAAAGACACGGTCTGGGCGAACTCCGTCAAACGTCTGCAATCTTTTCATAGCTACAACAGCTTAATCCTCAGCCCGTCTCTTTTCACCCCACTCGCAGAGCATCCTTGAAGGTACAGGGTCATTTCTCTTGGTGAGATGGGCCATGTATTTTTTGCTGAGAACACTGGTGCTTAGTCTGAATGAAGTCAATGGGTTTGAAATACCACAGGTACCCCCACCAGTCCATTGGAGTTAGAACAACAGAGAAACTGGAGATTTTGGTTGCTTGAGTCAAATGCAAAGTGCTGGAGGAACTCAGCAGGTCGGGCACTATCCGCCATTCTCAGGCACACTTGCTCTCAGATGCTGCCTGCCCTACCGAGTTCCTCCAGTACTGTGTTATTCTTTTTACTAGAATTTGAATAAACCCCTGCTGGTTCTGTAGTGGTGCTGGGAATAACCGCAGAAACACTGTTCAGTAAAGCCACTGCCTGGTGCGTGCCCAGACCTCCATCAATGCCAGGGGAAGCAGTTCAATGACACAAAAGGCTTGCTGCTTTGAGCTGGAGCCTGAGCAGAAGAATCCTTTACGAGGATATTGCCAGTACTCAAATGGCCTCAATTATAGGGGGAGGTTTAGCAGGCTAGGACACAAATGCTGGCGTAACTCAGCAGGACAAGCAGCATCTCTGGAGAGAAGGAATGGGTGACGTCACCCATTCCTTCACTCCAGAGGTCCTGCCTCTCCCGCTGAGTTAAGGGCCTGTCCCACTTTCATGACCTCTGCCGAGTTTGCCCTTGACTCGTACTGGCAGCATGGCCGTCACGAGGTCATAGGTAGATGGTAATGCTAGTCGTAGGTACTGGTGGCATCAAGTAGGTCGGGGCGTGATGAAATGTCCACGACTAAAAAAGACCGTGAAAGTGGACGGAACCGTTACTCCAGCATTTTGTGTCTTATCTTCGGTGTTAACCAGCATCTGCAGTTCCTTCCTACCGAGCTGTAAGGTGCCAGTTTACCGTTAACGATGAGCAGTGGCCCCTGCAACTAATTGATCAGAAGAAGGGTCCCGACCCGAAACGTCACCTATTCGTGTCCTCCAGAGATGCTGCCTGACCTGCTGAGTTACTCCAGCACTTTACCATTGAGTAACTGTTGTTAAGGCATTGGCAAAAGACCTGGGTGTCATGGTACACCAGTCATTGAAAGTAGGCATGCAGGTGCAGCAGGCAGTGAAGAAAGCAAATGGTATGTTAGCATTCATAGCAAAAGGATTTGAGTATAGGAGCAGGGAGGTTCTACTGCAGTTGTACAGGGTCTTGGTGAGACCACACCTGGAGTATTGCGTACAGTTTTGGTCTCCTAATCTGAGGAAAGACAGAGGGAGTACAGAGGTTCACCAGACTGATTCCTGGGATGGCAGGACTTTCATATGAAGAAAGACTGGATACTCGGCTTGTACTCGCTAGAAATTAGAAGATTGAGGGGGGATCTTATAGAAACTTACAAAATTCTTAAGGGGTTGGACAGGCTAGATGCAGGAAGATTATTCCCGATGTTGGGGAAGTCCAGAACTAGGGATCACAGTTTAAGGATAAGAGGGAAGTCTTTTGGGACCGAGATGAGAGTGGTGAATCTGTGGAATTCTCTGCCACAGAAGGTAGTTGAGGCCACAGTTCATTGGCTATATTTAAGAGGGAGTTAGATGTGGCCCTTGTGGCTAAAGGGATCAGGGGGTATGGAGAGAAGGCAGGGATGGGATACTGAGTTGGATGATCAGCCATGATCATATTGAATGGCCGAATGGCCTACTCCTGCACCTATTTTCTATGTTTCTATGTTTCTATGTAAGGCAGCTACCCACAATATGACCCAGCCCATCCACATCAAGAACTGCTGGCACCAGATGCAGGGTTAGGTATTTTCTGTTTGGTTTAGAGATCCAGCAATGGAAACAGGCTCTTCGGCCCACCGAGTCGCTGCCGACCAGTGATCGCTGTATTCTCCTACGCACTCGGGACAATTTACAATTTTTACCAAAGCCAATTAATCTACAAAGCTGTACGTCTTTGGAGTGTAGGAGGAAACCCGGAGCTCACATGACCATAGAGGAGAAGGTACAAACTCTGTGCAGACAGCACCCGTGGTCAGGGTCGAACCTGGGTCCCTGGCGCTGTGAGACAGTAACTCTACCGCTGTGCCACCAGGGTAAATAAGACAAATAGAAAGTTCCCAACTTATCAATGGACAATCAAAACAAACACAGCGGCATTCCCCAGCAAACCTTTAAATGCAATGGTCAGCCATGATCACATTGAATGGCGGTGCTGGCTTGAGGGGCTGAATGGCCTACTCCTGCACCTATTGTCTTCATCATCTCAAATTGCCCATTTGATGATCATTTTAACCATATAACAATTACAGCACGGAAACAGGCCATCTCGACCCTTCTAGTCCGTGCCGAGCTAGATTTTAAATCGTGGGGAATTCTCAGGTGGTTTAGCATCATCCAATTCCAACGACTGGGCCACTAGAATTGTGACAGGGATTAAGAGTCGAGGAATCATCAGATTTACATTAGATTCTGGGCCGTTCAACAATCAGGGCCATGGACAATAGGTCCACTGATTGGCAACAAAGATGTTTCCCATGTGCAACAGGCCAGAGATGTTTTGTGAGAAACTGCACCAAACCTGAACAGGTTTAGCAATAACCAGCCCTGTCCATTCCACACACACACACACAGAGCACGTGACCCAACTGTACCTTCGAGACTGCTCTTGCTCTGGAAGGGGAGGAAAGGATTCGTTTGGGACAAATGCCATTCAAAAGGTCCCTTAATCTCAAACTTCTTGGATTCATCCCCCCCAAGTCCTCCGCTTCCTCAGTGCATATTGATAAGGCTCTGCAGTCTCATTTAGATGCTAGTGCCCGGCACCAACACAGAGGGAACTGGCTCCAACTCCATCTTAGGCCTCCTCAATGCTGCCAGCATCTCTCTCTGGCCGGCTTCTTGGCTTTCAGTCTCAATGTCCACATAGGGGCTCTTCATTATCATGGGCAAGGTTGTCACCAGCTCATGCCACTCCCTGTTCTCCTTCAGGCTCTCTTGCATCCCATCTAGGTTTAGAAAATCCGGAGTCCGTTTCTCCGCTCCTGCCGGTTCCTCTTTGATACCTTGCTCCGTGGCTTCGATATGCTGAATGGCCTTAAAGAAACATCCATCTGATTAGACAGCAGCCAAAAGAGAAGGGCCCACATTTAACCAGACTCCACCAAATTCCCAATAAAGCGGACATCAATCCTCAACAAGATTAGCAGCAAGAGATTTAGGCGGCACCGCTGTTAGTGCTGCGCCTGAGACCAGGTTCGATCCTGACCTCAGGAGCTGCCTGTGTGGAGTTTGCACGTTCACTCTGCGGCCCGGATGTGAAAGTGGGATAACATTGAACTAACGAGGTCCTTCTGCAGTTGTACAGAGCCCTAGTGAGCCCACACCTGGAGTATTGTGTGCAGTTTTGGTCCCCTAATTTGAGGAAGGACATTCTTGCTATTGAGGGAGTGCAGCGTAGGTTTACAAGGTTAATTCCCGGGATGGCGGGACTGTCATATGCTGAGAGAATTCAGCGGCTGGGCTTGTACACTCTGGAGTTTAGAAGGATGGGAGGATATCTCATTGAAACATATGATTGTTAAGGTTTTGGACACGCTAGAGGCAGGAAACGTGTTCCCGATGTTGGGAGAGTCCAGAACCAGGGGCCACACAGTTTAAGAATAAGGAGTAAGCCATTTAGAACGGACACGAGGAAACACTTTTTCACACAGAGAGTGGTGAGTCTGTGGAAGTCTCTCAGAGGGCGGTGGAGGCCGGTTCTCTGGATGCTTTCAAGAGAGAGCTAGATAGGGCTCTTGTAAATAGCGGAGTCAGGGGAGAAGGCAGGAACAGGGAACTGATTGGGGATGATCAGCCATGATCACATTGAATGGCGGTGCTGGCTCGAAGGGCCGAATGGTCTACTCCTGCACCTATTGTCTATTGATCGATGGTTGGCATGGACTTGGTGGGCCGTCGGGCCTGTATCTATGCTGAATCTCTAAACTAAACTCAACTACAACCAAAAGATCACCTGAGTACAGTCATGCTCCAATAATCCAACATTACTGGCCGATTTACCAGACCACCAGATGTTTAATTTAATTTAGAGATGCAATGTGGAAACAGGCCCTTCGGCCCACTGTGTCCATACCGACCATTGGTCACCTGCATACTAGTTCTACATTATCCCACTTCTGCATCCTACACACGAGGAGCAATTTACAGAAGGCAATTAACCTACAAACCTGCACGTCTTTGGAATAAGGGAGGAAACCGGAGAAAACCCAGGGAGAACGCACAAACTCCTTACAGACAGCACTCAAGGGCAGGATCGAACCTGGATTTCTGGTGCTGTGAGTCACATGTCCTCTGATCTCTCCCTCCCCCCCCCCCCCCCCCCCCGACTCTCTGAATCATAGATCCTATAGCGGAGCAAGATAGTCCACTCGATGAAAAAGGCGTAGTACGGTCATGGGCAGATTCATGGGTAATTTTCGGCCCCATTTCTGTAACCGGCTTCCGTCTCCGCACCAAAGACCCCACAGTGGAGCAAAGATGCGGAGACGGAAGCCGGTTACGGAAACATCCTCGTAAAAATAAAAGTTCTTTGGTAAAAATCTTCTCCTCATTTTCAGAATTTAAATTTATTAACAGAAACTGTTCCCCCGCAACGTTGATCACACTGCGGGTCGGGTCGGGTTACTGAAATGGATGAAAAAAAGGCCCAACGTTCCGCTCCGTTGCGTACTACACGTCAGCCCATTGCATTTAGCAGGAGTGGTCTATCTTGCTCCGCTATAGGATCTTTGCTCTGAATGTTCAATGATTCATTGAAACGTTATTGTCACATGACGTGAGGTACAGTGAAATGCTCTGTTGTTGCAGACAATACGAAAAGTGCAACAAAAGAGTGGCCACGTTTCTGGCGCCAACAAGGTTACAAAAAGCACCCATCGTCTCACCTGTGATGTTATGACCCCCCCCCCCCTCCCCATCCCCGCACAGGTAACCGTGACCCTCTGTCCCAACCCACACCTTTTTGCCGTACCTGTACAATAGTGTCCAGGTTCTGCTTTGATGTGGACACGGTGCTGATGACGGAGCTGGGTGCCATGGTAACAACGTTGACTTGGAGCACGCTGATTGGGGGAGGTGCCGGCACGCGGACGGTGGGGTGGTGAGTTGGGGTGGGGGGACTCTGTGCGGCGGGCACCTAGAAGGGGGGTGAGGGGAGCAAAAAACAGACCAGGGCATCAGGATAAACACCGACAGAAACAGAATCACCGGTGTGGCAAGGCGGGCTCGGCACAGAGAGATACAAGGCAGACGTCAAACAGCCGGAGTAACTCAGCGGGGTCAGGCATCATCTCTGGAGAAAAGGAACAGGTGACGTTTCGGGTCGAGACCCTTCTTCGGACAGGCGGATACAGGCAAGGTGTGAGGCCGGGCAAAAATGCCGCTGGATGGGGGAGTCGAGTTGAAGATGGACAGAGAGGTGGCAGTGACAGTGGGAGAGACAGACGATAAGGAGGAACTGTATGGAGGGAAACCCACAGGCAGAGTCGCACAGCACAGGAACAGGCCCTACAGCCCATCATCTCCATGCTATCCCATTTCCCATCTACATAAACCCCATTTGCCTGCATTACCCTTCTAGAGTGTAGCCAATTTCAATGTGTGTCAAAATGCTTTTTAAATGTTGTAATTGAATCTGATTGGAGCACAGGGAGACAGGCTAGATGCAGGAAGATTGTTCCCGATGTTGGGGAAGTCCAGAACAAGGGGTCACAGTTTAAGGATAAGGGGGAAATCTTTTAGGACCGAGATGAGAAAAACATTTTTCACACAGAGAGTGGTGAATCTGTGGAATTCTCTGCCACAGAAGGTAGTTGAGGCCACAGTTCATTGGCTATATTTAAGAGGGAGTTAGATGTGGCCCTTGTGGCTAAAGGGATCAGGGGGTATGGAGAGAAGGCAGGTACAGGATACTGAGTTGGATGATCAGCCATGATCACATTAAATGGCAGTGCAGGCTCGAAGGGCTGAATGACCTATTTTCTAAGTAATTGCAAGCATTGATTATATTATTTTTCGTTTAATAATCGTGAGTGTTCGAGCCAGATGGTGGAGCCTCCCCCCGCTAGCCGTCGCCAATGAGCCGAGGCGCTGCCCCCCCCCCCCTCCCCCCCCCGCAGGTCCGTACCTGCGCGGCGTTGATGCATCTCTGCTGCTCCTCCCCCGGCTGCCTCCGCCGCTCCCGCGCATTGTCGTGTTCTTGCAGCAGCTGCGCTTGCTGCAGGATCTCCTGCAGCTTCCCCGGCTGCAGCTGCGACTCCAGGCTCTTCACCTGCAACAAGAAAGGTCCACCCGTTCCTCTCGGCTCTTTTTTCCTCTTTGAATGGAGAGAAGGCAGGTACAGGATACCGAGTTGGATGATCGGCCATGATCATATTGAATGGCGGTGCAGGCTCGAAGGGCCGAATGGCCTACTCCTGCACCTATTTTCTATGTTTCTGTGAATCAAGTTGCTACCGTGTCTCGCCCCAGAGCCCGGCAGATATTCCACTCAACGGGGTGGCACGGTGGGCCACAGTGGGTAGAGCTGCTGCCTCACAGTGCCAGAGACCCGGGTTCGATCCTGACCTCGGGTGCAGTCCGTGTGGAGTTTGCACGTTCTCCCTGTGACTGTGTGGATTTTCTCCGGTTTTCTCCCACATCCCAAAGACAGGCGGGTTTGTACAAGAGCGGAACTCGCTATCAAAACATGGAGGGGACGGGGACACAATTGTTTGGCGGCCACGCGCGCATGCGTACACTCACACACACACGCGAGGCTTCGGAGGCTCAATCCAGCGCTAAAAGCGGAGATTTTAAAATCGGGATCACAAAAACTTGGGGGGGATGTCCCCCACCTCTCAAAACATGGGGGGGACGTGTCCCCTCTGGCCCCCCCCTGGTTTTCCGCCCCTGGGTTTGTAGGTTAATTGGCCTCTGTAAATTACCCTTAGTGTGTGTAGGGAGTAGATGAGAAAGTGGGATAACATAGAACTAGCTTGAACAGGTGATCGATGGTCGGCGTGGACTCAGTGGGCCCAAGGGGCTGTGTCCACGCTGTGTCTCTCAGTTAAAACTAGGGCATAGAAGTAAAACGCTTCTGCATTTCTCTCATCCCCATTATTCTGCAGCAACAATTTACAGCCACTATGGAGTTTTCTCGGCATCTAAGATGGCCGCGCTCTATCGCACGTTGCTATTTAATCCCCCCCCCCACTGCTCAGCCTTGCCCTCCTGCTGTTCTTCCACTGCATGCTTCCACCCACTTCTGTATTTAGTTAAAGGCAATTTGGCTTAAACTCAAACTTTGGCTCAACTCAGAAAAATTAACTGCTTCTTGTGAACGTGTCCAAGCGTGTGTGTATCTGTGCCCGTGCGTGTGTGTATCAGTGTGTGCATGTATGTGTCATGTGTGTGTGTTTGTGTGCCTGTGGCCTTGTGTGTGTGTGTGTGTGGGGGTCTGTGCCCGTGCGTGTGTGTGTGCGCGTCTGTGCCTGTGTGTGTATCGGTGTGTGCGTGCATGTGTGTGTATCGGTGTGTGCGTGCATGTGTCGTGTGTGCGTGCATGTGTGTGTATTGGTGTGTGTGTGCATGTGTCCTGTGTGTGTGTGCCTGTGCATGTGTGTGTATCGGTGTGTGTGTGTGCATGTGTCGTGTGTGCGTGCATGTGTGTGTATTGGTGTGTGTGTGCATGTGTCCTGTGTGTGTGTGCCTGTGCATGTGTGTGTATCGGTGTGTGTGCATGTGTCGTGTGTGTGTGTGCATGTGTGTGTATCGGTGTGTGTGCGTGCATGTGTCCTGTGTGTGTGTGCCTGTGCATGTGTGTGTATCGGTGTGTGTGTGTGCATGTGTCATGTGTGTGAGTGCATCTGTGCCTGTGTGTGTATCGGTGTGTGTGCATGTGTCGCGTGCATGTGTCATGCATGTGTGTCCGTGTTTGCTTGCACGCGTTTCCGCATGTGCATCTGCATGCGTGTGTGTGCGTCCACACGCGTGTGTGTGTCCATCCTGCAGCTGCACCTTTCGTTGTGACAAAGGCCCTCCCCCCCCCCCCCACCTCCGTCACCCACATTCAGGGAGAGGTGGCCTGTGGGACGAGCAGCCCTGTAGAGACACAGCAGCTGCCGCCCAGGCTCGGCTCCATCACTCGGCTCCCCCACCCCAGCATGGACAACCCACGGCCTCGCCCCAACGCACCTTCTCCTCCAAGCTGATCCGCAGCAGCCGCTCCTTCTCCAGGAGCTGCCGCAGCTCGGCCAGCTCCTCGTCCGCAGAGTCCGGGGACCCGATTCCCTCGTCGGACTCGTCTCCCCGCTTCCGCTTCGGGGAGGAGCCGGAGTATTCCTGGGAAAGACAGAGGGAAGAACGTTGTCCAACGCTCAGTCAACAAATATTCACTCCGCACGGACTGCCGAGCGCCGGGAAGGAAGTTTCTCCGGATCCGAGAGGAATCGTTAGATCGTGCGGGAAATCTGAACTTGCAGCCGTCATGGAAGTGATTCATGCAGTGCCACGTAATTTAGTTTAGAGATACAGCGCGGAAACAGGCCCTTCGGCCCACCAGGTCCATGCCGACCAGTGATCCCCATTCACTAGCACTATCCTACACACACTAGGGACAATTTTACAATTTTACCAAAGCCAATTAACCTACAAACCTGCACGTCTTTGGAGTGTGGGAAGAAACCGGGCCACCCGGAAAAAACCCACGCGGGTCACAGGGAGATCGTCCAAACTCCGTACAGGCAGCACCCGTAGTCAGTATCGAATCCAGGTCTCTGGCGCTGTGAGGCAGCAATTCTACCGCTGCACCACTGTGCCGCACAATCGTACTGCAACCTCACTGCACCAGTGACCCGCGAACACCCTAACCTCCCATGCTCTCTGTGTGGAGTTTGCATGTTCTCCCTGTGACCGCTGTGGGTCCCCCAGCCCTCACCCCTTGGTGCTCCGGTTTCCTCCCACATCCCAAAGTCGTGCGCGTTGGCAAGCCATTGAAATTGCCAAGCAATCACTTCCAGTGACACTTGGCCAATGTCACTCCACTAAACAATGCAATAAAGACCCTCATTTAGCTTCCAGCAACGGAAATTACTTTAATGTGATTAAATAAAACCTTTGCTTTTGAAAGTCCCGCAGAGAAAAATAACTTTGTTGTTGCAAAAACTCGTTGACCCCCAACTCACGGCTCCCAACAGGCAGAATTGATTTTGAAACACCACGCTCCATCTAGGTGTGAAATGTGACCACTGCGTTACTGCAGCTCCACCTGTGCTGCGATATCCATGCTTGCTGCAGCTCACCTGCACCAGCCGCTTCAGATGTGCATTCTGCTGCATCAGCCGTGTCTTGTCCTCCTCCAGGGCAAAGATGTATTCTGCTGTCTGCTGTAGGATCGCGGCCTGCAGGGAGAGAGATGGGCAATACATTTGCTCCCAAGATTCAATCGTCTTCACCGCAACATTGCATTTCTTTAGCATCCCCCAGGTGCTTCGTACAGAGGCCGTAGGGCAACAGGTGGCACAGCAGTAGAGTTGCTGCCTCACAGCGCCAGAGACCTGCGTTCAATCCCGACTATGGGCGCTGTCAGTGTGGAGTTTGCATGTTCTCCCTGTGGCCGTGTGGGTTTTCCCCGGGTGCCCCGGTTTCCTCCCACGCTCCAATTTGGGCGCATTTGTCTTTACCAGTCATGGTGTTGAGCGCAGGAGTTGGGACATTAAGTTCCCGATGTTGGGGGAGTCCAGAACCAGGGTCCACAGTTTAAGAATAAGGAGTAAACCATTTAGAATGGAGACGAGGAAACACTTTTTCTCACAGAGAGTGGTGAGTCTGTGGAATTCTCTGCCTCAGAGGGCGGTGGAGGCTGGTTCTCTGGATGCTTTCAAGAGAGAGCTAGATAGGGCTCTTAAAAATAGCGGATTCAGGGGATATGGGGAGAAGGCAGGAACGGGGTACTGATTGGGGATGATCAGCCATGATCACATTGAATGGCGGTGCTGGCTCAAAGGGCCAAATGGCCTACTCCTGCACCTGTTGTCTATTGTCTATACGAGAACTCGACAAGACCACACTAAATTTAGAGGGTGCAGATTTACGGTGAGAGGGTGCAGATTTATTTAAAAGGGACACGAGGGATTACTTTTCCCACATAGGAATGGGTACAAACACGATGTTTAAAAGACAATCGGGCAGGGGCATGGATTCTTCAGTCTATCTTCAGTTTAAACCAGCAGGTGCAGTTCCTTCGTGCACAACATGGTACTGATTCTGGACGATCAGCCATGATCATATCGAATGGCGGTGCCGGCTTGAAGGGCCGAATGGCCTGCTCCTGCACCTATTTTCTATGTTTCTAAGGCAGGAGAATGGGGTTAGGAGTGAGAGATAGATCAGACATGGCGGAGTAGACTTGAGGGGCCGAATGGCCTAATTCTGCTCCTATCACTTATGAATTTCATGAGACAGGTTCTGGAAAAGTAATTATGAGTGTTTGAATGGGAGCCCTGCTGCTAGAAGCAGGAAAGACCTTTGTCCAGCAGTGTGCGGAGGCAGTGGCAGCTCGGTGAATGGGAGGAAGGAAGGGCCGGGCCTGGCCTGGCCGGGCCGCATGGAGTGACACTGACCTTGCTCAGCTTCTCGCCGTCTGTGTGGGGCAGCAGCACCTTGAGCGACTGGAAGCCGGCGTTGATGCTCTGCATGCGCCGCCGCTCGTTGCTGTTGGCGATCTCCCGGCGGATGCGGCGGTCATGGTCGCGCTGGCTCTCCGGCGTCAGCGGGATGTTCGACAGGCTGCAGCCAGGAAAAACGAAGCGGAGGCCCGTCGATAACAAAAACCGTTCACACGCAAACCTCCCCGCGGTACGGTGGCGCAGCGGGTAGAGCTGCTGTCTCACAGCACCAGATAGGATGAGGGGGGATCTTATAGAAACATATAAAATTATAAAAGGACTGGACAAGCTAGATGCAGGAAAAATGTTCCCAATGTTCGGGCGAGTCCAGAACCAGGGGCCACAGTCTTAGAATAATGGGGAGGTCATTTAAGACTGAGGTGAGAAAAAACGTTTTCACCCAGAGAGTTGTGAATTTATGGAATTCCCTGCCACAGAGGGCAGTGGAGGCCAAGTCACTGGGTGGATTTAAGAGAGAGTTAGATAGAGCTCTAGGGGCTAGTGGAGTTAAGGGATATGGGGAGAAGGCAGGCACGGGTTATTGATAGGGGAAAATCAGCCATGATCACAATCACAGGCTCGAAGGGCCGAATGGCCTCCTCCGTGTGTGTAGGATTTTATAGAACATAGAAAATAGGTGCAGGAGGAGGCCAACAGCACTTCGAGCCTGTGATTGTGATCACGGCTGATCGTCCCTAATCAATAACCCGTGCCTGCCTTCTCCCCATATCCCTCGATTCCACTGGCCCCTAGAGCTCTATCTAACTCTCTCTTAAATCCATCCAGTGATTTGGCCCCCATTGCCCTCTGTTGCAGGGAATTCCACAAATGTGTTGGAAGGAACTGCAGCTGCTGGGTTAAATCGAAGATTGACACAAATGCTGGAGTAACTCAGCGGGACAGGCACCATCTCTGTGGAGAGGGAACGTGTGACGTTTCGGGTCGAGCCACTTCTTCAGACTTGCATTGTATGCACGGCAACATTAAAAAAAAGATAGACACAAAATGCTGGAGTAACTCAGCGACTCAAGCAGCGTCTCTGGACAGAAGGAATCGGCGACGTTTCTTTCCATTCCTTTCCCGTCCGTATACCTATCCAATTTATTTTTAAATGATAAAATCGAACCTGCCTCCACCACTTCCACTGGAAGCTCATTCCACACAGCTACCACTCTCTGAGTAAAGAAGTTCCCCCTCATGTTACCCCTAAACTTTTGTCCCTTAATTCTCAAATCATGTCCTCTTGTTTGAATCTTCCCTACTCTCAATGGAAAAAGCTTATCCACGTCAACTCTGTCTTTCCCTCTCATAATTTTAAAGTCCCCCCTTAACCTTCTGCGCTCCAAAGAATAAAGACCTATCTTGTTCAACCTTTCTCTGTAACTTAGGTGCTGAAACCCAGGCAACATTATAGAAACATAGAAAATAGGTGCAGGAGTAGGCCATTTGGCCCTTCGAGCCTGCACCGCCATTCAATATGATCATGGCTGATCATCCAACTCAGTATCCTGAACCTGCCTTCTCTCCTTACCCCCTGATCCCTTTAGCCACAAGGGCCACATCTAACTCCCTCTTAAATATAGCCAATGAACTGGCCTCAACTACCTTCTGTGGCAGAGAATTCCAGAGATTCACCACTCTCTGTGTGAAAAATGTTTTCCTCATCTCGGTCCTAAAAGATTTCCCCTTATCCTTAAACTGTGACCCCTTGTTCTGGACTTCCCCAACATCGGGAACAATCTTCCTGCATCTAGCCTGTCCAACCCCTTAAGAATTTTGTAAGTTTCTATAAGATCCCCCCTCAATCTTCTAAATTCTAGCGAGTACAAACCGAGTCTATCCAGTTATAGTAAATCTCCTCTGTACTCTCTCTATTTTGTTGAAATCTTTCCTATAAATATAAAATGTTAGCGTCGTTGTTTCTGGAGATGCAATGGGCGGAGAGGATCTTAGTGGAGTTGACACTAGAGCAGGCGTGACAAGTGTGTGCGTGACACACGCACATAAACAGAGATCCGCGGCTCAGCTCACGCCCCCTTGCACTCCTGCCCGTCACAACCAGGCTACGGCTTCCACAGCCAATAGCATCCGCAAGCAGCTGTGTCAACTTCAGCCCCATTCATAAATTCACAATCCTCCGGCCATCCCCGGACATCTTCAATGAGTTAAAAAAAAATCCCAGTTCAATGAGTTCCCCTGAGGCGGCAGGAAATGTGATCATTTGCAATGTTTACAGGATTTGTAACCAATGTAGAATAAACTCAACTCAATCCCGCCAAGACTAATAAAATATCCCTCAAAATCAAAAACACTACAAGTTTAAATCCCAAAGGCACGTCTACAAAATAAATGGTTGTGGTTAATTCCGGGCTGTCTCTCTCAGGAAGGAATATTCCACTCCAGGCCAGACCAGCCCTTCTCTCCAGAGATGTGTCCCGCTGAGTTACTCCAGTATTTTTGTGTCTAGCTTCTGAAATTACACTGAATCGAGTCGCATTTGCAGCGCCCGACCGATCGAAATGAAAGGCGAGCGAGGAGGGGGAGGAAGTTTATTTAGTGAGTGAGCGTTTTCAGTTTCAGTGCTACTATACGCAATGGTTGTGCTTTCTCTCCGCGCTTGCAAATCCTTCACACAGGGCGACTCGGAAACAGTGGCGCCTGGATCGCGTCTGGTTGGGGGTGGGCGAGATGCCAGAAGCCAAAACACGTTTATATATATTTTTTATTTGGAGAGGGGATAAAAACAAACGCACGATGAATTCAGTAGAGAGGGGGGATCCCATCTCAACACTAACGGCCCCCGGGGGTGTTGTTCGGACGGTGGGGTAATGTGGCGGCAACATGTAGCACGGGTTATAAACGCCTACTCACAGGGTCTGAGCTGAACCAGAGGAACAACAACACATTGCAGGCGGGGGCTCGGCCCAACGTATCGGACGTGTGGGTGTGTGTGTGTGTGTGTGTGTGGGGGGGGGGGGGGGGGGGGGGGGGAGGGGAGGGACGAAGGGGGTGCAATTTGAATTGCACCACAAATTAAAAAAACAAAAGGAAAAACACAAAAGTAGGGACGAAATGTAACTTTTGTTTGCTTTGGAATCAAAAACGAAATTGCAAAAGTGGGCGGAACCAGCAAAACGTACAAAACAAATCAGCCAGCGAGGGGCGGCCATGATTTGGGATCCCAGAGAAGGAAGGAAAAATAATGTAGAGTAGAAAAAAAAAAATCGCCGAGGAGGTTGAGGTTTGCATTAAAGGTGCATCGTGAAAGGCTGAGGAGGTTGTAAAGACGGAGTCGGGGGGAGATTGCAGAGGTTTGCTGGCCCCCACGTGCTCGTCTGTGTGTTTTGGACATTTGCATCTCCTCCCCATCCCATTCACGCCTGGATCCCGATTTGTCCCGACGAGCCTGGGATTTCCTACGAGCTTCCCAGTCTTGGGAAGAAGCGGTGTTTGGAGAGGGGGGGGGAGAATGAATTGCATTTCCTCCCTCCTGCCCCCTCCCCGCTCCACGTGTTTAAATGGCTGTCCGGGCCCTCCATTGATACATTGTTGGTGAAATAAACAAACATGGATACATGGTGGTGGATACATACACACCTACACAAGCCGCCAATCACTTCCTTCTCCGCTCTGCGGAATTCCTGCAGCGTCTTCTGACCCGCATAATAAGCCATCGAGCCTTTTGATTTCATCCACTCTCCCCGGCAAAGGCTGGCGCTGGCAGACGCGGGTGTTTTGATAAAGAAAGGTCGGCGGCTTTGGAGTTATAGTAACAACATTCAGCAATGGCGGGAAACAGCTGGGACCTCGTGGTCAGCTGGAGCCGCAGCACCGCCGTCTGCTTCCGCGCGGCTGCCGCCGGGTCCTAGCGCCCGGCCCGCCCGCCCCAACAAAATACTCCAAGCGTGTGTGTCCCAGATACAACCATGACATTCTTGTGTTCAAAAGGGAACTGCAGATGCTGGAATATCGAAGGTACACAAAATTGCTGGGGAAACTCAGCGGGTGCAGCAGCATCTATGGAGCGAAGGAAGTGGCCTGTGTGTAGCAGTGCTCAATGGGGATGGGGGGGGGGGGGGGAATGGGGGTACAGAGGCTGGCTGGGTGATATTGCTGTTCTGCGCAATAGAATATGTAAACATAATAATAATAATAATAATACATTTTATTTATGGGCGCCTTTCAAGAGTCTCAAGGACACCGTACAGAGGCTGGCTGGGTGATATTGCTGTTCTGCGCAATAGAATATGTAAACATAATAATAATAATAATAATAATACATTTTATTTATGGGCGCCTTTCAAGAGTCTCAAGGACACCTTACAAAAATTTAGCAAGTAGAGGAAAAACATAGTACATCTAAACAATATAATAAGCGAGAAAAAAGTTCAGTGTGTGTATATATAAACTAAATATTATTTATATAGTATATATATACACACACACACATTGAACTTTTATACACACACACACACACACATATATTAGGTATGTTGCAAAGCCTACCTGAAGCGTCCTTGAAAATCTTCCGTTGCGGGTGTGCGCGATTTTGGCGCCGTTTAGAGGGGGCGGGTTTAAAACGCGATTTTCTCTAAGCTGTTCCAATCGAAAATGTTCAGCCTAGTTAATTATTAACGAAAAATCGCTGGAAGACCCCGTCGCAAAAGCTATTATTAGGTTTAAAGGCCTTGAATAATAGTTATAGTAGTTTAAAAATCAATCTTTAAACCCGCGACCGTCACCAACCGCTGGGTCTCATAAAGCAAATAGCAGAAGTTAGGTTGTATATTTTTACATTAAAAAGGGCTTCTAAAGATCCCGTTATACAAAGTTTACTATTGCGAGTAGCTCAATTTGGGCCCATTATATCGCGCAGTATTTTTCTCGGCATTTGAGGCACAAATCTACCGCAATGTGAACGTTCTAAACCAGCGCGTTCCACAGGGACCCACTGGAAAGCTGATTTAAATGGGCATTTATTTACAGCAATTAAACACTAAATTCCTTCCATTTGGCCTATAAATTAATGTAAATGAGATTTAAAAATCATGTTTTATTGTGAATTATTTGTGAATATTATTTGGACATTTAGGCTATTTAAAAATGTTAATCATTTATTAAGAAATGGATAGATGTTTAGATCTAGTAATTGAAGTCTGAAATTAGCTACAATTAGGTAACTAACTAATTATATGCTTTAATTTCAGGTCATCCAAGTAAGATTATTTTATATTTGTTTCAGAATGCTTCAATCTATGATAACTGAAAATTTCATTCAGTTCTCTTAATTTTTAAGAAAGTTATGGGCTTTTGACTGTTCACGATCACAGCTTTTTTGTTATGTCCATAGAAAATCAATAGGGAACAAGATGCTCATTTCCCAGTATGAAAATGGCCATAACTTTTTAAATACTTGAGATATGAAAGTGAATTAGGTGTCAAATTAAACTTATTTTTATGCTTTATCTGATGGGATAAATTACAGACTTGATTTTTAAAATCTCAAAATTTTGTAACATTGCTACATATATATATATATGCAAGCAACTAGAGATACTGCCTGACCCGCTGTTACACATTTTGTATATATATATACATATACAGCATCTGTATATATATCTGTATATGCATGTATATATATATACATACAGTGGTGGACTGGCCAGGGTGTCAGCTTGGCAAGTGGGCCCCTGATGAGTGGGTCCCCTTTGTCTCCTGGCAACCAATATTTTTAGACCCAGTCCGCCACTGTATATGTATATATATACAAAATGTATATCTGCAGTTCCTTCTTACACACACACATATATGTATTGCATATATATATATATATATATATATATATATATATATATATAATATATGCAATGCCTACACACACATATACGCATATATATAAAACAAACAATAATAGTGCTAGAATACAGACCTGATGCCGCAGATCTATGTAGTTCAGAGCTTATTTGAACAACTCGCAGCAGCTTATGGTGACAACGCGAGGCATCCACCGTAAACAGTCACCGCCGGGGCGACTCTGTGTCCTGGGGTCCGACGATACATCGAGACATTTTGCCGGCCTGTTAATTCAGGTCGTGGAAGCACCGCTTCCTGATTATTATTTTTATACAGGGTTAATATTGTAACAGGGTTAAGTTGTATCCTTCCTGTTTATTATCACCAGTTGCTGCTTCCTGTGGTTGGCAACACATTAAGAATCCGGACAAAGCGGTGTTTGTATTGCAGAAGACGCTGCCAAAATAAACGGCGCCTTCTAACAGCGGAGTCTCCGCGCACTGTGCTGCCCGCAGGAACAATAGAGAGGCGAGAGAGACCGAGCAACAGGCGCACAAACTCTGCCCTCTGTTAACATTCATAGAAAATAGCAGGAGTAGGCCATTCGGCCCTTCGAGCCAGCACCGCCATTCAATATGATCATGGCTGATCATCCAGAATCAGTACCTTGTTACTGCTTTCTCCCCATATCCTTAGATTCCGTTAGCACTAAGCTATATCTAGCTCTTTCTTGACATCATCCAGTGAATTGGCCTCCACTGCCTTCTGTGGCAGAAAATTCCACATTTCAGGGTCGGGCCAGCAGTTATAGGCTCCGGGCACCGACCTCAGCGAAATAATCTTCTCTGACACAATTAATACACAGAGACTGCCCGTCGCTATCCACGTTGATACACAATCTACACCAGAAGCTCCCAGACTTTTGTGTTTAAGAAGGAACTGCAGATGCTGGAAAATCGAAGGTACACAAAAATGCTGGAGAAACTCAGCGGGTGCAGCAGCATCTATGGAGCGAAGGAAATAGGCAACGTTTCGGGCCGAAACCCTTCTCAGACAGACTTGTTTTCTAAAACAACCCTCCTCAGTCTCCACTCGCAACATAAACACTGAATACAACCGATTATTTTTTTAAATATTTGATCCAAGACTCATCAAGAACTCTGAAGAAGGGTCTCGACCCGAAACGTCACCTATTCCGTTTCTCCAGAGATGCTGCCTGTCCCGCTGAGTTACTCCAGCATTTTGTGTCGATCTCATCAAGGACTAGTTTGAATCCCTACCAATAAATTTCAAGGCGCTAAACTGAGTCTGTATTTATTTCCAAACGCTGCCTGCCCACCAGCTTTCGGACACACAATTCTGTTTGCAGCGAGCCCTTGTTTCAAGCAATATCATTGAACACAAACTAAGTGCATCTCAGATATTGTGTTAGTACCTGATAATACCTGATAGAAAACGCAGGCAGGTGTGGGCCAAATGCAGGTAGGTGGGACTAGTGTAGATGGGACATAGAAACATAGAAAAATAGGTGCAGGAGTAGGCCATTCGGCTCTTCGAGCCAGCACCGCCATTCAATATGATCATGGCTGCTCATCTTAAATCAGTACCCCGTTCCTGCTTTTCCCCCCAAATCCCTTGATTCATTTGGCCCTAAGAGCTAAATCTAACTCTCCCTTGAAAACGTCCAGTGAATCGGCCTCCACTGCCTACTGTGGCAGATAATTCCACAGATTCACAAATCTCTGGGTGAAAACAAATCCTCATCTCAGTCCTAAATGGCCTACCCCTTCCTTATTCTTAATATTGTTGGTATTTGGTCATGTTGGTCAGTGTGGGCATGTTGGGCCGAAGGGCCTGTTTCCACGCTGTACGACTCTATGAGTGGTTAGTTTTTCTTCTCCAGATGCCTCCATCAGACCTTGCTCTCGGGTTACGGGGCCCCAGTAGGTTTCAGGGGCCACAACATCACCTGTGGATTAGATGAGTAGGAAGGAATTGCAGATGCTTGTTTAAACCGAAGTTTAGACATAAAAAGCTGGAGTAACTCAGCGGGTCAGCCAGCACCTCTGGAGAGAAGGAATGGGTGACGTTTCGGGTCGAGAGCCTCTTCAGATTTGAGGGAAGTTCTGTGGATTAGATAGCGGACCATCAGGATCTCTCTACACATGTAAACGAGAACTGCAGATGCTGGTTTAAATCGAAGGTTGACACAAAATGCTGCAGTAACTCAGCGGGTGAGGCGGCATCTCTGGAGAGAACGAATGGGCGACGTTTCGGGTCGAGAAGTCTTCAGTTTGAAGAAGGGTCTCGACCCGAAACTTCTCTCCAGAGATGCTGCCTCGCCCGCTGAGTTACTCCAGCATTTTGTGTCCACCTAGGATTTCCCCAGAGCCAGATTAGCAGAAGAAGTTTACTGATGGCCTTTGCATTCGCAGTCCGCAGTCGGCAGCGCCACCTTGTGCAGACTGCTACCCGTGTGTAGTATTTTTTTCTGGGGCAGCCGTCCGCACACCTTGTTTGTTTGTCAGTGTGACCGTGAGGGGCTGAGCCCCCAGCCCCGGGAGGTGAGGTGTCGCGGGCGGAGAGAGGCGACATTGCAAATTGCAGAAGACATTTTGTACTGATTCACTTCTCCAGTGTGATCGCGGGATATCCCTCCTCCCCACCCCGCTCCTGATGTCACGAAGGGTGGAGACTCCGCACAAAATGTCTGCTCCAATCTCCAGTGTCAACACTGAGACCGCCTGCTGACTGACGGGCTCTGAGAAGCGGGGTGGCTCATCTGGTGTGTGGGAAGGGACTGCAGATGCTGGTATAAACGGAAGATAGAGACAAAATGCTGGGGTAACTCAGCAGGACAGGCAGCATCTCTGGAGAGAAGGAATGGGCGACCCTTCTTCAGAATGAAAGTCACGGGAGAGGGAAACGAGAGATATAGACGATGATGTAGGGAGATTTAGGTTTATCTGACGTTAAAGCAATCGGCAGAGACAGAAACTCGGTGGTTGCCCAGACCTAGTTTCTGGTAATAATAAAAAATGAACTGCAAATACTGGTTTATACCAAAGATAGACACAAAAATCCCCAGAATAAGTGAACCGGGAACCAGAAGACATATGTTTAAGGTAGACAAAAATGCTGGAGAAACTCAGCGGGTGCAGCAGCATCTATGGAGCGAAGGAAATAGGGAACGCCGACCTCAGCGAAATAATCTTCTCTGACACAATTAATACACAGAGACTGCCCGTCGCTATCCACGTTGATACACAATCTACACCAGAAGCTCCCAGACTTTTGTGTTTAAGAAGGAACTGCAGATGCTGGAAAATCGAAGGTACACAAAAATGCTGGAGAAACTCAGCGGGTGCAGCAGCATCTATGGAGCGAAGGAAATAGGCAACGTTTCGGGGCGAAAACTTTCTCAGACAGACTTGTTTTCCTTCTTCTGAAACCCTTCTTCAGGCATATGTTGAGGTGAGGGGGGGGGGGGGGGGGGGGGGGGGGGGGGGGATTTAATCGGAAACTGAGGGTGACTTTTTAAACATAATGGATGGTGGATATATGGAACAAGCGGCCGGAGAAGTTTAAGTTTAGTTTACTATCAGGTATACCGAGGTAGTTGAGACAAGTACATGGATATGACAGGTTTAGAGGGATATGGGCCAAACGCAGGCAGGTGGGACTGGCTATGGGGCTTGTTAGGGTAGACAATAAGGGGTGTTTGGACGAAGGCCTGTTTCCATGCTGTATGACCCGATGACAAAATGTTGCAGTTACTCAGCGGGTCAGGCAGCATCCCAGGAGAATTCTCCACAAATGCTGCCTGACCCCCCGAGTGAATGCAAACACAAGAAATGGCAGATGCTGGAATGTTGAGCTAAAACAAAGTGCTGGAGGAATCCAGAAAAGTCATTCTGATTTCAACACAGACCCAGAACACAGATCCATCCAATTTCTTGCTCCAAGAGGTGAGGCTTGTGAGCATGCCCAGGATTCTGTTGTCCAGGCCCTGACTCACAACTCTGTCCACACCCGAAATGTCCTCTATCCATTATTCTCCAGAGATGTCCCCGCTACACCAGTCCCACCTGCCCGCGTTTGGTCCATACCCCTCCAAATCAGTCCTATCCATGTACCTGTCTAACCGTTTCTCAAACGTTGGGATAGTCCTCTATCCATGTTCTCCAGAGATGCTGCCTGTCCCGATGAGTTACTCCAGCACATTGTGTCTGTCTAGATTCAGAAGATGGGGAGAGGCAGAGTCAGGGCCATCTAGCCCCTGCAGTCAGTGACCTTCCATCCACTCCATTTTGGTCGCAGCCCAGGTTTCACCATTAATCTCACCGTACCACAGCGTTGAAACAAGTCCTTCGGCCCAACTTGCCCACACCAGCCCACTTGTCCCCGCTACACCAGTCCCACCTGCCCGCGTTTGGTCCATACCCCTCCTAATCTGTCCTATCCATGTACCTGTCTAACTGTTTCTTAAACGTTGGGATAGTCCTCTATATTTCTCCAGAGATGCTGCCTGGCCTGCTGAGTTTCTCCAGCAGTTTGTGTCTATCGCCTTGAGATAGACGTTGGTGAGACCACATTTAGAGTATTGTGTTCAGTTCTGGGCACCATGTTATAGGAAAGATATTGTCAAGCTTGAAAGAGAAGATTTACGAGGATGTTGCCAGGACTAGAGGGGCTGAGCTATAGGGAGAGGTTGAGGAGGCTGGGTCCGTATTGCTTGGAGCGCAGGAGAATTAGGGGTAATCTTATTGAGGTGTATAAAATCACGAGAGGAGTAGATCGGGTAGATGCACTGAATCTCTTGCCCGGAGTAGGGGAATCAAGGACCAGAGGACATAAGTTCAAGGTGAAGGGGAAAAAATTTAATAGGAAACTGAGGAGTGAATTTTTCACACAAAGGGTGGTGGGTGTATGGAACAAGCCGCCAGAGGAGGTAGTCGAGGCTGAGACTATCCCACCATTTAAGAAACAGTTATACATGTACACGGATTGGACAAGCTTGGAGGGATATGGACCAAGCGCAGGCAGGTGGGACTAGTGTAGCTGGGACATATTGGGCGGTGTGGGCAAGTTGGGCCGAAGGGCCTGTTTCCACGCTGTCGAGCCACTGCTCGCTGGCCAAAGCAGTGATTACAAAGATAGATACACAATGCAGGAATAACTCAAATGCATCTTTGCTCCATAGATGCTGCTGTACCCGCTGAGTTTCTCCAGCACTTTTGTCTACCTTCGATTTTGCAGCATCTGCAGTTCCTTCTTAAACACAAATGCAGGAATAACTCAGCGGGTCGGGCAGCATCTCTGCCCGTTTGCTTGTCAGCTGACTGCTCTCCCATCTTCCCGTTTCCACCATCAGCGAGGATTGCAATGACTTCGAGTCGTCGCTGCCGGCGGCGGCGGGGACCCGGGTGAATGGATGCGTCTCTCCTCCGCCGGCTGGACATGCAGGCTGCGGGGCCCGGGCAGCTGGGCCGCCTGCTCCAGCAGAGTCTGCCGTTCAGCACGGCCGGGGACCCGTGGCGCTTCGGCGGGCTGGCCGTGCTGCTGCTGCTGGCCGGGCTGGCCGTGTGCTGCTGCGGCAACTGGCTGCGCTGACTCAACCCCCGGGCCTGGGGGACAACTACAGCCCGGCCCTCGGCAGCCGCGACCGGCTGGAGATGAAGCAACGAGCCGGCGCTGACTGACCGCTGCCGCTCGGCTACTCTCCCCCCGGCACCGGGCAGCGGGAGCCGCGCCGCCCAGGATCAGTCACCGTGGGGCCGGCGCTGCTCGGATCACAGGCGGGGACTCACAACCAGGGGATGCCCCGCCACGGTGAGTGTGAGTGAGTGAGTGAGTGAGTGAGTGAGTGAGTGAGTGAGTGAGTGAGTGTCCCTGGAATAGGAGCAGCGGCACCGGCGGGGATTTCCTCGACCACGGGGGTTGAATGCACCCTGGACCGGGATAGGTATTCAGTATAGGTTGGTTGCACGAAAGGTCACTGGGTCATAGGGCTCGAAGCACGGAGCCGCTAAATCCAACTGGAAGACATCCGGCACTTTCGGTATAGGGTGATTTCACGAAAGGTCACTGGAGCGTAGATCCGCACCCACGTGAGCGCAAAATTTAACTGGAGTACAAGCGTCACTTCTGGTACATGTTAGTGAATGGGAAAACACGCACTTTCACACCCGTTAAAAACATCGAAAACGGCCCGTGTTTGAGCTGCAATTTACTGTACCAGTCGGGGTGACCGTGAGGCACAGCTACCTAAATTTACAGTCCAGAAGAAAGATAGAAACTAAGGTAAATTCAAGAGGGAGCTGAAGGTGCAAAAACAGCGGAAGTGCTTAGCGGACATTTGTCGTGGAGATTTAAAGTTCGAAATTATCGGGAATTATCGCGTTTGCTCGCTGCATTTCATCAAAAGTGGCATTATTGGCTTTTTATCTTTATTCATTTGTTATATGAAAAGTTTTAAAAGTGAAAAATCCGTCAGTAAAATTGCAAAATCGCCCATGGTTCTCAGGTGGGTTTTAACATGCAAAATGAAAACGCTTCTGAAGCTCCATTTACCATTTAAATAATCGTAAACTATCAATGCGTTTTGAAATAAATTTTACTGATTGTGCAGGCTTTAAACAAGAAACATTGAGAAATATATTTTGGCAAATAATAAAATCTCCTGATTTTGTCCAATGAACAGCTGACAATTATCCCATTCCTTAGCTTGCATCTGAGTAAAATTTATTTCAAAACGCATTGATAGTTTACGATTATTTAAATGGTAAATGGAGCTTCAGAAGCGTTTTCATTTTGCATGTTAAAACCCACCTGAGAACCATGGGCGATTTTGCAATTTTACTGACGGATTTTTCACTTTTAATACTTTTCATATAACAAATGAATAAAGATAACAAAGCCAATAATGCCACTTTTGATGAAATGCAGCGAGCAAACGCGATAATCCCCGATATTTTCGATCTTTAAATCTCCACGACAAATGTCCGCTAAGCACTTCCGCTGTTTTTGCACCTTCAGCTCCCTCTTGAATTTACCTTAGTTTCTATCTTTTTTTGGACTGTAAATTTAGGTAGCTGTGCCTCACGGTCACCCCGACTGGCTCAGTAAATTGCAGCTCAAAAACGGGCCGTTTTCGATGTTTTTAACGGGTGTGAAAGTGCGTGTTTTCCCATTCACTAACATGTACCGGAAGTGACGCTTGTACTCCAGTTAAATTTTGCGGTCACGTGGGTGCGGATCTACGCTCCAGTGACCTTTCGTGAAATCACCCTATATGTTATTAATGCTAGAAACGTGTACTTTCCTACCTGTTAAAAACCGCCAAAATGTTGAATTTCTGAGCTGAAAAAAATTGTGGGATTCGGGGTAAGTGTGAGAGACATGTACCCAACTTTAGAATTCCAAACGTGAAGCGAAATGAAGGTATAGAGAAGCGAGAACTGAAGGGACAACAGCAGCTAAAGTGCTTGGTAAACATTGAAAATATTGGGATTTATCGCGTTTGCTCACTGCATTTCATCAAGTAGGGCATTATTTGTGTTTTTTCTTGATTCCTTTGGTATCTAAAAATTCTCAGAAGTGATAAATCTGGCTGTAAATTTTTCTTCAGGTGCGTTTTCATTTTGTACGTAAAAACCCACGAGAACCATGCGCGATTAAAAAAATTACAGCCAGATTTATCACCTGAAACTTTTTAGATGCTAAAGGAATCAAGAAAAAACACAAATAATGCCTTACTGTTGATAAAATGCAGTGAGCAAATGGCCAATGTTCGCCAAGCACTCTGGCTGTTGTTGTCCCTTCAGCTCTTGTTTCTATCTACCGTCATTTCTCCTCACTTTTTGAATTCTGAAGTAGGCTAAATGTCTCTCACGCTTATCCCGATTTCCATAATTATTTACAGCGCAAAAAAAAGACAATTTCAGCGGGGTTTAACGGGCCCGCTACGCTGGAAACAATGGTAAGTGCCTACCTGCAGTACATCGCGTGTAATCCATTTGGAGTAGCCTAGCAACAGTACGGGTCATGGATCGTGACCTGACTGCCGTGAAACCTCCCTATAAGAAAGAACTGCAGACGCTGCTGGTTTAACCTGAAGGAAGATAAGACACACAGTGCAGGAGTAACTCAGCGGGACAGGCAGCATCTCTGGAGAAAAGGAATGGGCGACGTTTCGGGTCTGAAGAAGGGTCTCAACCCGAAACGCCGCCTATTCCTTCTCTTCAGAGATGCTGCCTGTCCCGCTGAGTTACTCCAGCACTTTGTGTCCACCTAGGTATTTAGTATGTATATGGTATAGACAACAGACAATAGGTTCAGGAGTAGGCCATTCGGCCCTTCGAGCCAGCCCCGCCATTCAATGTGATCATGGCTGATCATCCCCAATCAGTATCCCGTTCCTCCCTTCCCCCATATCCCCTGACTATTTAGGAATATTTAAGAAGATTTGGTAATTTTTGGATTTAGTGGTGAGTATGTTCTTACTGTTTGTATTGTAGATATTATTGTCGTAAATAATTGATGACATTTATTTTTAGTTGAAAAAACGGTGGTGGTGAGTGAGGGGCTCGAACTCGCGGCTGCAAGTGAGGCCGTGACGTCATATGGGACGTGGCGTCATGTGGGCGTGGTATCAACTGGGATGCGATGTCATAGGGGGGTGTGACGTCATACGGGATGTGGCTTCACGGGGTGGCATTAGGTGTGACATCATAGGGAGGGTGTGGCATCATATGGGGCGTGGTGTCACAGTTACATCATCACACTGGAGGTATCACCTCAGGGCAAGCAAGAGATCATAGTTACATCATCACTGAGGGTGTGACATCGTTGGTCAACGAGGAGGCGCAGCGGTAGACATAGAAACATAGAAACATAGAAAATAGGTGCAGGAGGAGGCCACTCGGCCCTTCGAGCCAGCACCGCCATTCATTGCGATCATGGCTGATCGTCCCCAATCAATAACCTGTGCCTGCCTTCTCCCCATATCCCTTGATTCCACTAGACCTACTGCCTTACAACGCCAGAGACCTGTGTACGATCCCGACTACAGGTGCTTGTCTGTACGGAGTTTGTATGTTCTCCCCGTGACCCGCGTGAGTTTCCTCTGAGATCTTCGGTTTCCTCCCACACTCCAAAGACGTACAGGTTTGTAGGCTAATTGGCTTGGTGTAAATGTAAAATTGTCCCTAGTGTGTGTAGGGTAGTGTTCATATGCGGATATCACTGGTCAGCGTGGACTCGGTGGGCCAAAAGGCCCGTTTCCGCGCTGTATATCTAAACTAAAGAGGAGAGATCAACAAGCGAGCTGACCAACAATCACTCATATATTAGTTCTATCCAACACATTAGGAGTAATTAACGGAGGCCAATTAACCTACAAACCTGGACGTCTTTGGAATGTGGGAGGAAACCAGAGCACCCAGAGAAAGCCCACGCGGTCACAGGGAGAACGCACAAACTCCGTACAGGCAGCACTCGCAGTCAGGATCGAACCCAGATCTTTGGCGTTGTGAGGCAACAACGTTACCGCTGCGTCACAGTGGCACAGCTGCAAACTCCTATTAGATCTGCGTTTTGGGTTAAATTTCCAATAAAATGCCCATACTACGTTGCAAAATACTAAATGGACAATGATTGTGGATGTGAACTTCAGCTTGTCTTGTTTCTGTTCCTGACTCAGGATGGTCGAAACCAATTGCTGTGTCTGCCTGCCACACCAGGGAACTGCAGGATCTATTCTGCCACAAGATCAAGTCAAGTCAAGTTTATTCGTCACATACACATACGAGATGTGTAGTGAAATGAAAAAGAGATATCTGTATCGATCAGGTTTCAGCTGCAGTAAAAGCAACAGGCTGCCTTCATTTTCTTTGCATTGTACTGTTGACTTCATTAGCACCAAACTCAATGCATAAGTTCTGAATTTCGTATGGTTTATGGTAAATTACACAAACTTCAGATTTGGATTGTCGAGTATCACTAATAAAAACAGTGATGTTGTGTCAAAAGGTTTGCTTGAGTGACTGCATATATCCCGTTTCCCTGTCTTTCTTATCACACTTGGTTTGGTGACATGGAGGAGATGTGGGATCGCTGTGGAAGATTCTCACATCCTGCTGCCGACTGTATTCATGTGGTGGGAACATGGCAGAATTGGAGAAATCTCCAGGCTCCAGAGATAATGCCTGACCCTCTGAGTTACTCCAGCATTTTATGTCTATCCCCACAAGGATATTTATTGGTCCCCCTCCAGTTCTGATGCAACCTGCTCCTCTTGCACAGGTCACTTCTGCCCCAGAAGACGTCTCGAAGGTCCCTTTATCTGAAGCCCTACCGCCTGTACCAGTTCTTCAGCCAGATTGTTTTGTGCCCCTGTCCCACTTAGGAAACCTGAACGGAAAGCTCTGGAGACTTTGCGCCCCACCCAAGGTTTCCGTGCGGTTCCCGGAGGCTTTTGTCAGTCTCCCTACCTGCTTCCACTACCTGCAACCACCTGCAACCTCCGGGAACCGCACGGAAACCTTGGGTGGGGCGCAAAGTCTCCAGAGCTTTCCGTTCAGGTTTCCTAAGTGGGACAGGGGCATTATATTCTCTCACGAAATGCAGGAGTAACTCAGTGGGTCAGGCATTATCTCTGGAGAAAATGGACAGGTGAAGTTTCGGGTCGGGACCCTTCTTCAGACTTTTTATTGATAGTGCTAACCAGGATGGTTTAGGGTGGCAGGGAGATGGGAACAAAATGTAGTGGTGTATCGGATGAGAATATTGAAACAAATATAGAGATTAATAATAATAAAAATAATAATAATAATAAATACTTTATTGATCCCCTCAGGGAAATTCAGATGTCCAGAAGCCCCCAACCAACAAACCCACAGATTCAAAACGAACGCAGACAGAAAATACATAGAATACAATGTGGACACTACCTGAGAGCAATAAATACTTAAAAAGACCAATAATTAACAATTAAAAATTAAAAATTGCAAAATGCATCCCCCTACAGCCTAGCGGTCCGAATTATAAAATCTAATGGCTGCAGGGGTGAAGGATCTCCTGAACCGCTCCGTTCTACAGGGCAGGGAGAGGAGCCGGTTGTTGTTCCGAGTGCTCTTTTGACTCTCCAGAATTACATGGAGGGGTTGCCCGGGGTTTTTCAGGATGACCTGCACCTTGTGCCTCATACGCCTCTCAAGCACATCCATCCCAGAGTCTACTCTCCCCTCCAGCACTGAGCTAGCTCGTTTAACCAGTTTGACCAGCTTCTTGTTGTTTTTTGCACTAATGCTGTTGCCCCAGCAGACAACAGCGTAGAAAATAACACTTGCAACCACAGTGTTGTAAAACATGTGCAGCATATCATTACACACATTGAAGGATTTGAGCCTTCTGAGGAAAAAGAGTCTGCTCTGGCCTTTTTTGTAGAGGGAGTCAGAGTTGACAGACCAGTCCAGTTTTTTTATCAAGGTGCACTCCAAGGTATTTATATGTCTGCACCACCTCAATGTCAGCCCCTGCAGCGTTGACCGGCTGAAGGGGGAGCTTGGACCTGCCAAAGTTAACCACCATCTCTTTAGTCTTAGTTGTGTTCAGGATGAGACAGTTCTCTTCACTCCAGGCACAAAAGGAACTGGTCAAGTTCCTGTATTCCTCCTTCTGCCCGTTCCTTACACATGCCACAATCGTTGTATCATCTGAATATTTCTGTACGTGGCATGTGTCAGACTTATAGTTAAAGTCTGCTGTATACAGGGTGAAGAGGAACGGGGCCAGAACCGTTCCCTGTGGGGCTCCAACATTGCACACCACTGTGCCAGAGACACTGTCCCCCAGCTTGACAAACTGTGGTCAACCCGTCAGGTAGTCGTATATCCAGGAGATAAATGTGGAATCCACCCCCATCTTCTTAAGCTTGTCATTCAGAATCAGGGGTTGGATGGTGTTGAACGCACTTGAGAAGTCGAAGAACATAATCCTCACATAGCCACCGGGTTTGTCCAAAAAGGAGTAGATCCGGTGCAGCATGTAGAGGACTGCGTCATCCACCCCAATGTTCTCCTGGTATGCAAACTGTAGTGGGTCGAGTGCGTGCTGGACTTGTGGTCTCAGGAGACGAATGAGTAGCCGCTCCATTGTTTTCATGATATGGGATGTAAGGGCCACCCTGCGGTCTGTAGTCGTTGATCTCGGTCGGCCGCCCTGCTTTGGGAACCGGCACGAGACATGATGTTTTCCACAGACCTGGTACCCTCCCTGACTGGAGGCTCAGGTTGAAAATGGTCTGGAGCGACTCCGCCAGCTGAGCCGCACAGTCTTTTAGTAGCCTGGGACATACACCATCAGGGCCAGCTGCTTTACCAGGGCGCAACCTCCTCAGCTCAGCTCTCACCTCGTCCTCCGTGAAGAACAGTTGAGGAGATGCCGGCATAGGAGGTGCTGCAGCTGTGGTGTTGGGGGGGCTGCCTCGTGGAGGTGATGGTGGGGGAGAGGCTGCACCTGTAGAAGTGGGAGGGGATACCAGATCAAACCTGTTATAGAACAGGTTAAACTCATTGGCCTTGTCCACGTCTCCTGATGGCTGGCTTCTCTTCTCCTTGAAGCCAGTGATGGTCTTCATTCCTCTCCACACCTCTTTGATGTTGTTGTACTGCAGTTTCTTCTCCAGCTTCCTTTTATAGTCCCCTTTTGCCTGCTTCATACTCCTTTTCAAGTGGTGCTGTACCCTCTTGATTTTTTCCCGATCACCAACCTAAAGCAAACAATTCTAGTGGACAGGTCAGACAGCGACAGGATAGGGGGCGAGGAAGGTCAGATAGGCTCATCTGCACTTAATCCAAATATTTGTTTGATGAGGAAACCAAAGTTATGGTATCGATGTTGCGTTGACACCAAGAAATGCACTGGATCTTCAGGAGAAGTAACTTTATTCGGAGTGTTTAGAATGTAGAATGCATTATCAGATCGGTTGTGATAAATGGATGTCTTGGAGTCATAGAGCTGTACAGCATGAAAACAGGCCCTTCGGCCCAAACTTTGGCCATGGCGACCAGGTTGGCTTGCTGGGCTAGTCCCATTTACCTGGCCCATATTCCTCCAAACATTTCTCATCAATATATCGCTCCAAATATCTTTTCAAAGCCTTTGGCAGCTTATTGCAGAAATGGATAACTGTGCTTGAAGATGCTGCCCTTGAGGTTCCTCTTAAATCTCTCCTCTCTCACTATGCTTCTGCCCTCTGGTTTTAGACGGCTCAACCCTGGGAAATGATGAAAAGTATTCATTTTGTTCGTGCCCCTCATGATCTTGTACACCTCAATAAAGTTACCCCTTAGCCTGCTGCACTCTGAAGAAAAAAAGGGCCAGCTTATCCAAACTCTTCCTATAACTCAAACTCACATAGAAACATAGAAATTAGGTGCAGGAGTAGGCCATTCGGCCCTTCTAGCCTGCACCGCCATTCAATATGATCATGGCTGATCATCCAACTTAGTATCCTGTACATGCCTTCTCTCCATACCCCCTGATCCCTTTAGCCACAAGGGCCACATCTAACTCCCTCTTAAATATAGCCAATGAACTGTGGCCTCAACTACCTTCTGTGCAGAGAATTCCACAGATTCATCACTCTCTGTGTGAAAAATGTTTTTCTCATCTCGGTCCTAAAATACTTCCCTCTTATCCTTAAACTGTGAACCCTAGTTCTGGACTTCCCCAACATCGGGAACAATCTTCCTGCATCTAGCCTGTCCAACCCCTTAAGAATTTTGTAAGTTTCTATAAGATCCCCCCTCAATCTTCTAAATTCTAGCGAGTACAAGCCGAGTCTATCCAGTCTTTCTTCATATGAAAGTCCTGACATCCCAGGAATCAGTCTGGTGAACCTTGTCTGGCAAGAATGTCTTTCCTCAGATTAGGAGACCATAACTGTACGCAATACTCCAGGTGTGGTCTCACCAAGGCCCTGTACAACTGCATTAGAACCTCCCTGCTCCTGGACTCAAATCCTTTTGCTCATAAGCCTAGGCAGCGTCCTGGTGAATCCTTTTTACACCCTTTCCAACATTTATGTCATTTTCCTATATCTGGGTGACCAGAACTGCACAAGTGTTGTCTCACCAAAGTCTTGTACATCTGCAGCATGATGTCCTACATTTAGTACTCAATGCTCTTTTAGCCACTTTTAGGAAACTGCACTCGTGCTTCCAGATCTCTAGGCTCTACCATTTACTGCTTGACATAACAAAGTGCAACTCCTCATTACGGACGGAAAAAATAAAGGAATATGCTGATGTGGGACAAACAGTATTCAGAGGAGATTTGTGTGTGGCATAAGTATAGAGATAGACCACCCTGCTTACTGGTCATAGAGTCATATAGCATCATTAGAGGCTCCGCAGTGACCATCAAGCACCTATTTACACTCCTCATAGACTAGTCATAGACATGTTTTGGAAGATCAATAATTTGTAATCTTAACTTAGTTTTTCTTTTCACAAAATGTTCTCCCTGTGATTTTCCTGTGGGTTTCCTCCAGTTTCCTCCCACATACCACGTGCGGGTTTGTAGATTCTTCGGACTGTGCAAATTGTCCCTAGTGTAGTGTAGGATGTAAAACATAGAAAATAGGTGCAAGAGGAGGCCATTCGGCCTTTCAAGCCAGCACCGCCATTCATTGTGATCATGGCTGATCGTCCCCAATCAATAACCCGTGCCTGCCTTCTCCCCATATCCCTTGATTCCACTAGCCCCTAGAGCTCTATCTAACTCTGTAAAAGTAAAATAACATAGAACTAGTGTGAACGGTGTGGGCTGAAGGGCCTGTTTCCATATTGCATCTTTCAATCAGTCAAAAAATGCTGCCTGACCTGCTGCGTTTTCCTGGTATTTTGTTTTATTTCTGTTGTCTAGACTCTGCAGGTTTATCGTATTATCCAGTATTTTCTTCTCTCTCCTGTTTTTACCCATGTCCTCTGCAGAGCAGGTCAGTTACAGTTAACATATATTTACTATTCTTTCTCAGTCAGAACCATGACTACCCACAACATTCAGTCACTCTCAACTTCCCAATCGCAGGCACTTCCTTGTTCGTTCCACAGGTCTCTTTCTCTGTAACAAAGCATGCTTGATTTCTAACTGTTCTCAATTCTGATCAGCGATTCATGTAACTCTAAAGCCCCTGTCCCACTTAGGAAACCTGAACGGAAACCTCTGGAGACTTTACGCCCCACCCAAGGTTTCCGTGCGGTTCCCGGAGGTTGCAGGTGGTTGTCGGAGGTTGCAGGTAGTGGAAGCAGGTAGGGAGACTGACAAAAACCTCCGGGAACCGCACAGAAACCTTGGGTGGGGCGCAAAGTCTCCAGAGGTTTCCGTTCAGGTTTCCTAAGTGGGACAGGGGCATTACTCTCTTTCCAAAGACATTGCTTAACCCTACTTTTTCAGGTTTCCATCTGCAGTCCTTTTGCATCTTGTTATAAAACACAAATTGATTTTCCTAAGTCCTTTCGAGAAATGCAGAATTGTGGACAACACAGGAACCAAAAGATATGGGGATAATAGGAGAAATGAAGTTGACGTGATTTTATTGAAAGGCAGAGAAAGATTCATGGCTAAATACCTGTACACAATCTGATTATCTGTACACAGGCAAACATCAGTGCAACACACCTGTATGCAATGGTAGTGTTAAATTACTGGACCACAGTCAAGATTTCTGGATCATCGATCTGGAGGCGCTAGTTTGAATCCCACCTCAGCAGATGAATGCAGCGTTAATGTAATTAGTGGAATGAAAACGAGTCCCAGTAATGGTCACCATGATACCAGCAGATTGTGACAGAGTACCCAGTTGACTAATGTTCTTCAAGAAAGGAAATCAGCCAACCTTACCTGGTCTAGCCCACATGTAAGCCCAGACTCTCCACAATATTGTTGAATCTTCACTGCCTTCTTAGCTCAAGAGTAATCAGTAAAGGATGATAAGTATTAACATTGGTTACATCCTCCGTAATATTGGCTATATCCTCTGTACTAATAAATAAAAAACAAATCAATGATGTCACACAAAAAAGCTGGGGAAACTCAGTGGGTGCAGCAGCATCTATGGAGCGAAGGAAACCATCGCTCCATAGATGCTGCTGCACCCGCTGAGTTTCTCCAGCTTTTTTGTGTACCTTCGATTTTCCAGCATTTGCAGTTCCTTCTTAAATAAAAAATCAAAAAAATCAATGATGTCCCGCTGGCTCAGTTATCCAGGAGGAAGAAAGTCTCTTGAGCTGTTCTCTGTTCATCTACAGCCTGAGACTGGGCAGGTACTGTTGCAAAAGGGATAACTGAAGAAATGAACATACATTTCTACAGGCACTACCATTTACCGTGTAAGTCCTGCCCTGTTTGACATGCCAAAGTGCAACACCTCATATATATTTAGAAGTTATTAACTGGAGTAAGTGGAGATGGGAACAAATTAAATACACACCAAAACTCATTTTTCAATTATGGGTTAATAACAGCAAAAAAACTTATACTTAAATTTTGGAAAAATGCTAATATACCAACATTTAAAATGTGGATCAGTAATATGCTGGACACAGCACATTTGGAAGAAATGAGACTCCTCCTAATAGACGAACAAGACCAATTCTTAATGAGTTGGTCCCCATTTATCGATTTATTGGATTCATGTATTGACATAGTATCATGAAAACTAAAAGTTTCAGGTATGGGTGAAAGATGATTTAGAATATAAAAAATTCATCTCCTTGTGGCGAATGAATAATCTCCCTCCTGCTTTCCTTCACTTATTCCTTTTTTTTCACTTAAAAAAAAAATCTGTTTTTCTCTCACAGTCACTAGACTATTCACTTTTCACAACCTCTTTTTCCTCTCTCTTTTCTCACTTCTCTCTTTAAAAAAAAAAGGAAGTTGTACAGAGAATGTAATATGTTAACATAATTTTTGTACCAATGCATTGTACTTACTTCTAATAAATAAAATTTAAAAAAAAACCAAAAAAAAACCAAAAACATTCTGGGGGAAAAAAATAAAGGAATATGCCGATGATTCCTTTGGGTACAAAACAGTCAGAGGGAGAAGAGCAACCAGAAGGTCCGTCAACATTTCAATATCAATGGAAAACAGATAAATGTGCCCAGGGAAACCTTTTACCAACAGAGAGGGTGGTTGAGACAATTTTCCGGAATCAAACTGGGTATAAGGACAGGGTCTCAGCATGGATCAACTTAGCTGATCGCGATCATAACTTATCAATAGACAATAGGTGCAGGAGTAGGCCATTTGGCCCTTCGAGCCAGCACCGCCATTCAATGTGATCATGGCTGATCATCCCCAATCAGTACCCCATTCCTGCCACTATTTTTAAAAGCCCTATCTAGCTCTCGCTTGAAAGCATCCAGAGAACCGGCCTCCACCGCTCTCTGAGGCAGAGAATTCCACAGACTCACATCTCTCTGTGAGAAAAAGTGTTTCCTCGTCTCCGTTCTAAATTGCTTACTCCTTATTCTTAAACTGTGGCCCCTGGTTCTGGACTCCCCCAACATGAGGAACATGTTTCCTGCCTCTAGCATGTCCAAGCCCTTATATGTTTCAATGAGATCCCCTCTCATCCTTCCAAACTCCAGAGTGTACAAGCCCAGCTGCTCCATTCTCTCAGCATATGACAGTCCCGCCATCCCGGGAATTAACCTTGTAAACCTACGCTGCACTCCCTCAATAGCAAGAATGTCCTTCCTCAAATTAGGGGACCAAAACTGCACACAATACTCCAGGTGTGGTCTCACTAGGGCTCATAAGGTAAGCACAATGTTAGGAAAAGACCAGGACAGAACTGCCCTACTGGCTGTGATGGGCATCAGCGAACTGCAAATTGCCACTTAAAGGTGAGCCAATGTCAGGGCAGTGGGAAGCATTTGAGCTGGAAGATCGGATCAAGTACCAAGCCCCAGATGAAAACGGTTGGACCATGTGTATATGCAGTACTTTAAATTTGCTGGTCTTTGGAGAGCCATTTTATGCTTTTTAAGTCAAAAACTGGGGTGGAAGATTGCAACCTTCACGTGGTCCGCCCTGTTTCGACTAATGCAATCAACTCGACGTGCACAAACGGAAGATCAAATAGAACAAGTTGTCCAACAACTTTAGGCTGTGCACGCCACACGAAAGAAGAAGTCAAAAACTAAGAAATGTAAAGGATAATTGGGAATTGAGATTTTACTTTGAACCTTATGCGTGACAGGTTCCCGAACCCAATGACTGACAGAGTGACAAAACCTTCAGCATATTTTTGAAAAATCCTTGTATACGTACTTGAAACACAATAATCGAAGGTCATGAACCCAGGACAGAGCTGTGAGAATAATAACACATGGATCAAATGGTTCTTGGTGCCATAATTTGCTAAGATTACAGTTCTGTGAAAGGTCAATATCAACATTTTAAAGAAATGGTAATGGTTTGAAGGGCAGTTGAGATTATTATATCATTGAGCAAGTGATGAGAGTCTGGAGCTCACTGCCAGCAAGATAAAAATGGCAACAACTCTCATCACATTAAGGATCTACCCAGACACTGTTGTGCCCAACAATGGTATGGTTGAAGGGGTAGAGAGGAGGATTAACCTGGGTAAACCCTGCTTCAACCAACACGTACGTTCATGATGGGCTGAATGGCCCCATTCTTTTCTTATGGATGTCAGTCATTGTATGGGGGCAGGCAGCACTGAGGGAATGCTGGAGAATCGCAGCTGCTGCCTTTCAGATCAAATGTTAACTGGGGTTCTGACTATCCACAACGTTAGACATGAAAGATTGCATTTGAAGAAGATACTTTTGAAGAAGAGAAGGGGAGTTTTCCCTTTATCATTCAATCAACAATCATGTTCTCTGGTTGTTATCGTCTCATGTGATCTTGCTGTGCACAAACTGTCACGGCATTGCCTCCATTACAACAGTGACTATAGCTCAAAAGTGTCTCATTAGCTGTAAACTGCTTTGGGATGTCCTGTAGTCATAGACATGTATGTCCTTCCCTCATAGAACAAAGCGAGTTCCTAACTCAATGGCCACTTGATTCCATTTGAAAATATCTCAGAGATACTGTGTGACTCTAATCAGAGGTGGGATATTTTACATCTGAGCAGTTGGTTCAGTTTTAAGGTAACAGAATGCTTAGGTGTCCTGGGACTCTTTGATCCACTCCACCAAACTATATTCAGGTAGATGCATGCGTTGGACAGCTTCAGTCGTGAAAGGGTCGGGTTCTTCATGATCATACCGCTCTGTGTTTTCATCCACTGATGTTGGCTGTGACCAGAACTTGCAAGAGATGTCTTCCTTGACAGCCTGGTCTTTGAGGTCCAGACTCCGTGTCCGAAAGTACTTTTTGTCAGCCTTCCCGTGTCTGTGCTGTTCACTGCGGAGAGCGCAGTGCGTCTGTGGCTTTGTACAGTCTGTGTCTCTCGCATTCTCTGTGCCCCAGTGATGGTGCTCTCCGGCTACGGACCACACTGGATCCAGCTGTTTGGGAGTGTGGACCTGCTTGGAATCATAGTCTCTTTCCATAGGCAAGAAAACGTCATCTTCATCCAGGATTTCTTTGCAACCTACAGAAAGTGGAGATGGAAATGGTGATAGTTCTGTAGAATTTCACAAAATTCACACGGCAGAAACAGGCCTAACTGCTCAATGCTGTTACGCTGTCCCCTCCCTTTCATTTGATATTCTCTGCTTCCCTTCCACTACTTTTGGCCTCTCCTGTTAATCCAGTTTCCCCCACACGTTGCTCAAGGTCACTCAGAGGTGTTGCGTTACATTCTAATCACTGTCTTAGTAAATACCTTTGACTTAAAATCCTATTTGATTTATTTGTGGTTACCTGATATTTATAATACTCACAATTAAGTGTAATAAAAGCTCTATTATGAAGACCGAGCAGAAAGAGGATATACCAACTTCGTATTTTTCATCCCCCCTTTCCAGATCCTGACACCATTTATTTTTAAAGTACTGTTGCACCTTATACTTGTAGTATGTCGATAAATGCAGACCAGATAAATAGAGCTTTTGTTTCTTTTTCTCTTTTTTCTTTTCTACGGCCTATTTCTTAATTTTTTTCCCTAACTCTTTGCTTAATGGGTCTTTCTTTTCGATCACTTTTTCACAATATCAAGACTCTTTCTCACTTTCTTTACTTTCTTTACTTTTTTTTCTTTTTAAAGCTTAAAAAATGAAGTGGTACAATAAATGTAATAAGTTATATTTGGCTTGCATTATTGTAATGTACTGTACTTCTAAATAACTTCTAAATAAAAAAAAATTTAAAAAAGGAAAAAAAAACACAAAAAAAGAAAAAAAAGAAAAAAAAGAATTAAGTGTAAAATTAAAACCCAACCCCAAACCACCCTGCTCACAACCACTTTAGTCATGTGGTCATGCAGAACGAAAACAGACCCGTCAGCCCCCACGAGTCCATCTTACCATCAACAGCCCACTTAAACCCGACATGCATCCCATTTTTAATTCTCCCCACGTTCTCATCATCTCTTCCCGAATTCTATAATAGGACTGGACAAGCTAGACGCAGGAAAATTTTTCCCAATGAATGTTGGGCGAGTCCAGAACCAGGGGCCACAGTTTTAGAATAAAGGGGAGGTCATTTAAGACTGAGGTGAGAAAAAACTTTTTCGCCCAGAGAGTCGATAATTTATGGACTTCCCTGCCACAGAGGGCAGTGGAGGCCAAGTCACTGGATGGATTTAAGAGAGAGTTAGATAGAGCTCTAAGGGCTAGTGGAGTCAAAGGATATGGGGAGAAGGCAGGCTCGGGTTATTGATTGGGGACGATCAGCCATGATCACAATGAATAGTGGTGCTGGCTCGAAGGATCGAATGGCCTCCTCCTGCACCTATTTTCTATGTTTCTATGTTTCTACTATGTTTCTACCATTCACCTGCACACAAGGGGCAATTTACAGTGTCTATATAACCTACCAACCTGCGGGTCTTTGGAATGTATGAGGTAACTAGAACACCTGGGGAAAATCCACATTGTCATGACCTTCAGAGAAGGGAACTGGATAAAGATCTGAGAAGATGGTCTGGAGATGATATAAAGCATCCAGGAGATGGATTTCTCTATGAAAAGACTAATACAGACATGAAGGTAGACACAAAATGCTGGAGTAAATCAGCGGGTGAGGCAGCATCTCTGGAGAGAAGGAATGGGCGACGTTTCGGGTCGAAATCAGATAATAAAGCTTAATAGGCCTGAAATAATGGAAATAACGTTGGCTCATTGTTTGCTGCTGATGAGAATGGGGGTAGTTCTACATTGGGTGGTCAGTCATTGACAATAGACAATAGGTGCAGGAGTAGGCCATTCGGCCCTTCGAGCCAGCACCGCCATTCAATGTGATCATGGCTGATCATCCCCAATCAGCACCCCGTTCCTGCCTTCTCCCCATATCCCCTGACTCTGCTATTTTTAAAGAGCTCTATCTAGCTCTCTCTTGAAAGCATCCAGAGAACCCGCCTCCACCGCCCTCTGGAATTGCTCTGGAATTGTTTGTGAACAGTTGTGGATAGTGTTGACCAAGACCGAGAGGCAAGATGCTGCACAAGCCCATGTGAAGTAAGGATAGTTAAGCATGCACTAAGTCCCAAATGCATCTTTGTAAAACACATACCCAGAGTCTTCTTCATGCCTTTACAATCCGGAGAGGAATCAGCGGAGGTCTGGAGGTTTGTGACTGTATTTGCTCTCCTACTGTCCACTGTGCTTGGGATCTCCAGGATCCAGGATAAAGGGGTCCCGGTGGGAGGCTGGCGATATCGGGCATATTGCAGAACATCCGTGATCCAACGGACTTCCTTCCAACTATCATCCAATTGCTAGAGTTGAAACAATTCCAGTTTGTTATTATAAATATTGTGGAATAGGGAGAGAAAGGCATCAGGAATGGAGAAGGTGGAAGAGGGACAGAGAGGGTGAGAGACAGAAGAAATGAGGAAAAAGGATTTATGGGAGCAATCAGGAATGACATATTAAGATGGTCTTTATTGCAAGAGGAAATACAAGAGAAGATTACGGAGAGTCGGTTTGTCAAGGAAGACTCTCTCGAACTTCTACAGGTGCACAGTAGAGAGCACGCTGACCGGTTGCATCGTGGCTTGGTACGGAAACTTGAGCGCCCTGGGGAGGAAAAGACTACAAAAAGTAGTAAACACTGCCCAGCCCATCATTGGCTCTGACCTTCCTTCCATCGAGGAGATTTATCGCAGTTGCTGCCTCAAAAAGGCTGGCAGCATCATCAAAGACCCACACCATCCTGGCCACACACTCATCTGCATGCTACCTTCAGGTAGAAGGTACAGGAGCCTGAAGACTGCAACAACCAGGTTCAGGAATAGCTACTTCCCCACAGCCATCAGGCTATTAAACCTGGCTCGGACAAAACTCTGATTATTGGTGGCCCATTATCTGCTATTTGCACTTTATCAGTTTATTTGTTTATGTGTGTATATATTTATATTGTGGTATATAGACACACTGATCTGTTTTGTAGTAAATGCCTACTATGTTCTGTGTGCTAAGCAAAGCAAGAATTTCATTGTCCTATCAGGGACACATGACAATAAACTCACTTGAACTTGAACTTGAACTTGCTCTCACTATCCAAGGAAGGATATACTTGCAAGAGGGAATACAGTGAGGTTGAGCAGACTGAGCCCTAGAATTGGGGGAAGGGTGGGTGGAAGGTTGTCCTATGACGAGAGATTAAACTAACTGAGCCGCAGACTTTTTCCTATAATTTGGGGAAGTGGGTTGTCCTTTGAGGAGACATGAAGCAAACTGAGCATGTACTCTCTGCAATTTAAACAGAGAAGTGGTGATCTCATTGTAAATTCTTACATGGTGGATGCAGGGTTGATGTTTCTACTGGCTGGTGTGTCTGGAACAAAAGCTCACGGTCCCAAAGGAAAGGGTCGGCCATTTTGGACAGATATGAGAAGAAATGTCTTTATCCAGAGGGTGGGGACTCTTTGAAATTCTCCAACTAGAAAAGCTGTGGAGGTGTCGTCAATTAGCACAGTTGAAAGAGAGATCAGCAGATGTTTAGTTATTAAGGGAATCAAAGAAGATGGGGTTAGTGCAGAGAGTGGCAGTGACATGATGACCCTCAGTGGGAGAAAAGATCGAAGGACTGAAAGGCCCACGCCTGCTTCTATATCTTATCAGGGAAGGAGAAGAAGTGTGGGAGGATGGAAGGGTAAGGGAAAAACGATAAATAATAATAATGTATCTTTATTGTCATTGAACAGAGGTACAACGAGATTTGGAATGCAACTTCCATCCGATGTAATAACTTAATTAGCTAAAAATTTAGACACCCAGAGAAACAAGATTTTAAAAAACAGTTAAAGCAGTATAAAGTGCAAATAGGTCTGTGCTGGGTTGATGTGCGACGTGACCATCCGAGGGAGACAGTTCATGGGGGGGGGGGGGGGGGGGGAGGGCACTCAGCAGGACCGGTTTAGAACAGCTATAGCTCTGGGGATGAAGCTATTCCTAAGTCTGGAGGTGCAGGCGTAGAAGGCCTTGTAACGTCTGCCGGATGGTAGAGGTTCGAACAGACTATTGCAAGGGTGTGAGGAGTCTTTATGAATGCTGATGGCCTTCCTGAAGGAAAGTCAATATCATACATCACAGAAGTTGGCATTTTGGCCGACCATGTCTATGCTGACTAGCTGCCTATTGATTTTTATTAGTTATCATGGGCATATTGGCCGAAGGGCCTGCTTCCTTGCTAAATGGCTATATGACTAACCCATTTGCCCATATCATTTATCTTTCCTTCTATGCCATGCTTATTTACGTGCACTACTCTTCAATGTAGTAATTATATTTTGATTCCACCTCCTCCTCTGTCTACACATTCCAGACATCAAATGAGTCAGAGACCATGAGGGAATAAGAGGAAAGATGAATAGACGGGGGGCAAAGGGAGTGGTTCAACAATTTTAAGTCAGTTTCCTACTTTACTATCTGCAATTTACTTTAAGGATGGGCCAGGATATTGAATGCATCTTTACCTGAATAAGGTCTGTCACCTGGCCATGTTTCTCCTTTGCTTCAATCAGTTCCATGTTATCAATGGCTTCCCTCAAAGCTTGTTGAGACAGCAGAGAATCAAGTTCCAATAAAATCGAGGTCTGGCAGTATTGTGCAAAGAGATCTTGTTCATAGGTGCAGAAGTGTACTGCAATGACCAATTGTAAATGCTTAGAATAACACATTCTTCATAAGTATGTACAAATGTATATATTTATATTTATATCATGGTATATGGACACATTTATCTGTTTTGTAGTAAATGCCTACTATTTTTCTGTGTGCTTAAGCAAAGCAAGAATTTCATTGTCATATACAGGGACACATGACAATAAACTCACTTGAACTTGAACTTGAACTTGAAACATGAAATCAATCTGTGTACTCTGACGACATTAAGATTCTTATAACGAGTCTAGTCAAGATAGATACCCATTAGCCTGGATAGTCACTGGGGTGGATAATGTGAGTAGGGGATTGGGGAACAGGAGATCCTTGGTTGTCTGAAGATCCTCGTTTGTAGTTTAAGTAAGTAAGTAAGTAAGTTTCGGAGAAACTCAGCGGGTGCAGCAGCATCTATGGAGCGAAGGAAATAGGAAACGTTGCCTATTTCCTTCGCTCCATAGATGCTGCTGCACCCGCTGAGTTTCTGCAGCATTTTTGTGTACCTTCGATTTTCCACCATCTGCAGTTCCTTCTTAAACACATGGTATTGCTGTCTACTCCTGACAGCTCCACACATGAAGGGAAGTAAAGCCTGTCAGACAAACGGGGGATAGAGAAAAAATGCTGGAGAAACTCAGCGGGTGCAGCAGCATCTATGGAGCGAAGGAAATAGGCAACGTTTCGGGCCAAAACCCTTCTTCAGACTGATGGGGGGTGGCGGGGAGAAGAAAGGAAAAAGGAGGAGGAGGAGCCCGAGAGCTGAGGGATGTTTGGAGCGGGAATCCTTCCAAAGCATAGGGATCTGGTGGGAGTGGGTAGGGGGTGGGATTGCGAAGGGGGTGTGTATTTAGGCCGCCAGGACTTATTCTGTCCCAGGAGGATGGTTGTAGACAATGGCAGGGAGGAAGGAGTGTACGTAGAACATAAAAAACGTACAGTGCAGGAGCAGGCCCTTCGGCCCACAATGCCCGTGCCTAACATGATGCCAAGACTTGGGGATTAAATTAAAACACAAGATTGATGTACCCATGGTCACAAGATACTGAGCCAAAACCCATGATCATTTTATATAAAGACTTTCTGCCCAGCAGGCAGTGTGAAATGTAAAGACTAAAATGTGAGGAGAGTTGAGTTCCACGTACTGGGTGATCAATTATTCAGTTACAGATTGATCATGACAATGGATGACTTGAGGAGCTGACCAGCCTCTTCTTGTTTGTCAGTAATGTGGATAAATTATCAACAGTCATACTCACCAAGTTCGAAGATCTGAAGAGGCAGGGTGAGAAACCCCGAGGGGTGTCCATCCTGACCTGGGGCTGAGCATACATCATCTATTGGAGGAAGCAATAAGAGGAAGGAGACCTTATCTCCAAACTCCAGAACTTCCTGCGTGTACAAGCGAAAATCCACAGCCTGGAGAAAATAAAATACATTTGATTCTTCCTCTCTCTTTAAATAGTTTTGACTGCAGTTGCCAAAACATGAGTTCTACTTCATCCAAAAATTAAAGCTAGAGTTCTCTTTGCGATTTCACTGTGAACCCAGCTTCAAGAGTTGAATGAGACATAGCTGTTATATGAAGTAAGTAACATAATAATCCAGAAACTTAATGTAATATTGGCTCAGCTTTGGAAATAGATTGATGCTGGTGTTCTGCACCGTGAGTCAACACTAGCACGATTGTCCGGAAATTCAACTTGTCCCGATATGACTTTGACATCGGCAGAAGAATGGAGAGAGCAGGGGAGAGACAAGACTTTGCCTTCCATCACAGTGAGGAGGAGATTCACTGTGATGGATGTTCGTGTAAATTGTGTTGGTGTGTCTTGGTTCTTTTTTTGTTGTATGTCAAGGTGATCCAGAGCTGAATGTAGTGCAATGAATGTAAGATGGCGCTCACTACCTATTTTTCCTATATGGAAATTGCAGGATACTGAGTTGGATGATCAGCCATGATCATATTGAATGGCGGTGCAGGCTCGAAGGGCCGAATGGCCTACTCCTGCACCTAATTTCTATGTTTCTAAAATTAGGGTCTATCCTAAACAGAAACCTTAGATGAGCTGGGAGATTCACTTGCTGCGACAGGTCAGATCCAAGGCTTCCTAGAAGGATGATCCTGCACTGCACAGGAAGGTTAAGTATGATCACCACAAGGCTATCTGTAATGCCAAGATCAAATCAGGCTCAATTAATTCAAGCAGATGTCAGGCGACTGTGGCAGGGCCAGAATAACATTAGAGATGATAATCTGCAATTTCCATATAGGGAAAATAGGTAGTGAGCGCCATCTTACATTCATTGCACTACATTCAGCTCTGGATCACCTTGACAATAAGAACATCTATGTCAGGATGCTAATCATTGACTACAGCTCAACCTTCGACCTCATAATACCGAATGAGCTCAGGTACAGGATATTAAGTTGGATGATCAGCCATGATCATATTGAATGGCGGTGCAGGCTCAAAGGGCCGAATGGCCTACTCCTGCACCTATTTTCTATGTTTCTATGTTTCTAATGGGTAATAATGAAATAAGTGGATTGGATGGGATTACTCTCAGACCTGGCATGGATTCAATGGACTGAGTGTCCTCCTTCTGTGTTGTGAGATATTTTGAGGGATATATATAACATGAGGTTACCTGGCTGAGGGATACATCCACTTGCACGAGGAGGTTCTTCACAGCCGTGCGGACTTCCGCTAGGAAATGGCACTGCGGGCTCCCTGCGTTCCCTTCAGTGACGATGGAGTCATTCAGAGACGACACCTTTTGCAGCCACTCCCACTCCTCCCTGCAGAATATTAGAGATATATCATGAGACCTCGCTAGATCCTGTGCTGGTACGGCTGTTTATCTTCATGCATCCTCTAAACAATGCGGCTGAGTGCACAGGGTGAGGGATTTTAGTGATGGCTAGTTTTTACCATCAGGATTGTAATTTCAATGGGCACCCTGAAACATTTCCCACCTGCCAAAGCCTGGGCATTTTCCGGGACCGCTGGGCTCCGCAGGGTGTTGAATGTATCCTCAATAAGGATTGTATCATAGGTGTATAGTAGTTTATTACATGTTTGTATTGTATTATGGTGGTGGGTTCTGGCTTGTTTTATTGTAGTGTAATATTATTTTTTAATAATTGAATAAATTTATATTAAAAAAAAAAAAAAAAAAAAAAAAAAGCCTGGGCATTTTCACTAGGTTATTAGCTTAGCTGCTGCATAGATCACTAAAGTTGTACGATAGGTGAGTAATGCCCCTGTCCCACTTAGGAAACCTGAACGGAAATCTCTGGAGACTTTGCGCCCCACCCAAGGTTTCCGTGCGGTGCCCGGTGGTTGCAGGTGGTTGCCGGAGGTTGCAGGTAGTGGAAGCAGGTAGGGAGATTGACAAAAACCTCCGGGATTCGCACGGAAACCTTGGGTGGGGCGCAAAGTCTCCAGAGGTTTCCGTTCAGGTTTCTTAAGTGGGACAGGGGCATAAGGCATAAAAAAAGCCAACTAATATTTATTTCGCCAGGCAGTGAATTAAGAAGTTATACAAGCAGTACTGAACATTGTTTAGACCACACTGAGATGACTGTGTCAGGGTCAGGTTGTCATTTTGTGAAAGGGGCCTAGAAGGTAGGGTAAACACCAGGAATAGTGTGTGTTATACATACATCAGGATAGGATGAGTCTTTTTCCTTTGAAAAAGGGGCAAATTAATAGAGGACTTCAAAAGGATGAGGTTTGTCAACATGAGCGCTAAGAAAACATTTCCATTTGTGTGGAGAAATTGGAGGTTAAGGATTCAGGTTGTAAGATGGTTACTGAGGATAAGTCAGGGGTAAAGGGGCTGTCCCACTGTACGAGCTAATTCAAGAGTTCTCCCGAGTTTCCCCTTGATTCGAACTCGGAGAATTACGGTAATGGCCGCTCGTAGGTACTCGGGGCTCTCGTGGACATTTTTCAACATGTTGAAAAAAGCTTCACGAGCTCACCGCGTTTCCCGTGTACCTGCCGTTAGCGTTACGAGCCGCTGAGGGACGTCCCCGAGCTCCGACGTGCCCGCTACGTAATTCTACGTGCTTACCACGAGTTTGATTTTTTTCTAAACTCGGGAGAGCTCTTGAATTACCTCGTACAGTGGGACAGGCCCTTAAGATTGCTCGGGTCTGGGAGAAGACTGTCTGCCTGGGAGAAGATTGCCTGAGGCAGTTTGTCCGAAAACCGCTAATTAAAGGCAGGAAGAAATATACACAAAAGTTTATCATCCGACACAGTAAGTGAACAACTATAAGAAAGACAGATAGCAGCAGAAGAACAAGTAGTGTGATAGAACACAGGCAACAACAATTATGGATAAAGAAAGTCATTAAATAGGACTTGGATCATTCAACCACAATGACTCTAGATTTCCCCAGGGAAACATCCATTGCTTCTTAATTGATTCCAATGATTAGATCTCTGTCAGCCTTATCTCTGTCCCTGACCTCTTATCATTCTGTATAAATTCTGTATATTCTGTATTCTGTACATTCTGTATATTAGTCTGTATAAAATGTTCCTGAGAGCAACTGCAGTTACCTTTTACTGATTTGCTGTCGTCTCCTGTCAATAGACAAGGGACAATAGGTGCAGGAGTAGGCTATTTGACCCTCCGAGCCAGCACCGCCATTCAATGTGATCATGGCTGATCATCCCCAATCAGTACCCCGTTCCTGCCTTCTCCCCATATCCCCTGACTCCGCTATTTTTAAGAGCCCTATCTAGCTCTGTCTTGAAAGCATCCAGAGAACCTGCCTCCACCGCCCTCTGAGGCAGAGAATTCCACAGACTCACCACTCTCTGTGAGAAAAAGTGTTTCCTCGTCTCTGTTCTAAATGGCTTACCCCTTATTCTTAAACTGTGTGTGGCCCCTGGTTCTGGACTCCCCCAACATCGGAAACATTCCTGTTATCGGAAACATCGGGAACTGTCCTGTTATCGTGCAGTTAATAGTATTTCCCATAAGATCTTCTTAAATCTCCTGGATAAACGCCTGCTACATAATACTGGAGCAAAACACAAAGTGCTGGAGTAACTCAGCAGGTCAGGCAGTCCCTGTGTTGGGAATGGATAGGTAACGTTTTGGATTGGGACCCTTCTTTAGACCTTCTGAAGAAAGGTCCCGACTTGAAACGTCGCCTTTCTATTCCCTCCACAGATGCTGTCTGATCCACTGAGCTACTCCAGCAATTTGTATTTTCCTCAAGATTCCAGCATCTGCAGTTCATTGTGCTACAAAACACTACACTGTTTGGCCCTACCTCTGGAGATATTAAGGCAAATTGAGTTTATTATCACATGCTTAAGCATACAAGCTATTGTACGTATTAATATGTACAATGAATATCTTGTTTGCAGCACCATCACAGGCACATAGGCTCAGATAGCAACAAAAAACATAATCACATAACCCATTCCATTAACCAACCTGTTTTCTCAACATGTGCATCTAAAGATGCATCATTCCTCCTTCATGCTAAACAGAAACCATCCATATCCTTCATTCCTGGGTGGATGATATTTAACTGGAGCCAAACAGATCTCATTGCCAAACAAAGTGAGTTTCATGCACTCCCAAGAAAATAAATAATTGTACAAAATAACACTAATTTTTCCCCAGGGTTACTGAAAGCCACATCACGGGGATTAATTCTCACTTGCTGGAGATTCCTGGCAAACCTGGAGAGCTGGCATCCCACGAAAGGAGGCTTGGTTGGGAAGCTCTTACCAGTTACTGTCTAATGGGATTGTGGAGCAGTAGTCAGAAACACTTAAGAAAACATAAGTCTCTTGAAGATATGAGACTCGTCTTAGCGGGAAAATCAGAGCAATTTTTAAAGATATGGTCTCCTTTTATTGATTAATTACAAGTATAGTATGGTGCAACACAACTCTGGAATTAAACTGATTCACGAACAGGGTGATGGGTGTGGTGAGAAATGAAGCAGGTATATCAACACAAGGGTCTCTTTTTTTATTTTTATTTATTATTTTTGGTTTTTGTCTTCCTACTCTTCTACAGGCTTTTACTCGTTCACTCCTGGACTGCACTATCTGCTAGTCTAGGGGTTTACACATCACTATTTCTTTCAGTCTGTCTCTTTCTCGCTCTTTCTCTCTTGTTCTACTTTTCTCTTGTTAAATTTAAAATAGAAGATGTACATTAATTATATGTTGTCATACGCCACGGTCTATACTATTGTACACTGCTTCTAATAAAATATATATTTTTTAAAAGAAAGAAAAAAAGAAAAAGAAAAACAAATGTCTTTGAAGACAAAAGAGCCTGTTTAATTGGGAGAGCATCCAGGTTTAGGCTTATTATTAGGTACACAAAATTGCTGGGGAAACTCAGCGGGTGCAGCAGCATCTATGGAGCGAAGGAAATAGGCGACATTTCGGGCCGAAACCCTTCTTCAGACTGATGGGGGGTGGGGGGGGGGAGAAAGAAGGAAAAGGGGGGGAGGAGGAGGAGCCCGAGGGCGGGCGGATGGGAGGGTGGGAGGAGACAGCTAGAGGGTTAAGGAAGGGGAGGAGACAGCAAGGGCTAGCAAAATTGGGAGAATTCAATGTTAATGCCATACGGACGCAAGGTCCCCAGACGGAATATGAGGTGCTGTTCCTCCAATTTCCGCTGTTGCTCACTCTGGCAATGGAGGAGACCCAGGACAGAGAGGTCGGATTGGGAATGGGAGGGGGAGTTGAAGTGCTGAGCCACCGGGAGTTCAGGTAGGTTATTGCGGACTGAGCGGAGGTGTTCGGCGAAACGATCGCCCAACCTACGCTTAGTCTCCCCGATGTAAATCAGCTGACATCTAGAGCAGCGATGCAGTAGATGAGGTTGGAGGAGATACAGGTGAACCTTTGTCGCACCTGGAACGACTGCTTGGGTCCTTGAATGGAGTCGAGGGGGGAGGTGAAGGGACAGGTGTTGCATTTCTTGCGGTTGCAACGGAAAGTGCCCGGGGAGGGGGTGGTGTGGGAGGGAAGGGAAGAATTGATGAGGGAGTTGCGGAGGGAGCGGTCATTGCGGAAGGCAGACATGGGGTTTTTTTGAGGAGGAGAACTTCTTCAAAGTAGGCATACCTTGAGGAGATTTTTTGAGGAGGAGTGTCAGGTGTACAAAGGTACAAAGGTACAAAGGTACAGTGAAATAAATTGTTTTGCATGCTTCCATACAGACCAATGCATAAATACAATTGTCAAACTCAAGTACAACGGGGGAAGATACAGTGTACCGAATCTAGTTCTCACATTATTGTAACACATCAGTTCCACCACGGAACGATACACCCGGCTGGAGTGTGTTTAATCTACAAAATGTGGTACAGTTAATCGCCTGGACTAATCTGAAGCATCCACCAAGATGGAAAAAAGCAGCAGCAACAGCAGCACCCCACCAAGCAACACACCATACTGATTTAAAAATACACTAAGTAACTCAGCGGGTCAGGTAGCATTTCTGGAGAATGTTTCTTCTGCAGTTGTATAGGGCCCTGGTGAGACCACATCTGGAGTATTGTGTCCAGTTTTGGTCTCCTAATTTGAGGAAGGACATCCTTGTGATTGAGGCCGTGCAGCGTAGGTTCACGAGATTGATCCCTGGGATGGCGGGACTGTCATATGAGGAAAGATTGAAAAGACTAGGCTTGTATTCACTGGAGTTTAGAAGGATGAGGGGCAGGATCTTATAGAAACATATAAATTTATAAAAGGACTGGACTAAGCTAGATGCAGGAAAAATGTTCCCAATGTTGGGCGAGTCCAGAACCAGGGGCCACAGTCTTAGAATAACGGGGAGGCCATTTAAGACTGAGGTGAGAAAAAACTTTTTCACCCAGAGAGTTGTGAATTTATGGAATTCCCTGCCACAGAGGGCAGTGGAGGCCAAGTCACTGGATGGATTTAAGAGAGAGTTAGATAGAGCTCTAGGGGCTAGTGGTGTCAAGGGATATGGGGAGAAGGCAGGCACGGGTTATTGATAGGGGACGATCAGCCATGATCACAATGAATGGCGGTGCTGGCTCGAAGGGCCGAATGGCCTCCTCCTGCACCTATTTTCTATGTTTCTACGTTTCTAACATGGATAGGTGATGTTTCGGGTCTGGACCAAGGAGAGTCCCGGCCCCTGAAACATCATTTTTGCATGTCCTTCAGTGATGCTTGCTGATCCTCTGAGTTACTCCAGCACTTTGTGCTTTTTTATTGTAACCACTACCTGCAGTTCCTTGAGTCTTCTTTTTGAAAATGAAGACAATCTTTCACCATCACAGGGACTAAACCCTGCAACTTCCTGAGAAGGTCTTAGAGTTCCCACGATAGACTCACGAGACACTAAGGTAAATGCACGGGCTACTACGTTCTTAAAACGAGTTTAAGTGTTTCAATTTTTAACTTCAGCAGTACATTTTACTCGTGGAAAACTTTAAACATGTTTGAATTTTTCCAAGAGTTAACAAGTTTCACGGGTACCTGCTGTTAGCGCCACGAGTCGCTAAGTTGCGTCCACGAGTTCCGACGTTCCCGCTACGTTAATTGTAACTGATTACCACGAGTTAAATTTGTTTTAAACTCGTGGTACCTCGTGGATCAACTCGCACCGTGAGACAGGGGTTTTAGTCGTTCATGGGGCTTATCGCCACCTCCTCAAGGGCAAGTAAGAAGGGGTAATAAACACTAACCTTGTGGGATCAGTAAAGTGGGATTGAAGGATGAGGGGAGAGAACTGAAAGAGGACACAAAGAGGAAAATTCCAGTATTCCAATTACCTGGACACATTTCTGTTGTTCCGTATCTTGGTGTGACAGAGAATGTTGGGGACCCTGTAAGGAACGAGGACTTTAATCTGGTCCACAGAGCTGCAGAGTTTGAGGTAGCCGAGGTAGAGTCCGGCAGGCAAGCTCCGCCTGCTCCGCTGGTGGTACTCTAGCTTGTCCTGGAGAGGAAACATGAAGAGTCATCATGGCTGGGTCCGTGACATGCGGCATGCCTCACACCATACTATCATTTGTGTGTTCGAGCGGAGATGGAGGTTGGAGCGGCAAAGCTGGCAGTGCGGCTGCCTCATAACTCCCAACAACCTGGCTTTGATCCTCTGTTGTCAATAAGATGAATCAACTGTTGTCAAGTGTCCCTTGTAAGTTTGCAAGTGGTAGCGTCTGGGAGGAATTGATAGTAAAGTTGGGAGACTAAAGTTTGACGTTCAGGGCTGACTTGGTGTGCTGTAGACCCCCGTTGTGGTGGTATGTGACTCTATTTTATCCTGACAGGGAAGGTAGGAGTTCCTTCTGGAACTGTGGAAACACCAAGTGATTAAAAGATAAGAGTTGCAATTGATCTGCTCAGTCCTGCTTGGCTGATTAAGTTAATATTGATCTGAACAAGGATGGGCTCATTACTCTTCCATTCCCTGTCAATGATGGCCCAGGGCCCAAACATTCCATGGGAGTGAGGAATCTGTACCCACACATACACTGACGGTGAAAGACGTATCCAATTCCAATAGAGGAGAGGGCCTGTCCCACTTTCCCGAGTTAGTCACGAATTCCCCAGAGTTATTCACGAATTCTCCCGAGATTTCAAACTCGCAGAATGTTCGTAACGAGTCCGTAGGAGTCTGTGGATATATCGTAGCGGCTCGTTATGCCAGCAGTAGGTAATTCGGGCCGTTTTTTCAGCATGATGAAAAATGTCCACGAGTAAAAAAAATAGCCCAGAGTACCGACGGCTGGCATAACGAGCCGCTACGATATATCCACGGACTCCTACGGACTCGTTACGAACATTCTGCGAGTTTGAAAACTCAGAGAACTGGTGAATAACTGGGGAATGTGGAGCAGGCCCTTAAGGAATCTATACTCAATTTGTTCTATGGATGTGAGAATCCCACACATTCCCAGAGACAGTGGGGGTAATAATGAATGTGGTGAGAAGCAATGAGCAATATATGGTGAGGGAGATGGCAGGTGAAGTGGGGAACAATGAGGAGTGTGATGGGGAGTGTAATGGAGGGACCATGAAGAATATTATAAGTGAGGGATTCATTGAGAGGGAGTTGAGAAGTATATTGATAAAACTATGATTTATTCAGCAAAGCAACCAGCAGGGATATTGTGGGAGAATAATGAAGGTCACTAAGTGGGGAAGAAGGATATATATAGTAATGCCCCTGTCCCACTTAGGAAACCTGAACGGAAACCTCTGGAGACTTTGCGCCCCACCCAAGGTTTCCGTGCGGTTCCCGGAGGTTGCAGGTGGTTGCCGGAGGTTGCAGGTAGTGGAAGCAGGTAGGGAGACTGACAAAAACCTCCGGGAACCGCACGGAAACCTTGGGTTGGGCGCAAAGTCTCCAGAGGTTTCCGTTCAGGTTTCCTAAGTGGGACAGGGGCATACGGGGGGAGTGATGGAATAGAGTGAGGCAGTAGACAGAGTTTGTGAGACTTTTCCAAATCTGACCCTTTCCAAGTACCTTCATGGTCATGAGCAGTATGTCCAGTGCGGTGAGACAGTCAAGGGCAGACACGGATTTCCGATAGTTGTGAAGCTTGGACAGTGGGATCCACCGGACACTGTCCAGTGCTTGCGACGGCAGCAGCTCCTTGACCGTGAGGATCAAAACATTACCCAGCTTGTCCTTGATGGGCTCAAAGTGCACCTGGCCCAGGTCTTGTGTCCCCAGCATGCTCTAAAGAAAAGAATGGCACAACGTCAGCTCGTCTCCATTCACCTTTGCAGTTTCTCCTGCCTTCTGCCTTATAAAATAACTTCTCTGGTAGACAAAAGTGCCGGAGAAACTCAGCGGGTGCAGCAGCATCTATGGAGCGAAGGAAATAGGCAACGTTTCAGGCCGAAACGTTGCTTATTTCCGCTCCATAGATGCTGCTGCACCCGCTGAGTTTCTCCAGCACTTTTGTCCACCTTCGATTTTCCAGCATCTGCAGTTCCTTCTTAAATTCCTTTGATCTCTTCTTTTTCCACTTTCTTTGTAACCTATAACTTGTTTTATCTCTATATTTTCCCAGTTCTGATGAAAAAACATTGACCTAAAAAGTGAACTATTGCTGCTTGACTGGCTGAGCATTTCCAGCCCTTTCTCCTTACACCTTACATTCCCTTATCTTTGTTTCGTCCTCTCCCCCGATTCAGCCTGAAGAAGGGTCTCGACCCGAAATGTCTCTCCAGAGACGCTGCCTGTTCCCGCTGAGTTACTCCAGCACTTTGGGTCTATCTTCGGTTTAAACCAGCATCAGTAGTTTCCTTCGCTCCATAGATGCTGCTGCACCCGCTGAGTTTCTCCAGCACTTTTGTCTACCATCAGTAGTTCCTTTCCACACCAATTTCAAAATTCAAGGGTTCACAATGACGACTGCAGTTCTGCTGAGTGACACCAGATGGTGCTACAAAATCATGGGAACCACAGACAAATTGTAAAGTTCGGATAAAAATAGTAATACATTTATTTAAAAGCCGAATCGCTGACGTTTATAGAAGAGGGAGTACAGAGAAGGTTCACCAGACTGATTCCTGGGATGTCAGGACTTTCATATGAAGAAAGACTGGATAGACTCGGCTTGTACTCGCTAGAATTTAGAAGATTGAGGGGGGATCTCATAGAAACTTACAAAATTCTTAAGGGGTTGGACAGGCTAGATGCAGGAAGATTGTTCCCGATGTTGGGGAAGTCCAGAACTAGGGGTCACAGTTTAAGGATAAGGGGGAAGTCTTTTAGGACCGAGATGAGAAAAAAAATTTCACACAGAGAGTGGTGAATCTGTGGAATTCTCTGCCACAGAAGGTAGTTGAGGCCAGTTCATTGGCTATATTTAAGAGGGAGTTAGATGTGGCCCTTGTGGCTAAAGGGATCAGGGGGTATGGAGAGAAGGCAGGTACAGGATACTGAGTTGGATGATCAGCCATGATCATATTGAATGGCGGTGCAGGCTCGAAGGGCCGAATGGCCTACTCCTGCAGCTATTTTCTGTGTTTCTATGTTCATCCTATAGCACAGGTTTTGTAGCATTACCCAAAATTAATGATGTAAAATTAAGTCATGAAAATTAAAAAACTCCAGACTTTGAAAATCTGAAATAACCAGAAAATGCTGATAACACTCAGCAGGTCAGGCAGCATTTGTGGAGGAAAACAGAGTTGATGTTTCGGGTCCGAAACCCTTTGTTAGAACTGGGAAAGTGAAAATAAGTTTAGTCTTCAGTTGCAGATAAGTAGGGGAGGGTCGGGACGTTGGTGGAACAAAGGGTGAGACCAAATGAGGTAATGTGTAGTCGGAAGCAGACTTTATTTTTTGGTTTGCGTTTAGTTTAGTTGAGAGATACAACGTGGAAACAGCCACCGAGTTCATGCCGACCAGTGGTCACCCATACACTAGTTAACATTAGAAACATAGAAAATAGTTGCAGGAGGAGGCCATTCGGCCCTTCGAGCCAGCACCGCCATTCATTGTGATAATTTGGATATTGTGCCCTGAACACGCGTGTCCAGTTCAGGGCAGCACTTATCCTGATACTAATCACTCATTGTACTTCGCTCCAGACTCCAGTCAGAGAAACAACCTTTCACACTGCTCCTTGTTTTTATTTCTCTCGGCCAATGTTTTATACATGTTGCTGCAACCTCTTTCATTTCCTTGGTTTCAATCTTTATGATAACATTGAATATGATTCGATCTTCATCATCACATTATGATAACATCAATCTTTATGGTAACATTAACCTTTTCATTTTTTTAACAGCTTTCTAAAGTCCTTAAACATCAGGTTAACCACATTTCCCTCATCAACATTCTCTGTTGCTTCATCAAAAAGATTTATTGTTAGATAAAGATGATTTTTTAATAAAGGGGCTGTCCCACTATACGAGTTTACCCAAGGGCTTGCCCGAGTTAAAAAAACAAAAAACTCTTGGTAAGTACGTAGAATGTACGTAGCGGGTACGTAACGCTAACGGCAGGTTAGCTCGGGAAACGCGGTAAGCTCGTGAAGTTTTTTCAACTTTGAGAAATGTCCACGAGAGCCCCGAGTACCTACGAGCGGCTATTACCGTAATTCTCCGAGTTCGAATCAGGGGAAACTCGGGAGAACTCTTGAATTACCTCGTACAGTGGGACAGCCCCTTAAATCCACTCCTCTCCAACAGTACAAATATAATCTGCTAGAGGAACTCAGCGGGTCAGGCAGCATCTATGGAGGGAAATGGACAGACTAGTTTTAGGTCAGGACCCTTCTTAGGCTGCTGACGTTTTGGGTTGGGACTCTTCTTCAGATCTAAATCCAACCTAAGATATTGTTTGTCCATTTTCCTGATTCTGGCGGCTGTCCGAGAGCAGTCTGCATATTCTCCCAGTGACGCAAGGATTTCCCCAGTGTGCTCCATTTTTCCCACATCAGAAAGTGCTGCAGATTGGTAGGTTAATTGGCCACAATAAGCACATGAAAGGGCATGTTACTAGAAAATATGCCTGCGTTCTTTAAGAGATAATGATATCCGATTGCTGTGGGATGTTACACGACCACAGGCTTTTTCCAGATTGGATCTGATTTGCCCTTTAAAACCCGATAAGATAGAACGATTACTAAAAGTGGAGGGAAAGAGAAAACTAATTCTGCTGATCATGGGATTTTTGAATTTAATAATGTTATGGGAGCTCGTTCGTATGAATGGGAATTCGTAACTCAGGCACGGCCTGTAGACTCTACTCCCATTCAAGCAACATCCAGGTATTGAAATCACCGCAATCTGCTCACACCCAGGCTATGCTGCTACATCCTCTCCTATCCCATGTACCCAAGGTTTATCTCTTGTATTTATTTTTATTTAGCGAATGCAAAGTCCTTTAGCCAAGCAGTTGCCTCTTGATCTGCTGTATGAAGGGTGACAAGTCCTTGTACAACACATTATATGCTCATAATTCATAGATTTCGGTTAGCTGAGGTTTCAAGCCAATACATAAGCCTGGTTGGTAGTTGGGGGCTGAGGTAGACAAAAGTGCTGGAGAAACTCAGCGGGTGCGGCAGCATCTATGGAGCGAAGGAAATAGGCGACGTTTCGTGCCGAAATCCTTCTTCACACTGAACAGACTGAAGTTAGCCACAGTCTAATGAGTGGTAGAACAGGTTTAATTTCTCCATTGTCCTTCATTTATCTCAGATGCCATCTGAAATGTGTGCGGTTTGCACATTCTCCTTCTGACCGATGGACTTTGTGTGGATGCTCCAGCTTCCTCCCGCATCTTAAAGATGTGCGGATCGGTACATTATTGGGCCACTGTAAATTGCCCAAGTGTAGGTGGGATGGGTACGTGGGGACTATGGGGTTGCAGTGGAAATTGATGGAAACAATGGATTATTCTGCAAACTTGCAGAGACTAGATGGGCCAACTGGCCCTCTTCCATGTTGTAAGGAAGTGGTCATTTGACAAAAAACTGACCTGTACTTGATTACCCGTTTAAGAAAGAACTGCAGATGCTGGAAAAATTGAAGGTAGACAAAAATGCTGGAGAAACTCAGTGGGTGAGGCAGCATCTATGGGGCGAAGGAATAGGCGACGTTTCGGGTCAACCCGAAACGTCGCCTATTCCTTCGCTCCATAGATGCTGCCTCACCCGCTGAGTTTCTCCAGCATTTTTGTCTACCTTTGTACTTGATTACCTTGTATATTTCCAAACACCCAATCACAGCTACCTCATATTAATTACAGGAGTTCATAGTCAATCCTAGTCAACAAAAGAGAATGATATTTTTATTCAGGATGTCCAAAAGGGCAGAAAATGAAAGTCCTTGCTTCTCTGGTAAGATCCTGATGCTGGGGAGGTGCTGCTTTCAACTCGAGCCCAGAACCAGGGGCCACAGTCTTAGAATAAAGGGGAGGTCATTTAAGACTGAGGTGAGAAAAAACTTTTGCACCCAGAGAGTTGTGAATTTGTGGAATTCCCTGCAGTGGAGGCCAAATCACTGGATGGATTTAATAGAGAGTTAGATAGAGCTCTAGGGGCTAGTGGAAGGAATCAAGGGATATGGGGAGAAGGCAGGCACGGGTTATTGATTGGGGGCGATCAGCCATGATCACAATGAATTGTTAAGGGTTTGGACACGCTAGAGGCAGGAAACATGCTCCCGATGTTGGGGGAGTCCACAACCAGGGCCACAGTTTAGGAATAAGAAGTAAGCCATTTAGAACGGAGACAAGAAAACACTTTTTCTCACAGAGAGTCTGTGGAATTCTCTGCCTCAGAGGGCGGTGGAGGCAGGTTCTCTGGATGCTTTCAAGAGAGAGCTAGATAGGACTCTTAAAAATAGCAGAGTTAGGGGATATGGGGAGAAGGCAGGAACGGGGTACTGATTGGGGATGATCAGCCATGATCACATTGAATGGCGGTGCTGGCTCGAAGGGCCAAATGGCCTACTCCTGCACCTATTGTCTATTGTCTATTATCTATTGAATGGCGGTGCTGGCTCAAAGGGCCTAATGGCCTCCTCCTGCACCTATTTTCTATGTTTCTATGAGTGAAGATGCCACATACCTGGAGCTGCGACACTGCTACTAACATCTTCTGCCTGGTCTGCAGGACCGAGGAGGAGGAAGAGAGTGTGGAATTCATTCCCTGCTGCAGCCACTGGATGTCCTTCCACATACAGGAGAGCTGGAAGGAGAGAAACAAAAGCACAATTGCCGTCAATTCACCATCAGGAAGAGCAAACAACTGGCCACAGCCCTCCCACAACTCCGTCCTCTCACCACTGGCTCCACACCTCACGATGGCCTCCCTCCGAGGTGCGACAGATGGTTCACATTCTCAACGATCTATTGAATCATAGAAATTTGCAGCATGGAAGGAGTAGATTCTGCATAGATATGGTAGACAGTCACCCCTTTCCCCCCCCCCCCCCAGGGTTGGAATGTCAAAGACTAGGGGGAATAGCTTTAAGGTGAGAGTGACAAAGTTGAAGCAGTTATGATAGGGGCAGATAAGAGGCTAATGGATAGGCACATGGATGTGCGGGGAATGGAGAGACATGGATTACATGGAGGGAGAGGAGATTAGTTTTACTTGGTATCATGTTCGGCATGAACACGATGGGTCGAAGGGCCTGTTCCATGTGCTTATTGTGTTAATGCTGAAGAAAATACATGTCCCAGTTTTCTATGTGTGGCCCCTGCAGGCCACGACTCTTCAAGTGGTCAACTGTTTCAATGTGATGGGGAGTTTGGCCACTGTCATCCTTTCAGGCAGTGAGTTCCAGACACCACTACCAGTTGAGTGCAATATTTTTTTTTGCTTGACTTCTATCAGATCCTTCCACCAATTATTCCTGGTTGCTGGCCACAGGTTGCAGACACCTGGTTGCTGACATCTCTCCTGAGAGAAATAGATCAATTCTGTTTCACCTACTCATATTGTGTGGGAAGTAACTGCAGGCACTGGTTTAACCCGAAGATAGACACAAAATGCTGGAGTAATTCAGCGGGACAGGCAGCATCTCTGGAGGGAAGGAATGTCAAGTCAAGTCACTTTTATTTCTATAGCACATTTAAAAAACTACTCTCGTTGACCAAAGTGCTTTACATTGGTGGAGGTACTAACGTTATACAACAGAGGTTCATGGATTAAATACATACATCACTACATACATATAGCCCTCGCTAAGAGGATGTCAAGAAAGGCTTGGGAGTAGAGATGAGATTTAAGTCTTGACTTAAAGGAGTCGATGGAGGGGGCAGTTCTGATGGGAAGAGGGATGCTGCTGTTCCACAGTCTAGGATCTGCAACCGCAAAGGTTATGCCTAGACTGTGGGATGTTCAGTAACCCCAAGTCGGCCGATCTGAGGGACCTGGATGGAGGTGGTGTGGTGGGTAAGCAGACTTTTGATGTAGGTGGGGGCAAGCCCATTAAGGGCTTTGTAGACATAAAGGAGGACCTTGAAATTTATTCGTGGGTGACGTTTCGGGTAGAGACCCTTCTTCAGACCTACTCATATTATTTGCCTCACATAAATGTTCCCATAGTCACCTTTGCTTAAAATAAAATAATCCCGCCTGGCCAAGACCTCTTCACGACAAGTATTCTACTCTGCATCCTGTCAAGAGCTATCACATATCACCAGTAGTGTAGTGACCAGGAACTGCACCCTAGCTCCGGCTGCCTTCTAACTGCTGTTCCAACAAGCCTCCCTGTTTTTATAATCAATGCCTCAGCCAATAAAGGCAAATGTTCCAGATGCTATCTCACCAGGGTCCTTTATAATTGAAGGAAGAAGCTCCGCTCTTGTATTCAAATCCTCTTTCAATAAAGGCCAACTTATTCTTTGCTTTCTTAATTGTTGCTGCAGCTGCAAGCAACTGACATTCTGATCTTTTGAGATTGTACAAGCAATTATCAAAAAGTAATTCATTCATTTACAAGGACAATCGGGTGTCTCTGAACAGCAACACATTTCAAACTCTCAGCCGTTTGTAAAAATGCTCCACCTTTCTATTTTTACGAGTAGAGCTGACCTCTTCGATACCTTCCATCTGCCATGTCCTCGCCCATTCAGTTTGACTGGCTTGAAGTTCATTTGAAGGTCTCTGTATCCTCCTCACAACACGAACTGGCTCCCTACTTAGTTATCATCAGCACACCTGGATATAGCATTATTGGTGTCCTCAACCCAATCATCGATACAGATTGTCCAAGCAGCTTGGAACCCCAGCACCAATCCTCGCAGCACTCCATTCATCACAACCCCCAACTTGAAAATGAACGATTTATTCCTATTCTTTACTTTTCATCCATTTTCTGATCCTCAATCCAATGATTGTGTGCAGTTCTGGTTGCCCCATTGCAGGAAGCATGTAGAAAGATAGAAACATAGAAAATAGGTGCAGGAGTAGGCCATTCGGCCCTTCGAGCCTTCAACGCCATTCAATATGATCATGGCTGATCATCCAAATCAATATCCCATACCTGCCTTCTCTCCATACCCCCTGATACCTTTAGCCACAAGGGCCACATCTAACTCCCTCTTAAATCTAGCCAATGAACTGGCCTCAACTACCTTCTGTGGCAGAGACTTCCACAGATTCACCACTCTCTGTGTAAAAAATGATTTTCTCATCTCGGTCCTAAAAGACTTCCCCTTTATCCTTAAACTGTGACCCCTTGTTCTGGACTTCCCCAATATCGGGAATAATCTTCCTGCATCTAGCCTGTCCAACCCCTTAAGAATTTTGTAAGTTTCTATAAGATCCCCCCTCAATCTTCTAAATTCTAGCGAGTACAAGCCGAGTCTATCCAGTCTTTCTTCATATGAAAGTCCTGCCATCCCAGGAATCAGTCTGGTGAACCTTCTCTGTACTCCCTCTATGGCAAGCATGTAAAGGCTTTGTAGAGGGCGCGCAGCAGCAGAGGTTTACCAGAATGCTGCCTGGATTTGACAGTATTAGATATAGGGAGAGGTTAAACAAACTTAGATTCTCTGTAACATCTGAGTTTAAGGAGAGACCTGACAGAAAGGTATAAAATTGTGAGAGGTATAGATAGCGTAGACAATCAGATCCTTTATCCTTTATCAAGGTCTAGAGGGCGTTGCATTAAGGTGAGGGAACAGGGTTTAAAGGAAGACAAATGTGCTGGAGAAACTCAGTGGGTGCAGCAGCATCTATGGAGCGAAGGAAATAGGCAACATTTCGGGCCGAAACCCTTCTTCAGACTGAAGGGTTTAAAGGAGATGTGCGTGGCATGTTTTATTATACAGAGAGTGGTGGATGCCCGCTATGCGCTGCCATGGGTAGTGGCGGAGGCAGACATGATAATGATGTTTCAGAGGCTTTCAGATGGACACATGGATATGTAGGGAATGAAGATATGTGGATTATATGTTGTAGAGAATATTCATTTAATTTGGCATCATGATGGTCATTGAGAATGTGAGCTGAAGAGCCTGTTCCTGTGGTGTCTGTAATCCATCCCAGAATATCATCCAACTCCCATGTGATCGAATTTTACAATGGTTACATGCCATGTCTGTGTGGAGTTTGCAGGTTCTCCATGTGACCTCGTGGGTTTCCTCCGGGTGCTCTGGCTTATCCCCACATTCCAAAACGAGTGGGCTAATAGGCTAATTGGCCACTGTAAATTGTCCCCGGTGTGTGGGAGGGAGGGAGGATGGAAGGGGAAAAGTTGATGGGACTTAGAAGTAAGTACAATACATTGGCACAAAAATTATGTTAACATATTACATTCTCTGTACAACTTCCTTTTCTTCTTCTTTTTTTTTAATGAGAGAAGTGAGAAAAGAGAGAGGAAAAAGAGGTTGTGAAAAGTGAAGGATAGACTAGTGAACGTGAGTGAAAAACAGATTAAAAAAATAGTGAAAAAAAGGAATAAGTGAAGAAGGAAAGCAGGAGGAAGATTATTCATTCGCCACAAGGAGATGAATTTTTTATATTCTGAATCTTCTTTCACCCAAACCTGAAACTTTTAGTTTTCATGATACTATGTCACCACATGAATCCAATAAATCAACAAATGGGGACCAACTCATTAAGAATTGGTCTTGTTAGTCTATTAGGAGGAGTCTCATTTCTTCCAAATGTGCTGTGTCCAGCATATTACTGATCCACATTTTAAATGTTGGTATATTAGCATTTTTGCAAAATGTGGGGAGAATTAAATGCTGTTTACTGCAATTGGGTGTTTGTTGAATGGCTGCGATCCTGTCGGCCTATTTCCGTGCTACAACACAGAACAATCCTGCCATTAGGTAACTCCTCGTACTTGACCGATTGCCTCAACCAAGCACGATTTAAAATGAGTGAGTGCTGGGAGTGACACTGCCTGCAGCACACAGATCCAGAGTAACCTCACATTCTACAACTGTCTCATGTCCCACAGTCTTGATAGATCACCTATCCTTCTAATTATGATCATTTATTCTTTGCATTAATATATTTCTAGAACTGACAGAATCAGTGACATCTAGATTATAAATGAGTGTACAGATGAAATGTAATTTGAAATTAATAATTTATTTACCATCTAGTTATTTATTCATTCACTTCATTATTCATTTTAAATCGACGGATTGTTTTGTAGTTGAAAATGGCGTGTGGGTAGTATGTTAATGCAGTGCTCTCAGCCCAATGGGCACCACGGTGGGGCAGCGGTAGAGTTGCTGCCTTACAGCGCTTGCGGCACCAGAACCTGGGTTCGATCACAACTACGGCTGCTGTCTGTACGGAGTTTGTACGTTCTGCCCGTGACCTGCGTGGGTTTTCTCCGAGATCTTCGGTTTCCTCCCACACTCCAAAGACGTACAGGTTTGTAGGTTAATTGGCTTGGTATAAATGTAAATTGTCCCTAGTGTGTATGTGTATTAAAATAAAAGTAGTAAACACTGCCCAGTCCATCATCGGCTCTAGCCTCCCGACCATCGAGGGGATCTATCGCAGTCGCTGCCTCAAAAAGGCTGGCAGCATCGTCAAGGACCCACACCATCCTGGCCACACACTCATCTCCCCGCTACCTTCAGGTAGAAGGTACAGGAGCCTGAAGACTGCAATGTCCAGGTTCAGGAATAGCTCCTTCCCCACAGCCATTAGGCTATTAAACTCAACTCAAACAAAACTCTGAACATTCATAGCCCATTATCTGTTTATTTGCACTTTATCTGTTTATTTATTCATGTGTGTATATATTTATACAATGGTACATGGACACACTGATCTGTTCTGTATTCATGCCTACTATATTCTGTTGTGCTGAAGCAAAGCAAGAATTTAATTGTCCTATCTGGGACACATGACAATAAACTCTCCTGAATCTTGAATCTTGAATGTAGGGTAGCGTTAATGTGCGGGGATTACACACTGGGGCCGAAGGGCCTGTTTCCGCGCTGTATCTCTAAACTAAACTAAAGAGTTATCAACGCTCAGCCTGTGAGTGGTGTGGTGCTGGTGAAAGGCCCCTACACCCTGATACAATGTCACAGAGGGATCATCCCACCTTATGTTCAAGACAAGTGAGAAAGCACTGCGGTACCTTGGAGAACCAGAGGAATTCTTGCATGTCAGAGCCCGAGCAGCAGCTGTCAACCTCAACGATGGGGAGCTGGTCCTCACTGGTCACCAGGATGTTCTCTTTGTAGAAGAAAATGGCAGCTAAGTACACCCCCCTAAAAAATGAAAAGGTGTTAAAAACTGCCTTTGGTCAGTTCACATACACAGCCGGGCAACACATAGGAACAAATTCCAGTAACTGACACCAGATTAGAGAATATTAAAAAGTGAAGCTACAAGTGAACTTACTCACTGATTCCACACGAGTTTCAATGGGGTAAAATGGGACTGGTGAACCTTGCGGCCACAAATTATCATTGAGTCACGGGTAGACGTCCAGACTATCTTATCTGGCCCATTACTGATGTGTGGAGCTTGGGATGTTGGAATCTTTTTTTAATTAAAAAAAAAAATCAATCTATTTATTTATTTATTTATTTTGAGCTTTAAGAAAGGTAGAAATAAAGGAAGTAAGGAAAGTGAAAAAGAGTCGTGATAGTGCGAGAAAGTGTTGGGGGAAAAAGCCCATTAGAAAGAGAGTTAGAGAAGAAAGTTAAGAAATAGACCCTAGAAAAGAGAGAAAGAAAGAGAAATAATCGCTCTATTATAAAAAACTACGCAAATGTTGGAATCTTGATCCGCGATCCTCCTCTTAACTTCTTCCTGATTGCCGTCTCTTCACCTCTCACACACCCCTGCACAAAATTGTTCCATCCTCCCGATTGTGGCTTCCCCAGATCAACCCATTTACCAATCAGCCCCGGCCTCCCAGTTAGCCCCCTTCCAATCAGTCTCCTCTTGCCAATTGTCATCTTCCGCCTTGCTGACCCACACCATCCACGTTAAAGACCTCGCCCCTTCTCTTGACAACCACAACAGCCATTTAACTCCTTCCTTCCAATTGCTGTTAGCTTTTTTGCTCCTCTTCCTCAGAAACAGCTTCTTCCCCAGAGCCATCTCTGATTGAACTCAACTCAAACAAAACTCTGAAGATTAATAGCCCATTATCTGTTTATTTGCACTTTATCTGTTTTATTTATTCATGTGTGTATATATTTATACAATGGTATATGGACACACTGATCTGTTCCGTATTCATGCCTTCTATTATTCTGTTGTGCTGAAGCAAAGCAAAAATGTCATTGTCCTATCTGGGACACATGACAATAAACTCTCTTGAATCTTGAATTTTGAATTGCCTAATCTTGTCAACTTGAGTTAAAATTGTATCTTCTGGGTTCTGGTTATTAATTCATTTCTGAGTGACAGGATTAATGTCCATTTATGTTGGTTGAGAGCATCTTTCTGAGAAATGAGCTCAGGTCATCCGTATTGCAGTTCCTATTGACAGGCAGCAAACCCCAGAGAATTTATTGAAGCTAATATTTATCTTTCTTTATTTTGAGAAATGACTGCAGTTGGTGAATTGAAGTCTTGTCTGACTACATCCGTTTGCCTGAACGTTCAACCTATCCTATACCTTCCCCATCCATAGCTCAGGTACCTTGACCCTAGCTCCGGCACCTTCATTTAGTTCCGAGATTCGTTTCCCGATTCTGATCATTCCTTTTACATCAACCTCACTTCGGATATGGGCAGTGACCACACTCACCTCTGCAGTGTCTTGACAAATTTGCTTGTGTTTTGGAAGAGGTACTTGAGGCTTCGTGAGACCATGAGTCTTTTACTAGTCGCGTGAACCTTTGATGCTTCTGGAAAAGACCACAAGTAAGATAGGCTTGGGGGTTATTGTGGGTACATATTCAATGTGGTAATTTAGGACCGAGATGAGGAAAACTTTTTTCACACAGAGAGTGCTGAATCTCTGGAATTCTCTCCCGCAGAAGGTAGTTGAGGCCAGTTCATTGGCTATATTTAAGAGGGAGTTAGATGTGGCCCTTGTGGCTAAAGGGATCAGGGGGTATGGAGAGAAGGCAGGTACAGGATACTGAGTTGGATGATCAGCCATGATCATATTGAATGGCGGTGCAGGCTCGAAGGGCCGAATGGCCTACTCCTGCACCTATTTTCTATGTTTCTATGTAAAGCAGGAGTTTAGAAGGATGAGAGGGTATCTTATTGAAACATATAAGATTATTAAGGGTTTGGACACGCTAGAGGCAGGAAACATGTTCCCGATGTTGGGGGAGTCCAGAACCAGGGTCCACAGTTTAAGAATAAGCGGTAAGCCATTTAGAACGGAGACGAGGAAACACTTTTACACACAGAGAGTTGTGAGTCTGTGGAATTCTCTGCCTCAGAGGGCGGTGGAGGCAGGTTCTCTGGATGCTTTCAAGAGAGAGCTAGATAGGGCTCTTAAAGATAGCAGAGTCAGGGGATATGGGGAGAAGGCAGAAACGGGGGTACTGATTGGGAATGATCAGCCATGATCGTATTGAATGGTGGTGCTGGCTCGAAAGGCAGAATGTCCTAACTCCTGCACCTATTGTCTGTTGTCTATAGTGCGATCCATAATGAGCAATCTCCTTTAAGGTGAAGTTTAAATCTTGGTCGGGAACAGGATGGACAGCTACAAGGGCTACAGTACATACACAGAGATCAGTAACCAAAAAAGACACAAAGTGCTGGAATAACTCAGCAAGTCAGGCAGCTGACACAATTGTCACTACATGGCACAATTTTAAGTAAAACTAGATCAAGTGCAGACCCATTGGGTCTGTTCCCTCAATGTGCGGTTGAGGGGGGTGGGGGCGGCATGCGGCGTCACACATATTAACCACCTCCACACACACACTAACTACCCCCCCGCACACACGCTAACTACCCCCCTTGTTAATATATTAATATTATTAATTTGCTCCTTTTACCCCATAATCGCCCTATCTACTGACACATAGCCCCCAACTCGCAGGCGCGTCTAGAGAGGGAGGGGGGCGGGGGGTAGAGAGTGAGGGCAGAGGGAGAAGGGGGGAGAGGGAGGGGGAGAGAGAGGGGGAGAGAGGGAGGGGGAGAGAGAGGGAGAGGGGGGGGGAGAGGGGAGCGAGAGAGGGGGAGAGAGAGGGAGAGGGGGAGAGAGGGAGGGGGTGAGAGAGGAAGGGGGGAGAGAGGGAGGGGGGGGAGAGGGAGGCGGGTAGAGGGGGGGGGGTTAAGTAAAATGCTACCTTAAAGGTCCACAGTTCATGATTTATTTTTCGGACTGCCCATGCTCCTGATGCATTAAGATACCCAAACTGATGGATAGGAAAGGTTTATAGGAATATGGGCCAAACGTGAGCAGATGGGAATGGTGTAGATGGGGCATTTTGTCAACATGGACAAGTTGGGCCGAAGGGCCTGTTTCTGTGCTGTACGACTCTATGACATGCAATAAGATCCAGCAAAGTGCAATGCACAGCTGTGACATTGATTAATCAGGTATAACATGCTTACGAAGCACCGGTATAACTGATGCTGTCATCACTTAAACGGGCCATGCCCTGCGATGGAATCTGACACCTTCTTCAATTTGGGTCTTCCAAGTAAAAAGCTTCCCTTCACAAAGGGCCTACCACCCCATTCCAGTCATGGCCCTAGCATCAGCATCCCCCTCGACTCCAACATGACTCAATCTCCAGCCAGATCATCAGCTCCTCTACTCTTCAATCATTGAGTTCTACCCCACGCGTACCACTCTGATTTCCTCCATCCTGCACCCTACACTAGCCAAGCCCTCTCCCCTTCCTGACTGTGAAACTGACCCCCACCTTGTGGACTTGAACTGAGCGACAATGAACCCACAGATTGAAGACCAATGCTTCTTCCAATTTTAGGGGTTTCTACCCTCGGCAACTCTCCCACACCTCAAACATACCCGATTCCTGTTTCCATTTGAGTGTTTCAATAACATGCCACAGCAGTCTTTTGAATGAACTCACATCAACCCACAATAAACTTCCAAATCAACCCAACTCTCCATGCACAGTCTACCCAACAGACCCTTTCATAATTTTAAATGCTTCCATAAAGTTCTTAATGTGCGACAGGTTTTCTATGTAAGAATGTCACATCCGTGCTGCCTCCTCTATCGAAGCTTGGCTGGCCTGTGCTACGGATAGAAAATGTGGTTCAGGTTCTTGACTGCACTCACCCACGACAAAACTGCGACGACAAGGGCCCTTCACTCTCTCCAGAAGCTGCAGCACAGCTTGGCTTTGGTCCTTGTGCCTCAGCTTAATATCTGAGCACTCTTTCCAACCTGGGCAGGGATCAGAGAACAGAGAACACAAATCAGTATTGACAAATTACTACGGTTATAAAAGTTGTTTTCGAATTCCATCGTGAGGGAGGCGATGTTGGAACAAAGAATAAGGGTGAGTCGTTCACTTTTCAGTAGGTGTCCCAGCACTGTACTGGGCTGTCAATAGCAGGTTGTCCTGGGATTATCAGGCAAGGCAACGAGGATAACATACTCCTGATGTGAAAAGTGCCCCGGGGAGCAAGAGAGAATCCCACTAGGATGTGCCCAGGCAAACTTCCAGAGTCATGCAAAACCGCCTGGATACAGTTTGGGAGGAAAATAATTTTCAGATGCATGAACTGAATGAAAACAGGATTAAGCATTTGAATATAGAAACATAGAAAATAGGTGCAGGAGTAGGCCATTCGGCCCTTCGAGCCTGCAGCGCCATTCAATGTGGTCATGGCTGATCATCCAACTCAGTATCCTGTACCTGCCTCCTCTCCATACCCCCTGATCCCTTTAGCCACAAGGGCCACATCTAACTCCCTCTTAAATATAGCCAATGAACTGGCCTCAACTACATTCTGTGACAGAGAATTCCAGAGATTCACCATTCTCTGTGTGAAAAAATGTTTTTCTCATCTCAGTCCTAAAAATATTTCCCCCTTATCCTTAAACTGTGACCCCTTGTATCAAGGTTAAACACCAATAAATATCACCACTTACTAGAAGGAGCAGCACATGGGGGAGAGGAAGACTTTGGTGGACCCCATCCTTTCATGTTGTAAGCTGAAACACGTACATAGTAGAGAGCACCCTGTTGGTGAGAAACATGTTGTTTTAGAACAAGCAGATAAAGGACATTTGCTCCTTCATGTCTGCTCCACAATTAAACCATGGCTGATTTTTCACCACCGGATCACTTAAATAACCCCACACCCCTTGAATCCCTTCACACCCAAAGATCTATCTACCTCTTTCTGTATATACTACATGGCTCCACAGTCCTCCTGGGTAGACAATTCTAAAGTTTCACCAACCTATGGTAAAGGAATTCCATATCTGGATGGGTGAGCCCTTTATTTTTAGATTGCGATCCTTTGTTCTGGACACCGCAGCTAGGAGAGACATCATCCTTGCATGTACCCTGTCAAGCCCACCTCTCCTTAAGCCTACACACAAAATATGACTTTTACCTCAAACCCCCCCATCCCAGCAACCAATCTGGTGGGACCCGTAAAGTATTATTCCATTGCCTTTTGTGGGATTCTGCATCAGGTCATTATTTCTGTGTTGGCAATGAGGGGGAGGGATCAGATCTGCATTCAGGTAATGTTACAAAGAACTGGCAGCTCTCTGGGGTAGAGCTGGGGAAGTGAATATCGGCGGAAAGCAGGAACGGAGTATTGGGCTCCCTCTGGCCAACACTTACTTGGGGAGAGGGCTGCATCTCCCTCCCTCATTGTCCTTGGAACTCCTGAACTTCTGAGCATTCTTAAAAAAAAACAGATCTGCCCCCGATAATAGAAAAATATTAACCTGAACAGTGACCTGGACTTTTCAAATGAAAGAAAGAGAAATATGGTGAGCTAGAATCAGACAGCATAGAAATAAACTATTTTGCCCATTGAGACCCTGCCAACTATCAATCAACATTTAGACCACAATATCTATCCGTCCGTCTGTCCGTCTGTGTCTGTCTGTCTGTGTCTGTCTGCCTGTGTCTGTCTGTGTCTGTCTGTCTGTCTGTCTGTCTGTCTGTCTGTCTGTCTGTCTGTCTGTCTGTCTGTCTGTCTGTCTGTCTGTCTGTGCCTGTCTGTCTGTCTGTCCATCCATCCATTCATCCATCCCCATTTTCCCTGTGCTCCACCCGGATTCGCAGCCTCTTCCCCCTCCCCTGTCTGCTTCCACCTATATTCCTTCCTCTAGCTTCACAATTCGCACTTCTATCCTTATCTCACACGTTTTGCCTTCTCATCTCTGGCCTTTACTCAACCATCTGCCTATGAAATGCACTTAAAATCTGTATCCACTTATCCATCTTCCAGCTTTCTCCCCCCCTTACCACAATGAGTCTGAAGAAGGGTCCCGACCCGAAACGTCACCTATCCATGTTCTCCAGAGAAGCTGCCTGATCCGCTGAGTTACTCCAGCACTTTGTGCCTTTTCTTGCATTAACCAGGATCACAGGGATGAGTGGGTTAACATATGATGAGCGTTTGACGGCACTGGGCCTGTATTCGCTGGAGTTTAGAAGGATGAGGGGGAACCTTATTGAAACTTACCGAATAGTAAAAGGCTTGGATAGAGTGGATGTGGAGAGGATGTTTCCACCAGTGGGAGAGTCCAGGACTAGAGGTCATAGCCTCAGAATTTAAGGACTTTCCTTTAGGAAAGAGATGAGGAGGAATTTCTTAAGCCAGAAGGTGGTGAATGTGTGGAACAGAAGGCTGTGGAGGCCATATTAATGGATATTTTTAAGGCAGAGATAGATAGATTCTAGTACGGGTGTCAGGGTTTATGGGGAGAAGGCAGCAGAGCAGGGTTAGGAGGGAGAGATAGATTAACCGTGATTGAACGGCAGAGTAGACTTGATGGGCCGAATGGCCTAATGACCTTATGATCACCAGTGTTTGATGTGAAATCTCGGTGTTCAAACTCGAATCCTTTGTACAATTGTTGGTAGTGCAGTACGACCAAAGACAGTGAAAGTGATTTTTAAAAACAAGACATGATTGAGTTTTCTTTTGTTATTTTTAACAGTGGCAGTGACCTGGATAGTACTGCAGGAACTGGCAAGAAAATTTGCATAGTTTTGCATATTCATTTATATAAACAAATTATGGATCTAATGTGGATTTAATAGAAGTGTCCCATTCTTTGACCAATAATGCTGCACCATTGCGTTTGCAAATTAAATTGCAAATAAGTATACAAACATTGACTTGCAGATTACAGGGCTACAATACAAATATCTCATGCAAAGTGTGTTTATTAACATAATGTAAATGAGACCTTGAGCCAGATAGTACAGTGAAGTTGTTAGTGCAGAGATACCTCAATTTGTGTTCAGTGCCTTCAGTGATGAGATTTTTAATATGAATGCTGGAGGAAGTCTATAAAGAAGATACATGATGTCCCAGTGGAGACACTTTCAATAACTTATTTCACAACTGATTTTATTATTAATAATAATTACTACTTTTTTAATTGAGTGCTGTATTTGGTGATCATGGCCTTGATTTCTGTTGGTGTATAATTAACGCTTAATGTGCATGTTGATGATATTGTTGGTGTGCAAAATACAACAGGGAAATGGCCCGCTGAGTGAATCAGAGCTGTAACTGCCCAATCTATTTTACAACTGGCCAGGGTCTCAACATCAAATGGGACCTTGTAGCTCAAAATATTTGCAGAATGTCTTTTTTTGTGTGCTTAAATAGGAGCAATTTCTAAATGAAGGATAAAGAACAGGTTGCTAGTAGGGCATGCTTCTGCTTACCGTGACAAGGCTTTCAATCGACAACTGCAGGAACCTTCAATCCTCGACAACTGCAACTCCTGCTCTGGTTTCAAAACTTTCAGAGTAACTCCATTCCACTGAAAGAGATGGGCACACAAACAAGAAGGATATGGAGTTAAAACAAAGGTGAATGTAACTTCAGCGCTTGGCACGGTCATGCACCACCTACTGTTACTGTCTCACAGATCTAGTAACCAGGGTTCGATCCTGGTCTTGGGTGTTGTCTGTTCAGAGATCCTTAACCTCTAATCTGATCTTCCTCTATCCCTATAGAGTTAGTGATCCTCCAATTACCAAGCTCTACGTTAAGTTTCTCCACGCAATGTTCCTTAACTATTTCCTTACACCGTTCTTTATTACCAGCATATACCACATGATATGATTTTGCACTGTCCAATGTAAACTTGGTCCATCACATTCTCAAGAACAAGATTCTGTGATGGTATCATTATGTTTGTTTTTCCAATCAATACTGCATTTTTGAGTTCATTCCCTATCTTTTCTAAATATCTCATATCCTGGGAACAGGATATTACAAGGTTAATTCCCGGGATGGAGGAACCGTCATATGCTGAGAGAATGGAGAGAATGGGTTTGTACACTCTGGAGTTTAGAGGGATGAGAGGATATCTCATTGAAACATATAAGATTGTTAAGGGCTTGGACACACTAGAGGCAGGAAAACATGTTCCCGATGTTGGGGGAGTCCAGAACCAGGGGCCACACAGTTTAAGAATATGGAGTAAGCCATTTAGAACGAAGACATGGAAACACTTTTTCTCACAGAGAGTGGTGAGTCTGTGGAATTCTCTGCCTCAGAGGGCGGTGGAGGCAGGTTCTCTGGATGCTTTCAAGAGAGAGCTAGATAGGGCTCTTAAAGATAGCGGAGTCAGGGGATAAGGGGAGAAGGCAGGAACGGGGTGCTGATTGGGGATGATCAGCCATGATCACATTGAATGGTTCGAAGGGTCAAATGGCCTGCTCCTGCACCTATTGTCTATTGTCTATTGTCTATTGTAACACTGAGTGTGCAGACCTGTGTTATGGACCTATATGGGCCATATTTTAATTATTTCCACTGTGTTTAATTGCACTTTATTGTCACATGCACCGAGGTACAGTGACATTCTTTTGTTTGCATAGAATCGGTGACAATCCCATATACATTCGGGACAATCATGCTAAGTATAAAAGTGTATGATAGTAGACTACACTAAGAATGTACACAAGAGTCACCACACTTTAGGTGGCACCTTGTATCCTTCAAATCCAACATTTAAAAAAAGATGTTAGAGTCTTAACTTGGCTATAAAGGCCTGTTGTCTTGGCAGCGACACTGGGTTGGACCTGGGGTTGCAGTGGTTGGCCTGGCCAGGTGATCTGTCTATGTCCTCTACCGCTGCTCCGTGCCACTGCAGGCTGTGTCCGTTCTGCATGCCTGTCCACTTGGAGCGGCGCCCAATCTAATTGAGACCCAGGCTGCTTCAGGGCCTCCAGCAGATATGTGTCACATTCCCACATGGTTAATTTAGCCTGAAGATTTCCAGCCTCATTCACCACAACTACACATGCATTTTCGACCAGTGCCTGTCTTCCTTGCAGTTGTATTTAGACTGGATAGACTCGGCTTGTACTCGCTAGAATTTAGAGGATTGAGGGGGGATCTTATAGAAACTTACAAAATTCTTAAGGGGTTGGACAGGCATGTTGTTCCCGATGTTGGGGAAGTTGTTCCCGATGTTGGGGAAGTCCAGAACAAGGGGTCACAGTTTAAGGATAAGGGGGAAATCTTTTAGGACCGAGATGAGAAAAACATTTTTCACACAGAGAGTGGTGAATCTCTGGAATTCTCTGCCACAGAATGTAGTTGAGGCCAGTTCATTGGCTATATTTAAGAGGGAGTTAGATGTGGCCCTTGTGGCTAAAGGGATCAGGAGGTATGGAGAGAGGGCAGGTACAGGATACTGAGTTGGATGATCAGCCATGATCATATTGAATGGCGGTGCAGGCTCGAAGGGCCGAATGGCCTACCCCTGCACCTATTTTCTATGTTTCTATGTTTCTATGTCTTTCCCTTCCGAAAACAATACTAATATTTAGTCCAATCCTATCTGCCACTTCCACTACATTGTTCACTGTGTTCCAAGATGATGAGCATTGCCTCATTGTGGGCAATATCTAGTCCATACTCTCTCACTGTGGAGAGGGATGCTACTATATAACCAATCAATTGTTTCTTGATGCTTTGGAATCTCTTGCTTCTCCTCTCTGCCTAGCAACTGGTATTAGTTTATTTGTGTTATGCCAGATGCTCAGTACTGAGACTAATCATTCTGCCCCAATAGTCAATGCCAGTGTTAGTGTTCACTTTACCCCCCTCTACCCTACTTCATTTCACCATATCTACATTTTTGCTCAGGCAAGTTATCTTGCTAACTACTAAAAGCACATATTTCATTCATCTCACTGACGCCCACTTCAAGATTAAACATTCTCACGGATTCCCAATTGAACATATCAGTAACTATCTTAGATCCATCACTCCTAGTTGGAGACTCCACATATCCAAACATGTCTGCACAGTTCTATTCAATTCTCCTGTCTCCAGAGAAATAAGTTATTCCTCTCAGCCTCAGGAAGTTCTGCATCGATCTTATCATAAAGCTCCATGCTTGGGTTCAGCTGTTCAACTAGCTGTGGCCTGGAATGGAGGCCAGATTCACTCTGTTGGAGTAGCATAAATCTGTGTGTTGATCTGGTGTTCTTTGGAGGCAGCTATATAACACATATCCCTAATGTTCTCTACAGCTCTTGATGAAGTCAGCACTCGCACCTTCAAGAAATGAAATGGACTTCAGGATTTTTAACTTTTTACAAATATCTTTTACTTCCAAGTTTTATTTTCCCTGTCTCTTCTGTACTTGGCAGTGTTTTTTTCCTCTGGAAAAGATACACCCGTGAGAGTTGCCTTCTCAGCCCTTGCCCAAATCCCAGTGCATCATTAGATTGCAGTGTAAATAGACTTATTTGTCAGTGAATTTAAGGTCTTAATTAGGTATATTTGTCTCTACTCACCAACACAATTAGGCTTGCCCTGCAGGAATCACTGCACAGAGATCCAGAGCAACACACTTAGTATCTATCTCCCTAAACCTGATGTACTGAAGGCAATTGCAGGGTTATGAGCTGTAGTCAGCTAACTCATTGTAGATCATGTTTGAACAGGTCGGTAGTTTAATTAGTTGCTGTAAATTGACCCTAGAGTGTAAATAAATGGTAATGTCCGAGTGGAATTGATTGTAATATTAGGAGAATAGGGAAATTAGCTGGGCAAACGGATTGCTCTGTGAGCTGGCAATGATTGATGGACAAATGGCCTCCTTCATTGCTATTGAGGGAGTGCAGCGTAGGTTTACAAGGTTAATTCCCGGGATGGCGGGACTGTCGTATGCTGAGAGAATGGAGCAGCTGGGCTTGTACACTCTGGAGTTTAGAAGGATGAGAGGGTATCTCATTGAAGCATACAATATTGTTAAGGGCTTGGACAAGCTAGAGGCAGGAAACATGTTCCCGATGTTGGGGGAGTCCAGAACCAGGGGCCACAGTATAAGAATAAGGAGTAAGCCATTTAGAACGGAGACGAGGAAACACTTCTTCTCACAGAGAGTGGTGAGTGTGTGGAATTCTCTGCCTCAAAGGGCGGTGGAGGCAGGTTCTCTGGATGCTTTCAAGAGAGAGCTAGATAGGGCTCTTAAAAATAGCGGAGTCAGAGGACATGGGGAGAAGGTAGGAACGGGGTACTGATTGGGGATGATCAGCCATGATCACATTGAATGGCGGTGCTGTCTTGAAGGGCCGAATGGCCTACTCCTGAACCTATTGTCTATTGTCTATTATCTATTCAATATCATAATGAAATATGTTACCCTCCTGTCTGTATTAATCAGCTTTTTGCAACATTAAGATATTTTTTTAAATTCTGCCAACACATAATTGCAACTACAACAGTAAATAACGTGTTTTAAACTACCTTTGTATCGCGTGATCATCAAGCTGTCTGTCTTTCGTGGTTCTTCAAATGTCACTTGAAGAGATGTGCTACCAGTTACCAACAAACGCACATTCTCTGGAGAATCAGGAACATCTGTAGAGAAACGGGATTAACTCACGTCACCCTCTCATCATCATTGAATTGAATGAGCCAGGACTGTCAACATAATGTCTCGCTGATTAGGGTGCTCCATGGCAGTTTCTTTCAGTGCGCATACAACATTAAAACTGAAACTGCAATTGCAGGTAATGGATTGAAGTAGGATGGTAATAATCAGGGTTAGGAATGCACATTCTCACACACTTGGGAGAAAATGCTGGTGTTATTGTTGAGGAGACTAAAGAAGGTCCATCTGTCTCCTCAGATCCTGGTGAACTTCTACCGCTGCACCATCGAGAGCATCCTTGCCAACTGTATCACAGTATGGTATGGCAACTGCTCTGTCTCCGACCGGAAAGCACTGCAGAGGGTGGTGAAAATTGTCCAACGCATCACCGGTTCCTCGCTCCCCTCCATTGAGTCTGTCCAAAGCAAGCGATGTCTGCGAAGGGCGCGCAGCATCGTCAAGGACTGCTCTCACCCCAACCACAGACTGTTTACCCTCCTCCGATCCGGGAGGCGCTACAGGTCTCTCCGTTGCCGGACCAGCAGGCTCAGGAACAGTTTCTTCCCTGCGGCTGTTATACTACTTAACTCTGCACCTTGGTGATTGCCAGTCACACCCCCCCCCCCCCCCCCCAGACACTCCTTCCCCCAGAAAAATAATTGCACTACTACTACTGTTTGTACATATATATATTTTACTGTTCATTATTCTATGTTCGCTCTTCTGGGTGAGATGCTAACTGCATTTTGTTGTCTCTGTACTGTACACTGCACAATGACAATAAAGATTGAATCTGAATCTGAACATCACTTTTAGATCAGTCTGAAGAAGGGTTTCGGCCCGAAACGTCGCCTATTTCCTTCGCTCCATAGATGCTGCTGCACCCGCTGAGTTTCTCCAGCATTTTTGTGTACCATCACTTTTAGCATTGCATGCATGAAAGATTTGTGTAAGCATCCTATTTAATGATGTTACAAAACTAGGAGGGATAGTAAATATTTGTGAGAATCGATGGATCCTTTAAGGGATATTGATTGCGCAGTGGACAAAGTGAAGTCAAAATGAATTTTCTACTGGTACGTAGGAACAAAGGAGCAAAAGGAGATAGGTCCACCAACCACTGCCCTAGTAAACGGGTAATAAAATGAGAATTGTGTTGTTGACAAATCCAGATGATCGATCTTGCTTTATCAATTAGTCTGCATCAGATCTATTCACAATGTGAGAAAAAAAAACATGGGGAGACAGCAATTAGATACCAGAAGCCCAGAGTCACCTGTTCCTCTCAGCACATTGAAATTGCCACACATCATGCAGCCAAACATGTTATTTTCTCAGAGAACTCTATCCAATTTGCCCGAGATGAATCAATGTGAACTTCTTCACCATCTCCCTAAGGAACTGCTCCATTGATTGCACATTCGTTCAATCATTTCTTCCACAGTTTAACTTTGACCCTATCCCTATCAAGCACAAGCTGTGTGTGTGTCAGAAGGATTTTAACTTCGGAAAGGGTAGGAGTGTTGATCGGTCATTGAAAAAAGGGAAGAGGCTAGAATATTCAGCGCAGGAAGAAATGCAACAATGTCAAGTATCCCGGATACATATCTCTTGCAGGATGCAAGGACATTGAAGTAAAAACAAAAAATGAGTGATTCCAGGTAAAGATATTGGTACTTACACGCATTGTCAAAAGCAGCTTTCATTTGCTTATACAGCTTGTATCGAAATCTCCAAGTGCGAAGTGCTCTGGTTTTGTTGTGGAAATCAGCCTCTGATTCTTCGTTCCTCAGTTCTGTCAGTTCGGAAATCTTTTGCCCTGCATTGCTCACTATTGTCGTCAGATGTGTGGACCAGCTGGCCTCGTTGACTGGATGGACAATATAACAGCATAGAGTATACACAGTGTTTAAGAGAAAAAGACGAAACACACACAGAATGGTGAGGAGAATGACACAGAGATTTTCAACTAGATTTTATACCGCTTTCACTCGATTGGGGAGCGGTGGCCCAGTGCGTTAAGTCATAGACATAGAAACATAGAAAATAGGTGCAGGAGTAGGCCATTGTAGCCTGCACCGCCATTCAATATGATCATCGCTGATCATCCAACTCAGTATCCTGTACCCGCTTTCTCTCCATACCCCCTAATCCCTTTAGCCACAAGGGCCACATCTAACTCCCTCTTAAATATAGCCAATGAACTGGCCTCAACAACCTTCTGTGGCAGAGAATTCCACAGATTCACCTCTCTCGGTGTGAAAAATGTTTTTCTCATCTCGGTCCTAAAAGACTTCCCCCTTAAGTCACTGCACTTATAGCCAGAGTTCTTGGAACATCTTGGTAACAGCCGTCACACAAACGACTGGAATGTTGCACAGGTTTAGCTGGTTCACCAATATTCTTCTTGCACGGACATCTACTATCTTTGCTGGTTTCTGTGCAGGTGACTCCAGAAAACTTTCTTAACTGTCCTCCTGAGTCAGGGAGACTAAGCAATGGATGATAAGTGCTGACATTGCCACATTTCAAATTCTGATCTTTGGTGCAAGATCATTTGGAAGTGTTATCTTTCTGTTGCAGGAACTCAGCCCACTTTTTTGCTTCTGATCTGTATTCCACTCCCCAGGGCAACACGTCTAATCATTACTTACTATATCCACATCAATGGTGAACAAATAAATTGAATAAAATGGGTCCCCAACACGGATAAGCACAAAAAAACATTGTGCATTTCAAAGAAACACACTCTCTGTCACAGGTTCTTTGAAATGTTAGATATCCAATATTATATAATTAGCCAAGACAGGCACAAACTTGACTCCTATGTGAGGAGTATAGGGACAAGGAAGTGCTTCATCGCAAAACCTCTTTAGCACACAATGCCTTCACACAAAGGTCCAGCCCTGTGCGTGATTGCCAGGCATTGGGGATAGAAGGGATAGATGGTGTTCACTGATCATATTTAAATAACTCTACGAATGAAGAAAAATAGACACAAAGTGCTGGAATAACTCGGCAGATCAGGCAGCATCTCTGAAAGGTGCCGTATCGGGTTGGAACGCTTCTTCAGTCTGTTCTCCTGGGATGCTGCCTGACCCGCTCCAGCACTTTGTGTCTTTTTTTGTAACCCAGAAGCTGCAGTTCCTCGCTTCTCTCACCCCAACCATGGACTGTTTACCCTCCTACCATCCGGGAGGCGCTACAGGTCTCTCCGTTGCCGGACCAGCAGGTCCAGGAACAGCTTCTTCCCTGCGGCTGTCACACTACTCAACAATGTACCTCGGTGACTGCCAATCACCCCCCCCCCCCGGACACTCCTCCCACAGGAAAAACACTATGACTGTATGCATGTAAATAGATTTATTTATTGAAATCATATTCTATGTCGCTCTTCCAGGGAGATGCTAACTGCATTAAAGTTGAATCTGAATCTGAATCTGAATCTGAATCTGAATAGAGAATAGGCATGGAGGTGACCCAGTTCTTGATTTGCTTTTCATGGAAGTCTCAGAATTCTACAATAGCAGCCATCATATTTCTCATGAAGTCAGTGTACTGTAAGCAAAGGTAGACAAAAGTGCTGGAGAAACTCAGCGGGTGCAGCAGCATCTAAGGAGCGAAGGAAATAGGCAACGTTTCGGGACGAAACCCTTCTTCCGACTGTTGAGGAAGGATGTGCTGGCTCTGGAGAGGTTTACAAGAATGACAGAGTGGATGTGGAAAGGATGTTTTTACTGGTGGGAGAGTCTAGTACCAGAGGCCATAGCCTCAGAATTAAATGGTGCTCTTTTAGAAAGGAGGTGAGGAGGAACTTCTTTAGCCAACCGGTTAATCTGTGGACGCATTGCCACAGAGGGCTGTGGAGGCAAAGTCAGTGGATATTTTTAAGGCAGAGATAGACAAATTATTGATTAGAACGGGTGTCAAGGGTTATGGGGAGAAGGCAGGAAAATGGGATTAGTAGGCAGAGATCGAATGATTGAATGACGGAGGAGACTCAATGGGCTGAATGGCCTATAACATGCAAACCTGTGACTCCTGGCTTTGAAGGTTAACACAGGCCTTAACATTGTTTATCCCTCTCCCTAGTTTTGACCACTCACAATGATGGTTATCCCTGGCTCCAGCATTTATTAAGAGGTTTGCCATTGAGATGTTATTAGTCAGGACAGCAATGTCTAGAGGCACCAGGCCATGGCTCGTAGCCTCGTTGAGGTTGCCAAGTATGCCAGGTCGTTCAAGTATCCGCTGAACTGCATCGAGGTCCTCATGCTCCACAGCGTCAAAGACTGAATCATACTGAATGTTCTAGAAATTAACAAAAGTGAATATATTAAAGTCTACAAAAATACATTAAAATATGTGTTTTAATATACATCAGACACTAAAAACATATCTTCTGAACCCAAACTAGTGTTGGTGTAATGGCAGATTTCTGGTGCTACCTGCAAATCACCATCTGGGTCATAATCACAGAGGCCTGTCACTGACACTGAGATCTGCTCTATATTTTAGGATCCTTCTGAAGAATTATCGTTAAGAACCGACCCACCAGTGTCACTGAGCCATCGTTGTCATTGTTAATGAACGTGACACAGTGAAGAATTGCTGGCAGGTATGGTTTCAGCCATGATCATATTGAATGGCGGTGCAGGCTCGAAGGGCCGAATGGCCTACTCCTGCACCTAATTTCTATGTTTCTATGTTTCTATAATTTCACAGAGCTCCCTCCTAAACTAATAGAAACATAAAAACTAGGTGCAGGAGTAGGCCATTCGGCCCTTCGAGCCTGCACCGCCATTCAATATGATGATGGCTGATCATCCAACTCAGTATCCTGTACCTGCCTTCTCTCCATACCCCCTGATCCCTTTAGCCACAAGGGCCACATCTAACTCCCTCTTAAATATAGCCAATGAACTGGCCTCAACTACCTTCCGTGGCAGAGAATTCCAGAGATTCACCACTCTCGGTATGAAAAATGTTTTTCTCTCTCGGTCCTAAAGGATTTCCCCTTTATCCTTAAACTGTGACCCCCTTGTCCTGGACTTCCCCAACATCGGGAACAATCTTCCTGCATCTAGCCTGTCCAACCCCTTAAGAATTTTGTAAGTTTCTATAAGATCCCCCCTCAATCTTCTAAATTCTAGCGAGTATAAGCCGAGTCTATCCAGTCTTTCTTCATATGAAAGTCCTGACATCCCAGGAAACAGTCTGGTGAACCTTCTCTGTACTCCCTCTATGGCAGATTAGGAGACCAAAACTGTGTGGTGAAAGTACTCACCCATGGAGATTTCAAAGAATCACCACAGTCCCAAATGTTTTCTTTTAATGTAGCCAATAGATGCTGATTTATAGAGATCCATCTGAAAATTTACTGATGGTTATTGACCTACAAAATTCCCTTCTCGCCATCACTAGTGGCCGTAGACCTAGAAAGTTCTTACCACCATTCTGCTAACTTTGATTTTATTAGAGACTAGACCAAGGGGGTCCCGTTGGGTCCCGTCCCCTCAACGCGCGGTTGCGGAGGGGGGGAGGCTGCTGCATCACACACACACACACCCACACACACACACACACACACACACACACACACACACACACACACACACACACACACACACACACACACACACACACACACACACACACACACACACACACACACAGTTTTAATAAGTATACTAGACCAAGTGCAGACCCGTTGGGTCTGGTCCCCGAACGTGCTTCAGGCCCCGAGTATGGGGTGGGTGGGGGGAGGAGGGGGATATCACTCTGGATGATGTAACAGTTCAGAACTATGGACCTTCAAAATGTAATGCACAAGCAACTACAAATGTCACTTTTGCACAGGTAGATACACCCACAAACACACACACACACAAACACACACACCCACAAACACACACACACACACACACACACACACACACACACACACACACACACACACACACACACACACACACACACACACACACACACACAGTTTTAATAGTAGATAGATAGATAGATAGATAGATAGATAGATAGATAGATAGATAGATAGATAGATAGATAGATAGATAGATAGATAGATAGATAGATAGATAGATAGATAGATAGATAGATAGATAGATAGATAGATAGATAGATATAGATAGATAGATGATATGAATCAAATGCAGCCAAATGGGACTAGTGTCAATGGGCATCAGGCTTGACATAGGTGAGTTGGGCTGAGGGCCTGTTTCCATGCTGTATGACTCCATATCTATTTTTATTTGCCCAACTCGTGTCAACATCCAATTCACATGGAGATGTCACATGGAAAGAAGCAGGAAACTCTGGCTATGATTTGTTTCTATGGTAACAGCAATGAGAGATCGCATTCTAGTAAATCGGGACGCCTGAATGACATTGTTGCAGATTCCTTCACCATGTACCAACTGTGACTCACACTGCAGGGATATTTTACTTATACATGAGTCATAGTTTTGTACTATTTTACCGCATAGGCTGCTACTGTGCTGCGTGAGTTCAACAGCAAAGTCGTGTAACACTGGAAATTACAGGGTAATTATATATTTGGGGGTTATTGCAAAGCGCAGTTGTCAGCACCCTCGTATCTGATGTGAACTGATGCATATGCAGCATTGACAAGCTGAAACCTTGGTTATTGAAATATTCTGAGCAAGGGCGCTGAAGTGCAGGAGACAAAGTAGGTCAACATGATACAGACTACGTTATGTCCAGTTCCTTGGTTTGGCATCTTTGCCACTCTATTGGTTTGAGATTTTGCAAAGATCACTAATACTGGAGACCATGGCTATTCATATACTGACTAGCACAGAGGATAAACGTTGTGTTTAAGAAGGAACTGCAGATGCTGGAAAATCAAAGGTACACAAAAAAGCTGGAGAAACTCAGCGGGTGCAGCAGCATCTATGGAGCAAAGGAAATCGGCAACGTTTCGGGCCGAAACGTTGCCTATTTCCTTCGCTCCATAGATGCTGCTGCACCCGCTGAGTTTCTCCAGCTTTTTTGTGTACCTCAGAGGATAAACGTAGCTTGTTGAGCCCCATCGTCCACTTCTAGTGCCCAAATACTTGCAACTATTCCATTTGACATTCTGATTTACGGGAAGAATCAGTGATGGTAGAGGGGAAGTCATTTGGCAACAAACCAACAACTAGCACAGTGACGCAGCTGGTGGACTCACTGCCTCACAGCACCAGACCCCCGGGTTCAATCTCAACCTCGGGTACTCTCTGAGTGGTGTTTACACAATTTCCCAGTGACCGCGTGGGTTTCCTCCAGGTGCTCTGGTTTCCTCCCGCATCCTAATGCCCCTGTCCCCACTTAGGAAACCTGAACTGAAACCTCTGGAGACTTTGCGCCCCACCCAAGGTTTCCGTGCGGTTCCCGGAGGTTTTTGTCAGTCTCCCTACCTGCTTCCACTACCTGCAACCTCCGGCAACCACCTGCAACCTCCGGGAACCGCACGGTTCCGTTCAGGTTTCCGAAGTGGGACAGGAGCATTAGGACGGTGGGTTTGTAGGTTAATCGGCCTCTGTAAATTGCCACTAGTGTGCAAGGAGTGGGTGAGAAATTGGGATGAACAGGTGATCGATGGTCGGTGTGGACTCAGTGAGCCGAAAGGCCTGTTTCCATGCTGCATCTATCAACTAAGCTAAACGATATTTACTCTCTGAATCACTTTTCTGACTTGCACCGTATAAATAATTAATTGATGGTCCAATACAAGAAATGCGCTCATACCATGCATGAAGATTTCTTGCTTCTTTCCCTCTCGATTTTTTTGATGAGGCAGCCCTCCTCCGAGCTGGGACTGCCCTTTAATCTGAAGGACAGGTTGCGATAGAGTCGTTTCGCAGCATTTGGGGACATCGGTCCCAGTGACTTCCTCCTCTGCAGAGGTTCCCTGATTGGCTGTGTCATTTTATTCAGCATTCACCTGAGAAGAAAGGAATTAAAAAAAAATATATTTCTCAAATATTTACACTGGGAAACAAAATAATGTGCATAAATATTAGATATTTGTGTTGCCTAAAAAATGCCCCTGTCCCACTTAGGAAACCTGAACAGAAACCTCTGGAGACTTTGCGCCCCACCCACGGTTTCCGTGCGGTTCCCGGAGGTTTTTGTCAGTCTCCCTACCTGCTTCCACTACCTGTAACCTACGGCAACCACCTGCAACCTCCGGGAACCCTTGGGTGGGGCGCAAAGTCTCCAGAGGTTTCCGTTCAGGTTTCCTAAGTGGGACAGGGGCATTATCTTTCTCTCAAGGCCCCCTTTCATATCTCATATGCCTCTCCCTTTTCTCATACTCTCCCCTTTCTCTCCTATGCTAAAGGCTGATTAACAACATTGAAACTCAAGAAATCACAGGTTTAATGGCAACATGAATTAAAGAAATCTCTAATGGACAGAAAGCATGTTGTTTTTCTAATGGTGGATAGTACAGACATATTCCCTTGGGTTTAATACTAGAATATATTTTCGATATATATATTAATTAGCAATGTTACAAAATTTTGAGATTTAAAAAATCAAGTCTGTAATTTATCCCATCAGATAAAGCATAAAAAGAAGTTTAATTTGACACCTAATTCACTTTCATATCTCAAGTATTTAAAAAGTTATGGCCATTTTCATACTCAGAAATTAGCATCTTGTTCCCTATTGATTTTCTATGGACATAACAAAAAAGCTGTGATCGTGTGCAGTCAAAAGCCCATAACCTTCTTAAAAATTAAGAGAACTGAATGAAATTTTCAGTTATCGTAGATTGAACCATTCTGAAACAAATATAAAATAATCTTACTTGGATGACCTGAAATTAAAGCATATAATTAGTTAGTTACCCAAATGTAGCTAATTTCAAACTTCAATTACTAGATTTAAACATCTATCCATTTCTTAATAAATGATTAACATTTTTAAATAGCCCAAGTGTCCAAATAATATTCATAAATAATTCACAATAAAACATGATTTTTAAATCTCATTTACATTAATTTATAGGCCAAATGAAAGGAATTTAGTGTTTAATTGCTGTAATTTAAAGTCCATTTTAAATCAGCTTTCTAGTGGGATCCTGTGAACGCGCTGGTTTAGAACATTCACATTGCGGTAGATTTGTGCCCTCAAATGCCCAGAAAAATACTGCGGGATATAATGGGCCCAAAATTAGCTACTCGCAATATTAAACTTTGTATAAAGGGATCTTAAGAAGCCCTTTTTAATGTAAAAATAAGCAGCCTACCTTCTATTATTTGCTCTATGCGACCCTGACAGCTGCCGGTGGTCGCGGGTTTAGAGATTGATTTTTAAACTACTATAACTATTATACGAGGCCTTTAAAACTAATAATAGCTTTTGCGACGGGGTCTTCCAGCGATTTTTCGTTAATAATTAACTAGGCTGAACATCTTCGATTTGAACAGCCTAGAGAAAATCGCGTTTTAAACCCGCCCCCCTCTAAACGGCGCCAAAATCGCGCACACCCGCAGCGACAGATTTTCAGCGACGCTTCAGGTAGGCTTTGCAACATACCTATATTAATGATTTGGATTTGATGTGCAGAGGCACATTTCTAAATTCCCCGAGGACACCAAACAAAGTGCAGGTAATAGCGAGGAGATAAACAGATACCAGGATGGAGTATTGTGTGCAGTTTTGGTCCCCTAATTTGAGGAAGGACATTCTTGCTATTGAGGGAGTGTAGCGTAGGTTTACAAGGTTAATTCCCGGGATGGCGGGACTGTCATATGCTGAGAGAGTGGAGCAGCTGGGCTTGTACACTTTAGAAGGATGAGAGGTTATCTCATTGAAACATATTAGATTGTTAAGGGCTTGGACACACTAGAGGCAGGAAACATGTTCCCGATGTTGGGGGAGTCCGGAACCAGGGGCCACAGTTTAAGAATAAGGGGTAAGCCATTTAGAACGGAGACGAGGAAACACTTTTTCTCACAGAGAGTGGCGAGTCTGTGGAATTCTCTGCCTCAGAGGACGGTGGAGGCAGCTTCTCTGGATGCTTTCAAGAGAGAGCTAGATAGGGCTCTTAAAAATAGCGGAGTCAGGAGATATGGGGAGAAGGCAGGAACGGGGTACTGATTGGGATGATCAGCCATGATCACATTGAATGGCGGTGCTGGCTCGAAGGGCCAAATGGCCTACTCCTGCACCTATTGTCTATTGTCCATTGTAATGGGCAGAGAAGTTGCAGATGAAATTTAGCACAAAAAGATTAAGAGTGAAATTTTGTAAAAAAATTAGTTGAGGAAAACATTGTAGACTGATAATGTGGTTTAAAAAATGTAACTTGATGTATTTGTACATGGTTTTTCTTTAAAAATGTCAAGAATTGTTAAGCAGTTAGAAAAGCTAATGGGATCATGGGCTTTCTAATTAGGTCTATGGAGTTTAACAGCAGGAATATTATTGCACTTAATTCTGGTTGCTAGTTGTTGCAGCACTCTATTCCCTCTCTCCCAGTTCCAACTATTGTTGTTCCCAAATATAAGTAAATATTATTATCTGGGATGACATCTTGGAAACTGGGAAGACATCTCTGAAACATTAGTCCAGGCATTTGGATTACTAGCTCTGTATTGTAACCAATGGTGGCTGCTACTTCCCAGAAATTTCTAAACCCACGTTTCTCTTTGCTGAAACAGTGGGCAGTTTGCCATTTACAGTTGTATCTAGCATTAGGTTATCTCAACAAAGAAGTACAGGGTACTTGCAACCGTTGTCCTTTCCTGTCTACACTTGATGTTGGTGTTACTCCAGATGAGTTCACTGTTTCCAGCTAAGGTTAAAGACTGCTCTACTGTGGTCGATGCCCATCTATAATTAGTCATGATTACAGAGTTGCTGACAGGCAAGTCATTGTGAGATACATATCAGCTCCGCATTAATACTGAGCAAAGAATCCCTTTCAGTATAATTCCACCACAGTTAACCAGAATTTTTACATAAATATTAAATATTCTTTTGCTGTAATGTATACATCAGAGTACACAAATAAAGACATGTTTTGTTCCTATGCAAAACCAGTGAACAGAAAGATAGTATGAATTCATTTTGCATTTGTACATAAACAGAACAGCATATCCTACTTTTCATTTGATGCATTCTTGCACATGGGCAAGTCTATGAAAAATATCAGAATTTTAATACTCATTCACTCCTGGACTGCACTATCTGGTCCTCTATTCACTATTTCTTTCATTCTCTCTCTTTCCCTCTTGTTCTATTTCTTTCTTGTTACATTTAAAATGGAAGATGTACATTAAATGCATTTTGTCATATGCTGCAGTTTACATTGCTTCTAATAAAAATATTTTTTAAAATAAATTTAAAAAAAAGAATTTTAAATTTGTGGTTATTATCTTGTGGGCCACATCATGAAATGTAGTTTCCAAAAGTATTTTATTGTTTTGAGAGCAGATCAGTATGGAAAGAAGATGCCTGTATTTCTATGATTCTGCTGTGGGGGAGGTTCATGTTGAATTCTATAATGTGTTCAAAAGGGAACTGCAGATGCTGGAATATCGAAGGTACACAAAATTGCTGGGGAAACTCAGCGGGTGCAGCAGCATCTATGGAGCGAAGGAAATAGGCGACGTTTCGGGCCGAAACTGAAGAAGGGTTTCGGCCCGAAACGTCGCCTATTTCCTTCGCTCCATAGATGCTGCTGCACCCGCTGAGTTTCCCCAGCAATTTTGTGAATTCTATAATGTGTTGTGTCATTTTTCTTTTCTTTTTTTAAATTTTCTAAGGATGTACGGAAACTTAATTATTTCTTCTATGTAAAGCACTTTGGTTTCAACGTGAGTTGATTTAAACGTGCTACATAAATAAAATGTACTTATTTACTTACTTACTATGGCACAAGCTCAGAGCACCCCAAAGGCAACAGAGTTATTTTATTTCGTACGAACACTGTTATGATGTCAGGAAACACAGCAGCATATTTTCATGTAATGAAATCTTACAAGGAGCAGTGAGCTAAACTGTCTGATATTTATATTTTATAAATGTTGGTCAGGAAATCAGGGACAGCTAAAAGTAAAAAATGGTATAAACATTCAACAGGTCAGGCAGCATCAGATGCGAAGTGCTTCTGCATTTCTGTTTGTGTTTCAGGTTTTCAGTATTCACCCTGTATACATTTTTTCATTTTCAATTATTGGGGAAAAAACCCTGCTCTTCTTTAAGTCACTCTTTAGAACTTTCTGTCCTGGGCCTCCTCCATGGCCAGAGGGAGTCCCACTGCAAATTGGAGGAGCAGCACCTCATATTTCGCTTGGGCAGTTTACACCCCAGCGGTATGATCATTGACTTCTCCAATTTCAGGTAGTCCTTGCTTTCTCCTTCCTTCCCCTCCCCTCCCCAGCTCTCCCACAGCCCACTGTCTCCGCCTCTTCCTTTCTTCTTCCCGCCGCCCCCCCCCCCACCTCATCAGTCTAAAGAAGGGTCTCGACCCGAAACGTCACCTATTCTTTCGCTCCATAGATGCTGCCTCACCTGCTGCGTTTCTCCAGCATTTTTGTCTACCTTTAGAACTTGTATATTGGTTTACTATTGTCGCTTGTACAGGGATACAGTGAACACAATAGACAATAGACAATAGACAACAGACAACAGACAATAGGTGCAGGAGTAGGCCATTCGGCCCTTTGAGCCTTTATATGTGTTCCTCCTTCTCTCCAAAGATGCTGCCTGTCCCACTGAGATACTCCAGCTTTTTATGTCTATCTTGGGTTTAAACCAACAACTGCAGTTCCTTCCTACACCTATATATGTGTGCTCTCCATCATCTCATTCTGTGCAAGAATACAATTAAGACATACACAAGTACAACAGCTGATGCAGAGACAAAAATACTAGAACATAGTATCATAGTATTGTAAGTACAGTTACATGGCCACATTTGGAAGTACCATCCAAACGATGGGTGCATGGGGGACTGGTTAAAGCTGGCACATCTGGACATTGACCAGCCGATGCTGGTTGCCCAACCTCGGCCGCGAGGTCGCCCCCCTTCGCGGCTCCCTCCGCCTGTCCCTCCGCCAGCCCCTCGGTCGGCTGACTTCTGTACGCGGTCTGGTCGTGTTGTACGCCCGCCGGTGCATTTTGTGCCTCCGGTTCTGGGGGGGGGGGGGTCCTGTGGCGGCTCCCAAGGGTCGGGCCATTCCCACTATCAAACCGCTCGGCACGGGAATGGATGAGTCCAGGTGTAACATTTCTTTAGTATTACAGTGTGGAATTGACCTGTATTTTGTGCTGAATTCTCTAGATTAGGATTTGAATTCATAATTTTGTAAATCAGAAGTGAGAGTGATATTAGAATTACAAAATGAAAGAATATATAGAGGGTAAAATCATCCAGATTATGATAAAAATAGGGAAATAAAATTGAAAGAAATAGTAGAAATATTTCTCAGTCCACAGTGCAGCCTTCTATCTTTTAATTGACAGATTCAGATTCAGATTCAGATTCAGATTCAGATTCAGATTCAGATTCAGATTCAATTTTAATTGTCATTGTCAGTGTACAGTACAGAGACAATGAAATGCATTTAGCATCTCCCTGGAAGAGCGACATAGCAAATGATTTGAATAAATAATAATAAGTGATAATAAGTGTCCGGGGGGTGGGGGGGTGATTGGCAGTCACCGAGGTACGTTGTTGACAGATCGGGACTATAAAATATTTTAACCCATCCTTTTAGTTATTAAATTACCAGACCAGGCTAAGTCTGTACCGGTTTGGATTATGATATGCAGATGCCTCTAATAAAAATGTATTTAAAACAAAGAAGAAAAAAATAAAAAAACGCACAGAGTGTTGGAGTAACTCAGCAGGTGAGGCAGCGTCACTGGAGAGCATGCATAGATGACGTGTATATAAATGCCAGCATGTCATCGAAGAACCAAGGTCATTGGAAATTATAGTTGTGGCATTATTCATTTATCTGAATTATGGAGGACTACTGCTTCCCTTTATTCATTCGGTATCTTGTGACTTTCAGAGTTGTTGCAGATAGTCAAAACCCACAAGAGGTCAGAGAAGAAGGAATTATGAATTTTTGCTTCCTCCCACTGTCTCTTCCTTCTCACAAGCCTGTTCATTTCCAATGACCTTGGTTCTTCGATGACATGCTGGCATTTATACACATGTCATCTATGCATGCTCTCCAGTGACGCTGCCTCACCTGCTGAGTTACTCCAACACTCTGTGTGTTTTTTTATTTTTTTATTCTTTGTTTTAAATACATTTTTATTAGAGGCAACTGCATATCATAATCCAAACCGGTACAGACTTTGTTTAGCGGTTACATATTAAGTATCCTGGTTTCCAGGTACCCAGTTTCAAAAGTAGCTGGGATCCTCCTTTGTCAGTTACCTATTAACATTGCCTCTAATTACTTATTTATATTTATAGATAGAAAAAAAGAAAGAAATTAGAAAAATAGAACAAATTATCAATAATACAACTTGGGAGATGGGTCCGTAGGTCAGAGAACATAACTATTCATCTAGTCCTGGGTTCAGGCTTCAGTCCGGCCTCCGTGCCGGTCAAATCTACCCCTTCAAGTAATCTATAAATGGAGACCATATTCTAATAAATAATTCTGGTTTGTCAATTAAGACATATCTCATTTTTTCCAAATGTAAGGTCTCCGACATCTCCATCTGTGTGTGTGTTTAAAAAAAAATAAACTTACCACCATTTTTCCTGCCACTTTTAAATTAATGTTTCTATTTGATGAAAAATTGAATGGCTTGTTGAGTGCATCAACAATCCAGAGTTGTTACAGACTGCTGATAATGGCAGGCTACGTACTTTCATGTTCACACTTGCCTTTGGTGCTACTCCGGAACAGAACAGTGCATTCAATTCTACGTATAGATTCCTCTGTTGTGGTGGCTCCATGTGTATATTTAACCCAGGTTACAGCGCAATCCGATGAAGAAAAACGCATCAGCTCAACACAACAAACAGAGGTAAATTGCTTTCGGAAACTGCACCACTATGATCACATGAATGTTCACCCCTCTTCTGTTGTTATGCAGTATGTGATCATTTCCAGAAGTTCCATAGAGCCCATGCACGGAGAACCAATTGAAAGCACCACTTTGTCACCACAAGGTACACAAAAATGCTGGAGAAACTCAGCGGGTGCAGCAGCATCTATGGAGCGAAGGAGATAGGCAACGTTTCGCGCCGAAACCCTTCTTCAGACCCTTTGTCACTGCAAATTCACTGAATGGAAATTGAGCAAGTTCTATAGAATTTTAGTCCTTTGTTTTGCTATAGCAGCTTTCACCAGCATCAATATGTCCTTTACAGCCACTGAGGTCCAATCAACTCCTTGTGGGAAAACATGACAACTCATTTTCATAGAACAGCAAGGAGATAAGCAACCTGGATATTGATGGAGGAATACAAGTTCCCTGGATACATATACACGATACAGGTGCATAATTCCCTGCTCTTTTTCAGCCAGTCAATGGCATTTTGCTCCTATTTTACCTGAAAGCCTCAACTCTCCGTACGGTCAATTATTGTCCTCAAGTCACCAGATTAAGCATTCATTCTTTCATTCAAAATGATGACTAGTTTAAGTTTAAGTTTTTATTTGTATAGGGACAGTGCATATTAATAAACATTTACATGTAATACGCAAGATTGTAGCCAGTAGCTAATTTCCATCTTTAGTCCCTCTGGTAAACAAGGTAAACATATCACAACACAATCAATCAATAAGAAAAGAGACAAAACAAAAGACAAAGACAAAACAAAACAAACAATATGTTTAGCCTGCAGTCATAACATAGAATAAATAACAAACACTCAACACAGTATAAAGTCCCAAAGTCATTGTCTCTTCCCTCCTTGCTCTCCCTCTGCGCTGAGGCAATCCAAGCCTCCGATGTTGTGACCCCGCCGGGTGATGGTAGGTAAGTCCCGCAGGCTGAATCCGAGCTCCGCAAACGGGCCGGTTCAAACTCCGCGGCCCGGGGCGGTCGAAGCTGCCGAAGCTGCCGCCCTCCAGTCCAGCGGACGCAGCTGTAGTTGCAGGAGCTCCGGAAAACAGAACTCGAGCTCCCGATGATGTCGTCCACTGGCCCGCGGCCGAGCCTCCGAGGCTCCAAAGTCGGGCCGGAAGCCGCGTCGCACCGCAACCACAGCCCCGAAGTCGGCCAGGCCCGTGCTGGTAAGTCCTGGCTCTGCCTCCACAGCCTCGAGGTCGGTCGCAGTTGGAGGCCGCCAGCTCCGCGATAGGCCTCAGCACAGACGGACACGGAGACGGGGATACGGCAGGAAAGGTCGCATCCCCCCGAAGGAAGAGTCAAAAAACATGTTACACCCACCCCCCCACACATACACAGCTAAATAAACCGAAATAAACTGTAAAAACAGGACAAAAGAAAACAAAAAACAGAAAAGACAAACGGACTGAAACTGTACTGAAAAAAACAGATTTCTATATCTGCTTCTCAAGAGAGGAGGTCCAGTAATCACACCTCTCGGTCATGGGTCAAGTTCTACTGCACACATCTAGTCTGTCACTTCACTGCAGTTCTGGGGAATGTTGTGTTGTCAGAAGTGTCTTCTTCTGCCGGTTATATATGATCATGTGGCAATTGTTTCAACAATATGTTATCTTCTGACCAATGCCTCGCAAACCTGACCACAACCAAATGAGCCCGAATTCTAGCCCCGAAATGTACAGTGCATCAAACTCTATTTATAGACTCCTCTAGATGCATTATGCTGTGTTTTAAAGGAAGCGTGCAACATGAAAACTAACTGCTGTGCTTCCTACAGTACATTAAAAGCAAGTTATTTTTCTCATAGTAATATGGGCACTTTTAAAGCCAAATTAGCAATTCTTTGCACCAAGTTTCTCCTCTTGTTTGTTAAAGGAAACATTTCAGAAGCCTCTTCCATTGTGTTTAAGAATGTTGAAGATTATTGAAGATCAAGACCACCAAACTGTTCAAAGTAAAATCAAACGTGAACCTGTAACTCGATTAGGAAAATCCTTCCTGTAACATTGGGAAAAGGGCTGTATAGTTGAACATAGGTTTAGAGAGAAATTGCACCCATTCCCACACTTCTGGCATCTGGCAGGAAATTCAAGCCTCTGTAGCGGCGCCTGCTGGCGTACGCAGAGATCGAACCCGGCGTTCGGAAGCCGCGGTCACGTGACTCGGGAGGGGCCGTTTGTTTCGCGCAGTTTTTCACTTGCGCGCGTTAACTCAGCGCTGACCACCGTTGTGGGCAGACGTGTCTGAAGAACCTGTATACTGGATATCGAACTTTTGAATAAAGATCTGTTGAAAACTCCAGTAGTCGTTTCTCAGACCACTAAACCTTAAACTTTGGTAGTACTTTTGACACTACTAACACGTTTTGGCATAAAACCACCAAATAACAGCAAGCATAGTGCAGTGCTCTGTTCTGTCTCCACTGTGGTTTGCAACCTCACTAGTCTGAAATATGCAGTCTAATTTACTCACCGAAAAATCAACATCTATGAACTCTCCCCTAAACTGTACTATTTAAAGGGGCCAACCAACACACAAATTTCAGTCAGAACTAACTATAAATATTCAATGCTTATCTAGTTATGGATACATTATTTTATTTATTTGTATGAAATTAAAGGCAGGATAGAATAATATGATTAGTAACTTACTTAGTTACATGCATTTTTTTACAACAAAAATTGATCATGTGTTTTGTTGTTACTGCATGGTACAGTGGAGTAATGCAGATGAAAAATGTTTGGCATTTTGTAGCACAATATGAAATTTAAAAATACCTGACAGAAATTCATCTTTCATTATGTTTAAGAAGGAACTGCAGATGCTGGAAACTCGAAGGTAAACAAAAGTCTTCTTCAGTCTGAAGAAGGGTTTCGGCCCGAAACTTTGCCTATTTCCTTCGCTCCACAGATGCTGCTGCAACCGCTGAGTTTCTCCAGCACTTTTGTCTACCTTCATCTTTCATAATGTTTGGCAGCTGATGATGCGATTTTTCCTTGAGTGGCTATATTTTCTATCTTGGAATCCTGAAGTAAATGACTTGCAAAGGTCACGCCCAGTGGCGGACTGGCCAGGGTGTCAGCTTGCCCGATGGCAAGTGGGCCCCTGATGAAGTGATAGCAAGAGATGGCAAGTGGGCCCCTGTTAAATGATAGCATTGTAGTTGTGGGTGGGCCCCCTTTGTCTCCTGGCAACCAATATTTTTAGACCCAGTCCGCCACTGGTCACACCTTACCTAGATCATGCTTGCTGGTCTTGGAGAATCTCGGTAAACCAATGCCGGCATGTCCCTCACCCAGCACAGAGAATCATTCGACATGGATCCCCATCTACTTGTGCACTAGAGCGGGTAGAGAGAAGACAAAAATGCTGGAGAAACTCAGCTTCGGGTTGAGACGGTCACATCAGTCTGAAGAAGGATCTCGACCTGAAACATCACCTATTTCCTTCGCTCCACAGATGCTGCCTCACCCGCTGAGTTTCTCCAGTATTTTTGTCTCCCCTTGTCACTTTGTCAGTCCGACCCATGGTTCGACCCTGCGGCGTTGACCATTCCTTTCACTCCACAGGTGCTGCATGACCTGCTGAGTTCCTGCAGCAGATTGTTTGTTGCTCCAGATTCCAGCATTTTCAGTCTCTCGCGCTCTATAATTTAGCTCCCACTAATGCCGTGCGTTCTGTTGTCAACTAAAGATTTATTTTACAGGCACAATTTGTACAATTCACACTGAATACTTTAGAGCTAGGAGTGACACATACATTGCTGTACAACATAAAACTGTGCAATCTACATTCCATTGGGTCTATGCCAGCTCCAGCAATCCCATTCCCCATTTATTTGCCTGTAATCTATTCGCCCTCACATGTCCATTATCCCCACCCCTCGATTCTTCCACTTATTCACAATTTTTAATCCATAAATCAGCAATTATATTAACAGAACAACTTTAATGCAGTAAAATGTCTGAAGTATTTCATAAAAGTATTATGGAACAAAACTTAACAAATATGAGAATGAAATGATAAAAAGCTCTGTCAAGGAGTTTTTCTGTAACGGTAAGATCGTGATGAAGCTGAATTTTAGTTAAAATATAAGAAGATATTAAATTGGCTTCTGGGCTAGCTTACAGCTTATATTTAGTCTCAAATTAGGCTTGCCTCAAGTTGCAGTGTGTGGGATAATAAATACTATAACATTGTCTCCCAAGTGAGGAAGTGACAGAGAAAGAAACAGCTAGTCACATCTTTGAAGTAAGATGCCATAAACCAAATGGCCTATGTTTATGAGGGACCAAATGACAGAGAGGAAGCAGCGAAAGAGCTAGGGTGATCTCTGTGAAGATAAAATGTCGTAAACCAAATGGCCAATGTTATCTTGTACTATGTAAACAAAAGGCCTTTGATGTGATGCATTCTGTGGAAACCTTTTCCTGTACCTCTGACCATGACTAATGTCTGTGAAATGTGCTAAGGGGACAAAAAAACCCTATTTAAGGCAATGTAATTCTGTTGTTCAGTGTGGTGGACGGAGGACGGTCAAGTGTCTGTATTGGTCACTTGACTGGAATTCTCCCTCCCTTCCATCGGCCGATGTAAAGTAAAGTTTTGAACTGGTCTACCAAACAGTTTGTGTGGTGTCTGTTTATTAAGAAGCGAACCTGGTTTAGTAGTTATAAAAGTAACTTTTTCAATCGTGTTGTTTAGGGAGAAACTTCTAAATCTTAGAGAACAAGAAGTTGATGGCAATACTGCCAAATGAGCAGAGATGAAAATGAGTTATATGCAAGGAACCAGAATTAGAGGAGCACCTAAATTTATCAATGTTCTCACGCATTTCATATTTTATTGTGGCACAGAAGCCATTCACCCTACTGAGTTTATGATGGCTATCTCAACTTCTTGGTCTCTAAGATTTAGAAGTTTCTTCCGAAACAACTTTACCTGTAACAATGCTCCAATTATTTACTTATAAGCTATACTCTTATGCCCTCTTATGCCCTATACTCTTATGCCCTTAACATTGTCCCATTCCTTGATTCCCTTACGACGAACCTATGCCATAGTAGCTAAGCAATCTAACAGCCAGCATGTCTTCAGGATCTAAGAGGATACTAGAGCACCTGAAAGTCATTGGGAGAACACACCAAATCCGGAGATCAGGATCTAATTTACGCCACTGGAGCTGAGAGACAGCTGTCCCACCCGTAATGCCATTGTGTTGCCCACACGTTGTAAGGGGTGAAGAAGATTAGACACAGGGAGTTTAGTTTAGAGATACAACATGAAAACAGGACTTCGACTCACCAAGTCCACACTGGCCATCAATTACCCGGTCACACTAGTTCTATGTTATCCCACTTTCTCATCCACCCCCCAACACATTCGGGGGAATTTACAGAACAAATCAACCTACAAAACCGGGAAGTAGGAGGAAACCGGAGCACAAGAAAGAAACCCATTGGTGGTCACAAACTACATGCAAACTCCAAATAGACAGCACTTGAGGACAGGATCAAACCTGGGTCTCTGGTGCTGTGAGGCAGCAGCACTACCAGCTGCGTCACTGCGGACAAAGTCGTAAAGGAATTTGCAAACGAAGATGAGAATCGTAAAATCTAGCCAGACTACAATGAGTGATAATTAAGGTCAGTAATGACAGGTGATTTGGCTACACCACTTTGGTAGTCTAGGGGGTCTATCTTTGCAATTTTCACTTTTTCTCTCTCTTGCTTTTTCTCCTTTCTTCTTTTCCAACTATAGCTAAAGGATAAAATTGAAGCTGTACAATAACTGTATTATTTCATATGCCGTTGGTTATATTTTTGTACATTTGCTTCTAATAAATTTTAAAATCTTTTTTTTTTAAAGTAATGACAGGTGATGAATATGCATGAAGCTGAGCTTTGCATCAGCTGGAGTTTGTCAAAGCATGGAAGACGAAGGCTGAGCTGGGTGATCATTACAGTAGATGAATCTGGAGTCGAGAGGTAATGTTGAACGAGGTTATGCACTCTGGGCATGGAAGAACACATCGGAATACATTGGGTTGAAACATTGAGCATTTGTACTGTTCTATAAACTTAAACCAGCATATTCCAATAGCAGCAACACCATCTTATTTCTCCCATCCTCACTCCCTGTCCTTTCATGAGGCCCATTCTCAATGCCCAATGACCCAAACACTTCAACCAAGTGAACGAGCAACTTACCTGTGCTTCATTATTTTTAGCTAAATGTTTAACCGGCTCATGAGGTGGTCCCCTCTACATTGAGAAGACCAAATGCAGAATGATAGGTACACAAAAATGCTGGAGTAACTCAGCGGCAGCATCTATGGAGCGAAGGAAATAGGCAAGGTTTTGGGCCGAAACCCTTCTTCAGACATCTGCAGTTCCTTCTTAAACAAATGCAGAATTGTGATTGTAATGCTGAATATTTCTCTTCAGCCTGCACATTTGTCTGTTGCTTTCACTCCCTGCCCAAACTCCTACATTGACACCCCTGTCCTTGGCACTATTCCCACAAACATTTTTTTTTGTCAGCTTGAAGAACAAAGATTCCTTTCTTTCATTGGACACATTGTGGCCTTCTGCACTTAATATTTAGATCAACAGTTTCAGACTTCACTGCTCCAATAATTCCAGGTGGATATATTTGCAAAGACACTAAAACACTACAGATTCTGGAATTTGGAGCAAAAAGTTAACAACTGGAGGAACTCGGCAGTCAAACAGCATCAGTGGGGGGAAGGAATTATTAATGTTTCAGGTCGAGAAATTCAGTGATTTCTGTGATGCTATTTGCAGTGTCTCATCACCCATTTTTTTTTTTTTTTTAATTAGATACATCTTAATCATGATATGCAACATAATACACTTTGTGTACAACTTCTCTTTTTTTTAAACTTTAACCTGTAATAGAAAAGGAGAAAAGAGAAAGAAGAATGAGGATAGTAGTGAAGTGTAGTCCGCAGTAGTTTGCGTTAAATGAATGATGATGGTTATGACAGATGGCACAATGGGCTAAGTGTTCGGCTGGCGACCGGAAGGTAGCCGGTTCGAATCCCGCTTGGAGTGCATACTGTCGTTGTGTCCTTGGGCAAGACACTTCACCCACCTTTGCCTGTGTGTGAATGTGTGTGAGTGATTGGTGGTAGGCGCAGAATGGCAGCCACGCTTCCGTCAGTCTGCCCCAGGGCAGCTGTGGCTACAGAAGTAGCTTACCACCACCGAGTGTGACTAAGGAGTGAATGAATAATGCGATGTAAAGCGCCTTGAGTATTAGAAAGGCGCTATATAAATCCCATCCATTATTATTATTATTATTACGTAGACTGCGTGCTTGAGAATGTGAAAAAAAAAGAAAGAAAAAAGAAAAGAAAACAAGACCCCAAAGAGAAAAGGGCCTTAAGAAGGGAAACATAGAAACATAGAAACATAGAAAATAGGTGCAGGAGTAGGAGATTCGGCCCTTTGAGCCTGCACCCCCATTCAATATGATCATGGCTGATCATCCAACTCAGTATCCTGTATCTGCCTTCTCTCCATACCCCCTGATCCCTTTAGCCACAAGGGCCACATCTAACTCCCTCTTAAATATAGCCAATGAACTGTGGCCTCAACTACCTTCTGTGGCAGAGAATTCCACAGATTCACCACTCTCTGTATAAAAAATGTTTTTCTCATCTCAGTCCTAAAAGATTTCCCCTTTATCCTTAAACTGTGACCCCTTGTTCTGGACTTCCCCCAACTTCCCCAAAGGAAATAAGTAAAAAATCCAAAGAAGGTGGAGCTAAACAAAAAAGAAAGGGAATGTGCCTAATTCATAACCATTCACACCCATTAGTTCTAAAACAATTACTTTCCCTGGAAACTCATCACCCATTTTTGTCCTCACCTTTATATGACACCATTTTCAATAGTCATTTAATCTTTGCCTTTTCTCGTGCTGCATTTTGTTAAACCCTGTTACAGTTCTAACCTTTCCCAGTTCTAATGAAAATCAATGTCGTCAAACATGATCTCCCTTTCTCTTGTCACAGATGGTGCCTGACCTGCTGAGTAGTTGCTGCATTTTCTATTTTTAATGTATGTAAATGCCTATAGAATGGTGGGGGAGGATGGAAAAACCTTCATGCACAATGTCTCATACCAAGTGCTCAGACTTGGCGTGCCTCATGCCTTATTCAGCGTCGCTACAGCTGCTTGAGGTACAGGCGCTGCAGGAGATCAGCAGCTGTCCACCTGAGTAGTGTACCTTCCCCCAGCTCAGAAACAATTATAGAAACATAGACAATAGGTGCAGGAGGAGGCCATTCGGCCCTTCGAGCCAGCACCGCCATTCATTGTGATCATGGCTGATCATCCCCTATCAATAACTCGTGCCTGCCTTCTCCCCATATCCCTTGACTCCACTAGCCCCTAGAGCTCTATCTAACTCTCTCTTAAATCCATCCAGTGATTTTTGCCTCCACTGCCCTCTGTGGCAGGGAATTCCACAAATTCACAACTCTCTGGGTGAAAAAGTTTTTTCTCACCTCAGTCTTAAATGACCTCCCCTTTATTCTAAGACTGTGTGGCCCCTGGTTCTGGACTCGCCCAACGTTGGGAACATTTTTCCTGCCTCTAGCTTGTCCAGTCCTTTTATAATTTTATATGTTTCTGTAAGTATGGAATCTGATGAGCAATGGCAGTAATGTTTTATAGAAGAGTGCATCTGCAATCATGATTGCCCAGGGTGGAGGAAGTGAATGTTCAGAGAGATAGATTGGGTGTTGATTATGTACACCAGATCATTAGCCATATACTTTGTCCTGGATGGCACTGGGCTCTATGAGTATTGATACAGGTGCACTCCCTTTGGCAAATCACAACAAACACAGGCATATTGTACGTATGCAAAGAACAAACGGCTTTGTTTAGTGCCCTTCATGTTGTCAGGACATCCAGCGTGCTTACAGATAATAGATCACATGTAAAGTAGTCGCTGTTGTTTCATAACTAGTGACCCATAGGTCATAGCTCAAATTTCACCCCAGCAAACGTCAATTATGTCCTGCACACACGGAACAGAAAGAACATGGGCTCATATTTCCAGTCAATTCAGTGTTATGTGGAGGGCTCAATAAAACTGATCAAGCTTACATGAGTTCAGCATTAGGATTACGAAGAAAAAGTTAAATGATGCAACTGAAAGACACAGGGTGGCACGGTGGCGCAGCGGTAGAGTTGCTGCCTTACAGCGCCGGACACCCGGGTTCGATCCTGACTACAGGTGCTGTCTGTACGGAGTTTGTACGTTCTCCCCGTGAGCTGCGTGGGTTTTCTCCGAGATCTTCAGTTTCCTCCTGCACTCCAAAGACGTACAGGTATGTAGGTTAATTGGCTTGGTGTAGGTGTAAATTGTCCCTAGTGTGTGAAGGATAGTAGTCGGTGCGGATACAGAAGGCCGAAGGACCTGTTTCCGCGCTGTTTTTCTAAACTAAAATAAACTAAACATGAAGCTAAGAATGTAGGGGGGAGTCATCTGATCCCTTGAAGCTGTTATGCTGTTTGATAGGTTCATGTTGATCTGTATCTAAACTCTAGCTACCAATCATGTTGTTTAAGAAGGAACTGGGTGTTTATGCGTGCTATTTTCATGATATTTATTTTAGTTGTTTATCTTTTTTTAAATATTTTACCTTGTATGTATCGTTAGCTTTTAGAAATGTTTGAATGGTGCACTGACTGGCTGACATTTTACAATTTTGTTGTACATGGTTCATGTTACAATGACAATAAAGAAACTATTCTATTCTATTCTGAACTGCAGACGCTGGAAAATCGAAGGTGGACAAAAGTGCTGGAGAAACTCAGCGGGTGCGGCAGCATCTATGGAGCGAAGGAAATAGGCAACGTTGCCTATTTCCTTCGCTCCATAGATGCTGCTGCACCCGCTGAGTTTCTCCAGCACTTTTGTCTACCTAGCTACCAATCAGTTCACTAAGAGAATATTATTGCTGCATATGGATTGTATTCCTGGATATTGGTTAACATGATTGTTCGCATGGAAATGACTTGTGATGATAGGAGTGAACAGTCTCACATGTGCCCAGGAGGGCAACTGAGGTTGCCCCAAAGTTTGTAATTGTGCCAAGGTCCTGATACTGGAGATGAAGGCATATAAGGCAATGCAATGTAATCTATCAATGAATTAGATCCAGTGGTTCTATGAACCTCTTGCGGCTATGTTAACTCCTCAGTCATCATTCCCTCAGTCGTTGAGAGGAGGGACAGGCTGCAACTGGGCAGATGGGAAATAAAGTCCTGTCCACACATCATTTTTGACCATTCATCCATCATCACATCTGCCACAAATTGCAAAGGTGCCTCGTGATCAGAGACATTTGGAAACAGTTGAAATAAATGTGAAAAAGGTAGAAAATAATAATTTTCTCTCCATACCCCCTGATCCCTTTAGCCACAAGGGCCACATCTAACCCTCTCTTGCTATATTTAAGAGGGAGTTAGATGTGGCCCTTGTGGCTAAAGGGATCAGGGGGTATGGAGAGAAGGCAGGTACAGGATACTGAGTTGGATGATCAGCCATGATCATATTGAATGGCGGTGCAGGCTCGAAGGGCCGAATGGCCTACTCCTGCACCTATTTTCTATGTTTCTATGTTTCTATTAATCAA